>NC_140963.1:121216392-121261026 GCF_056783735.1 Eptatretus burgeri | reverse complement strand
TGAAGTAAATACATTAATTCAATCATTTCAGTCATTCAAGTGAGGAAAATTTCAATCATTTCAATCATTCAAGTGAGGTAAATTTCAATCATTTCAATCATTCCAGTGAGGTAAATTTCAATCATTTCAATCATTCCAGTGAGGTACATTTCAGTCGTCCAAGGGAGGTAAATTTCAATCATTCAAGTGAAGTAAATACATTAATTCAATCATTTCAGTCGTTCAAGTGAGGTAAATTTCAATCATTCAAGTGAGGAAACGACAACAATTTCAATCATTTCAGTCATTCAAGTGAAGTCAATTTCAATCATTCAAGTGAGGTAAATGTGTAAATTTCAATCATTTCAATCATTCAAGTGAGATAAATACGTAAATTTCAATCATTTCAATCATTCAAGTGAGATAAATATGTAAAATTTCCATCATTTCAGTCATTCAAGTGAGGTAAATTTCAATCATTCAAGTGAGGTAAATATGTAAATTTCAATCATTTCAATCATTCAAGTGAGGTAAATTTCAATCATTCAAGTGAGGTAAATTTCAATCATTCAAGTGAAGTAAATTTCAATCATTTCAATCATTCAAGTGAGGTAAATTTCAATCATTCAAGTGAGGTAAATTTCAATCATTCAAGTGAAGTAAATTTCAATCATTTCAATCATTCAAGTGAGGTAAATTTCAATCATTTCAATCATTCGAGTAAGGTAAATTTCAATCATTGAAGTGAGGTACATATGTAAATTTCGATCATTTCAATGATTCAAGTGAGGTTAATATGTAAATTTCAATCATTCAAGTGTGGTAAATATGTAAATTTCAATCATTTCAATCATTCAAGTGAGATAAATATGTAAATTTCAATACATTCAGTCATTCAAGTGAAGTCAATTTCAATCATTCAAGTGAGGTAAATATGTAAATTTCAGTCATTCAAGTGAGGTTGCTTTCAATCATTCAAGTGAGGTAAATATATCAATTTCAATCATTTCAGTCATTCAAGTGAGGTAAATATGTAAATTGCAATCATTTCAATCATTCAAGTGAGATAAATATGTAAATTTCAATCATTTCAGTCATTCAAGTGAGGTAAATTTCAATCATTCAAGTGAAATAAATACGTTAATTCAATCATTTCAGTCGTTCAAGTGAGGTAAATTTCAATCATTTCAATCACTCAAGTGAGGTAAATTTCACTCATTCAAGTGAGATACATTTCAGTCGTTCAAGTGAGGTAAATTTCAATCATTTCAATCATTCAAGTGAGGTAAATTTCAATCATCCAAGTGAGGTAATTATGTAAATTTCAATCATCTCAATCATTCAAGAGAGGTAAATATATAAATTCAATCATTTCAGTCATTCAAGTGAGATAAATATGTAAATTAAAAACTGTCAGTCATTTAAGTGAGGTCAATTTCAATCATTCAAGTGAGATAAATATGTAAATTAAAAACTGTCAGTCATTTAAGTGAGGTCAATTTCAATCATTTCAATCCTTCAAGTGAGGTAAATTTCAATCATTCAAATGAGGTAAATACATTAACTCAATCATTTCAGTCATTCAAGTGAGCTGAAATTCAATCATTTAAGTGAGGTAAATATGTAAATTTCAATCATTCAAGTGAGGTAAATATGTAAATTTCAATCATTTCAAACATTCAAGTGAGGTAAATTTCAATCATTCAAGTGAGGTAAATTTAAATCAATCATTCAAGTGAGGTAACCATATCAATTTCAATCATTTCAGTCGTTCAAGTGAGGAAAATTTCAATCATTTCAATCATTCAAGTGAGGTAAATTTCAATCATTTCAATCATTCCAGTGAAGTACATTTCAGTCGTCCAAGGGAGGTAAATTTCAATCATTCAAGTGAAGTAAATACATTAATTCAATCATTTCAGTCGTTCAAGTGAGGTAAATTTCAATCATTTCAGTCGTTCAAGTGAGGTAAATTTCAATCATTCAAGTGAGGAAACGACAACAATTTCAATCATTTCAGTCATTCAAGTAAGATAAATTTCAATCATTCAAGTGAGATACATTTCAGTCCTTCTAGTGAGGTAAATTTCAATCATTTCATTCATTCAAGTGAGCTTAATTTCTATCATTCAAGTAAGGTAAATTTCAATCATTTCAATCATTCAAGTGAGGTAAATTTCAATCATTCAAGTGAAGTAAATACGTTACTTCAATAATTTCAGTCGTTCAAGTGAAGTAAATTTCAATCATTCAAGTGAGGTAAATACATTAACTCTATCATTTCAGTCATTCAAGTGAGGTCAAATTCAATCATTTAAGTGAGGTAAATATGTAAATTTCAATCATTCAAATGAGGTAAATATGTAAATTTCAATCATTTCAATCATTCAAGTGAGGTAAATTTCAATCATTCAAGTGAGTAAACGACAACAATTTCAATCATTTCAGTCATTCAAGTGAGGTAAATTTCAATCATTCAAGTGAAATAAGTAGTTAATTCAATCATTTCAGTCGTTCAAGTGAGGTAAATTTCAATTATTTCAATCATTCAAGTAAGGTAAATTTCAATCATTCAAGTGAGATACATTTCAGTCCTTCTAGTGAGGTAAATTTCAATCATTTCAATCATTCAAGTGAGGTAAATTTCAATCATTCAAGTGAAGTAAATACGTTAATTCAATAATTTCAGTCGTTCAAGTGAAGTAAATTTCAATCATTCAAGTGAGGGAAACAGCCTATGTTAATTCAATCATTTCAGGCGTTCAAGTGAGGATAATACATGAACTCAATCATTTGTCATTCAAGTAAGATAAATATGTAAATTTCAAGACTTTCAGTCATTCAAGTGAAGTCAATTTCAATCATTCAAGTGAGGTAAATGTGTAAATTTCAATCATTCAAGTGAAGTTGCTTTCAATCATTCAAGTGAGGTAAATATATCAATTTCAATCATTTCAATCATTCAAGTGAGATAAATATGTAAATTTCAATCATTCAAGTGAAATAAATACGTTAATTCAATCATTTCAATCGTTCAAGTGAGGTAAATTTCAATCATTTCAATCATTCGAGTAAGGTAAATTTCAATCATTGAAGTGAGGTACATATGTAAATTTCGATCATTTCAATGATTCAAGTGAGGTTAATATGTAAATTTCAATCATTCAAGTGTGGTAAATATGTAAATTTCAATCATTTCAATCATTCAAGTGAGATAAATATGTAAATTTCAATACATTCAGTCATTCAAGTGAAGTCAATTTCAATCATTCAAGTGAGGTAAATATGTAAATTTCAGTCATTCAAGTGAGGTTGCTTTCAATCATTCAAGTGAGGTAAATATATCAATTTCAATCATTTCAGTCATTCAAGTGAGGTAAATATGTAAATTGCAATCATTTCAATCATTCAAGTGAGATAAATATGTAAATTTCAATCATTTCAGTCATTCAAGTGAGGTAAATTTCAATCATTCAAGTGAAATAAATACGTTAATTCAATCATTTCAGTCGTTCAAGTGAGGTAAATTTCAATCATTTCAATCACTCAAGTGAGGTAAATTTCACTCATTCAAGTGAGATACATTTCAGTCGTTCAAGTGAGGTAAATTTCAATCATTTCAATCATTCAAGTGAGGTAAATTTCAATCATCCAAGTGAGGTAATTATGTAAATTTCAATCATCTCAATCATTCAAGAGAGGTAAATATATAAATTCAATCATTTCAGTCATTCAAGTGAGATAAATATGTAAATTAAAAACTGTCAGTCATTTAAGTGAGGTCAATTTCAATCATTCAAGTGAGATAAATATGTAAATTAAAAACTGTCAGTCATTTAAGTGAGGTCAATTTCAATCATTTCAATCCTTCAAGTGAGGTAAATTTCAATCATTCAAATGAGGTAAATACATTAACTCAATCATTTCAGTCATTCAAGTGAGCTGAAATTCAATCATTTAAGTGAGGTAAATATGTAAATTTCAATCATTCAAGTGAGGTAAATATGTAAATTTCAATCATTTCAAACATTCAAGTGAGGTAAATTTCAATCATTCAAGTGAGGTAAATTTAAATCAATCATTCAAGTGAGGTAACCATATCAATTTCAATCATTTCAGTCGTTCAAGTGAGGAAAATTTCAATCATTTCAATCATTCAAGTGAGGTAAATTTCAATCATTTCAATCATTCCAGTGAGGTACATTTCAGTCGTCCAAGGGAGGTAAATTTCAATCATTCAAGTGAAGTAAATACATTAATTCAATCATTTCAGTCGTTCAAGTGAGGTAAATTTCAATCATTTCAGTCGTTCAAGTGAGGTAAATTTCAATCATTCAAGTGAGGAAACGACAACAATTTCAATCATTTCAGTCATTCAAGTAAGATAAATTTCAATCATTCAAGTGAGATACATTTCAGTCCTTCTAGTGAGGTAAATTTCAATCATTTCATTCATTCAAGTGAGCTTAATTTCTATCATTCAAGTAAGGTAAATTTCAATCATTTCAATCATTCAAGTGAGGTAAATTTCAATCATTCAAGTGAAGTAAATACGTTACTTCAATAATTTCAGTCGTTCAAGTGAAGTAAATTTCAATCATTCAAGTGAGGTAAATACATTAACTCTATCATTTCAGTCATTCAAGTGAGGTCAAATTCAATCATTTAAGTGAGGTAAATATGTAAATTTCAATCATTCAAGTGAGGTAAATATGTAAATTTCAATCATTTCAATCATTCAAGTGAGGTAAATTTCAATCATTCAAGTGAGTAAACGACAACAATTTCAATCATTTCAGTCATTCAAGTGAGGTAAATTTCAATCATTCAAGTGAAATAAGTAGTTAATTCAATCATTTCAGTCGTTCAAGTGAGGTAAATTTCAATTATTTCAATCATTCAAGTAAGGTAAATTTCAATCATTCAAGTGAGATACATTTCAGTCCTTCTAGTGAGGTAAATTTCAATCATTTCATTCATTCAAGTGAGGTTAATTTCTATCATTCAAGTAAGGTAAATTTCAATCATTTCAATCATTCAAGTGAGGTAAATTTCAATCATTCAAGTGAAGTAAATACGTTACTTCAATAATTTCAGTCGTTCAAGTGAAGTAAATTTCAATCATTCAAGTGAGGGAAACAGCCAATGTTAATTCAATCATTTCAGGCGTTCAAGTGAGGAAAATACATGAACTCAATCATTTGTCATTCAAGTGAGATAAATATGTAAATTTCAGTCATTTCAATCATTCAAGTAAGATAAATATGTAAATTTCAAGACTTTCAGTCATTCAAGTGAAGTCAATTTCAATCATTCAAGTGAGGTAAATGTGTAAATTTCAATCATTTCAATCATTCAAGTGACATAAATATATTAATTTCAATCATTTCAGTCATTCAAGTGAGGTAAATTTCAATCATTCAAGTGAGGTAAATATGGAAATTTCAATACTTTCAGTCATTCAACTGAGGTAAATTTCAATCATTCAAGTGAGCTTCATTGAACGTTTGATCCTGGCTGTCCTCCCTTTTCCGGGTTTGGGTCGTCCGACCTGGCTCTTGAGGTCCTTCACTTCATTGACGCGGCTAATTGGAGGGACACGCACGTCGACCTGTGTTCGATCCTTGCCTGTGTGGTGATTGGAGCTGACGAGGCCTGTGACCAGGCAGCTAAACATGCTCTCAATTTAGAATTTGTTGCGCCATTCCCTCTTGGCCCGTCAGAACTCTCTAATCTTATGAATCGTTTTAACAAAAAAATGGCAATTTCAGTGGGAGACCTCCATCAAGGGGTGATGGTGCAGTAAGGTGCACCCAGAGGTTGAATCCTCTGCCTCGTTTCCTCGGCTCTCCCGAGGAGAGAAAGCAGTCTATAGGCTCCGACATTGCGCTCTAAACTTCTATTTACCAAGGATAGTGTGTCACCCAACGGGGCTCTGCGAGCGGTGTAAGGTTCCCGAATATTTGGAATACATCTTCGCAGAATTCCGTTGGTACAGGAGGCCAAGATGGCGCCTCCTCCACTCTGCCCAAGAGATGGGGGATCCGCTGGTGAGGTGTACTTGATACACTGTGCCGATCGAGCCAAAAGCACCCTCGACTCTGCAAATCGTTGTTGATATTTATTAAAGAAACGGGTCGAATAATATGAAGTCCCCCGAACTTGTCTGCTCCAAGCGAGATGTTGAAGTGCGTGGTGTATATAGATTCTCACTGCTCTGAAAGCGCCATCAAAAACCCCAAAGAAGAAGAAAAATATGATGAAGAAGAAGCCCACCATAACGTGTGTTGATTTCCGGTTGTGGTTCGTTGTGCTCCGTGATCGCTTATATACGTCACTTCCGGTCTGGCCCAACATGGAGTCCTGAGTATTTTACACCCACCATTTCACTGAACTTCGACACGAAGGGCGGGATAATCACCTCCAACTGACGGTATTCCGACTTGAAGTGGATTGGTTAATGTTTCTGCGGCTGAGTTTTATTTGGGCGATTTTGGCGTCACGTCCGT
Source organism: Eptatretus burgeri (assembly GCF_056783735.1). NCBI lineage: Eukaryota > Metazoa > Chordata > Myxini > Myxiniformes > Myxinidae > Eptatretus > Eptatretus burgeri. The sequence continues at coordinate 121,254,538 of NC_140963.1, read as the reverse complement.
ACCCTGCGTGTCTGGCACGCGTCTTTTGCCATTTTTCTTCACTTGTAGTTTTTAATTCTGTCAGATTTTCTTCTATTTTCATTTACTGCGCTCTCCACTGTGGGTGCCAGAGACGCTGTACGACTGAACGATCGCTGCGCCAGTACAGTACGTGGTTTAATCCGTCGTGCGAGCGTGGTGCACGGGGTTACCGTGCAGGGGTGCTGTATCGTGGAAGGTTTGACCTCGCCGGGCACGTTGTATCGTGTGTGTTATTATAGTCGATTTCAACCTCACCAAGACTGGTGTTTGGCCTCGGTGCTCCGTTGGGGATTCCCTTTAACCATCGTGGCGTGGTGGCAGCGTCGGGATACGATTCCACGCACTCTTCACCCCGGAGACAGCGATCGGCAGAACGTCCCCGTTACGAGAGCCATCTTCGAACCCCAATCGCAACTCACAAGAAGGTGAGCGGCCAACGAGCTCACTCTGTAGCTGTGTCATAAACATCGTCTGTACAACGTGCCCGGCGTCAAAATGGCCACCACACGCCGTGCACCGAAGCAGTGGTCACTTAGCAAGAGTGAAACGGTGAACTCGTTTGAAAATTGGAGACAATTTTCTTTATATTTTATCACTCGATCCCAACTTTGCTCCCTTCCTCACTGAGGGCGTCACGTGGGAGAAGAAGAGCAGAGCGTTCCCTCTTCGTGGACTTGTGGATGATGGTGAGGATGTCCCCGTTGTGCAGCGTCACTCTGCCCAACAGAAAGTCACCGTACTGGAACTTATGCTGGGTCAGATTGCAAACTACTGCCCTGTGATATCCCGCAACACCATGGTCCGAAACTCCACCTCTGTAGTCAACATATGGCAATCGATTCGACAACATTTTGGATTCCAGTCGACAGGCGCACACTTCATTGACTTCGCAGCGATACGCCATAACCCCGAAGAGCGCCATGAAGACTTATACCAACGCCTGATGGCGTTTGTGGAGGATAACTTGCTTCGACAAGATGGCAGCATCTTCCACCATAAGCAGGCGATCACGGAAGATGAGGAATTATCTCCCTCCCTTCGCTCCAATTGGTTCTTCTGACCACGTCCTTGTCAAAGTGGACATCTCTCTGGCTGTTATCAGAGAACCACCTCACCGCCGTCGAGTCTGGCATTTCACTCAAGCCGACTGGCAGGGTCTCCGAGTAGCCATCAAACTGACAGACTGGTCTCCTATCACTACTTTCTCAAACATCAACTCATCCTGGGAATTCTTTCAAAGAAACTTGCTCTCCCTCATGCACAGATTTATCCCCTCTCGTGTTCAGTTGTCTTACCCTTCCTCCCGCCCTTGGTTTACTGAAGCTTGTGGCGAGGCAGTTGTCCTGAAACAACTTGCCTTTGCCTCATGGAAAGCAAACCCAACTGAGGGCAATCTCAGTTCTTTCCACAAAGCTCGGAACAAGTGTGTATCTACCCTCAGGAGAGCCAGAAAACAACATCTTTCTCATCTCAAGTCTGAACTCTCAAACCTCCACCCTCGTTGGAGAACTTTACTGTGCTCACATGGCTTCGCCTTGTCCACAGTGGACTCCCCGGACTCGTCAAACAACGCTATGGAACTGAACTCGGGTTCCGCACTTTAGCCTCCATCAAACCGGAGATATCCCAGGCGCTTGACTTACCATTAGATGAGCTCCATGCTGCTGAAGATACAATGTTCTTTCGCACTTCAACGTCTCGACCACAGGTCCCCCGCCCGGCATCGTTCCCATCATCGTCAAAACCTCCTCAAGTCTTTTCGGGGACTCGTTCCAACAACCTGATGAAGTCCTGTCCCCTCTGCAAACAAGTACGCCGCACTGATTACAGTCATTTCCTCAGTGAGTGTCCTTTCCTCCCCGAACGAGATCGTCGGTACATCGCCAGAGCACGCCATGTGGCTGACATAACTGAAGAGTCAGACGACGAGTCTGGAGACAAAACATATGCCCATATGGGCAAGGTAGTTAATAACATAGACTATACAGAACCGTCCACTATCTCGCGTGTCCAGACTCGCCAGTCTCCATATCAAGACACCTTCCACGGCCACCACACAACCCGAGTTACCATCGACAGTGGGGCCACGGGTAACCTGATTCGTGAGACAACCGTAAGGAGGTTTGGAGCCAAGATTCAGAAGAGTGCACAGTCCGCTCGTCAGGCTGATGTGTCTTCCCCTCTTAAAGTGGTTGGTGAGACCAGACTGACACTGACTCGCGACGGAAGAGAATTTCAGTTTGAGGGCCTGGTTGTCGAAAATCTTGACGTACAAGTACTTGCAGGAACACCTTTCATGGAGTCAAATGACATCTCAATCCACCCTGCGAAGCATCAGCGGGAAGGTTCGGATCACCAATTTAACTAACGAACCACAAGTTCTCAAACGACATGAGCAATTTTGCCAAATCCGCCCTGTGTACATACCCCAAGAACACCCAGATGACTATACCGAGACCAGCCCCCCCCCAAATTAAAACGCACACTCACTTCACTCTCAGGACACTTCGACTGTCACCCTCGACCCTGACAACATGTTCGCTCCTGACACACGATCAAAGTTTTGTGCCCTTCTTGAAGAGTATGATGAAGTGTTTGACCCAGTGTTCCAAGGCTACAATGGTGCTGCAGGCCCCTTTGAGGCTGTTGTTAACATGGGCCCCGTTCAGCCTCCACAACGCAAAGGCCGTCTACCACAGTATGCGCAAGATAAACTGCGTGAACGACAACACAAATTTGATGAACGAGAAAAGCTTGGAGTCTTTGCTCGCCCTGAGGACATGGGGATTACTGTAGAATACCTGAATCCTTCATTCTTGATCAAGAAGCCCAGTGGTGGGTTCCGCTTCGTCACAGCCTTTGCTGATGTGGGCCGATACAGCAAGCCCCAACCCTCTCTTATGCCAAACGTAGATTCCATCCTCCACAAAATTGTTCAGTGGAAGTATCTAATTACTACCGACCTTACGAGTGCCTTCTACCAAATCCCATTATCTCGCCAGTCCATGAAGTACTGCGGTGTAGCCACACCCTTCCGGGGAATACGTGTGTCTACCAGATCCGCTATGGGTATGCCTGGATCAGAGACAGCACTCGGAGAACTCATGTGTCGCGTCCTTGGTGATCTCTTAGAGAAGGGGACCGTCGCCAAACTCGCTGACGACCTCTGTTGCGGTGGTGACACATTGGACGAACTTCTCCAGAACTGGAGAATGGTGTTGCAGGCTCTGCGTAAATGTCGACTTCGCCTCTCTGCTACGAAGACAGCTGTATGTCCAAAGAGCACCACCATCTTAGGATGGATCTGGTCTAATGGTACTATCCAGGTCAGCCCACACCGTGTGGCTACACTTTATATTTGTTCGGCTCCTGAGAAGGTCAGGGGAATGAGATCCTTTATTGGGGCATATAAGGTTCTCGCTCGTGTTATCCCCAACTGCTCCGCGCTCTTATCCCCCTTGGATGATGTTGTGGCTGGATACCAATCACTGGACAGAGTTGTGTGGACTGATGAGTTACATTCTGCCTTCCACAGAGCCCAAGCTGCTCTTTTGTCAACTCGTACAATTACTCTTCCTCGTCCAAGTGATCAGCTATTGATCGTGACGGATGGTTCTGTCAAAAAACACAGCATTGGATGGACCACTTGCTGTCATCCGCACCGATCCGGATCCGGCACACGTCTGGTCCACGATGAGCTTCTTAAACATCACCGGATGTGCATCGAGATTGGTCACATTAAAAATCCCAACAAGAATCCCATCGCCGAGAAGGCAGTTCGTGAATGTGAAGACGAACTTCTACGACAGGAGCCGATGGGAGGACCAGTAACTCCACTAACCCTTGCACTGGCCACCGCCAGTATGAACTCACGAGTTCGTGCATGGGGACTTTCGGCCCGAGAGATGTGGTGCCAGCGGGATCAGTTCACCAATCAACAAATCCCTTTCTCGGACTTACAAGTGATACAAGCCCAACACCATCTTCGTTCCATTAACCACCCCCATATTGAGAAGTCGAAGGCACCCACGGGGTCCGTCAAGCCCAATGTGTCAGTGGAAGTCGGTGATTTGATCTATTTGTACTCTGATCGTAACAAGTCATGCGCAAAAAACCGCTACCTCGTCTCTGCCATCGATGGACCCTGGTGCAACATACATAAATTTGTGGGGTCCCAATTGAGGAGTGCAGCTTATCGGGTGAAAAAGTCTGAATGCTACAAAGTCCCAGACTACTGGAAGGATACGCTCCCACTCCCTCGCAATCGGGGATATAGTGTTGCACAACAAACCGAGGACGTATGCCTCCAACCAGCAACAAAACCACCAGACACCCCATTCATCCCCTATGAGCTGTCTTCGCCTGCCGACAGTGCTGAATCCTTCCCAAGCCCTAGTAGCCAGGTACCAGATCTAGGTTCTGATGCATCCCCGAGGCTTGACACCTCTAGACCTGGTTACTCCAAAGCCATCGGCGACACCTGTGAGGAACATCCAACATTGTCCCCAACCGTCTGGACACCAAAACGCTCCAACCGTGTACGTTACCAGCCCAAACACTTCAAGAATTTTATTTTGGATGCTTCGAGTCATATTGTGGTCACAATGCTTGCAGGAACTGTCATGGGGCAAAATAATCCCTGAGACCGGAGGGCAGTCTACCCGGTGATGGTCTCAGTATATCAGATTGACTGGTACATGATTTATGTGACCTCCTCCAGGTTAAGTGACCATTATCCTTGTTTTACTTTGTGTGCTCTGCCTCAGTATTTGAAGCCATGTACTGTCACCTACTTCCTTCATTTATAACACCAAGCATGATAGTCGATAAATGACCTCGTAAAAAAAAAAAGGGGGAGGGGGAAAAGTGGTTACGCCACTAGAGTACGTGGTTTAATCCATCGTGCGAGCGTGGTGCACGGGGTTACCGTGCAGGGGTGCTGTATCGTGGAAGGTTTGGCCTCGCCGGGCACGTTGTATCGTGTGTGTTATTAAAGTTGCTTTCAACCTCACCAAGACTGGTGTTTGGCCTCAGTGCTCCATTGGGGATTCCCTTTAACCATGGTGGCGCTGTGCGAGTTTGAAATGGTTTGTTCGCCGCCATTACAGGTTGCTGATCGTCCGGCACCGCCATTTCCTCTCAACCCTCCCATTGTTTTTTCATTTCCATTGCCATTTAGTCTCGATTCTTTACTTGAGCTGTGTTGGCTCACTGCGTTGCCGATGCCCAATGGGTTCTTCGTTTCCTTGCGGAGTATTATAAATCGAGAAATTGTCGTTAAAGGCCCGGTCACACCTTGACGTTTTAGCCAACGTATGCCGATTTTTGAAGTTTTTTTTCTAAAACGCTGGCACACGTTGAATACGTTATAGGTAAGTTTTGATAACATTGAGAGCACGCTGAAAAACACTGCCATACGTCGTTGTACGTTGGCTTTAAACGTTGTACTTTTCGGTTGTCCTCAAATTTTTGCATGCTTGAAATTTCACGACGTATGCCGGCGTATGACTCGCACGTTCCGCTACGCTGGCCACAAGTTGTATGCACGGTCTGCGATCGTTGACAGACATCAACACATGCTACTTGTAAGTTAATCATAAGTTGAGACACGCCGAGGTAATGTTTAGCGTACCCGAAACTTCTTTCTAACCTATGATTAACGTGTTGTTGGCACGTTACGCGATCGTTGCCACACATCGACAGACGTTACTTTTAAGTTACTCATAGGCTGAAAGACATCGGTATAATGGATCGTCCTTGCGTCAGCGTCCACGGCCACGGCCAGGACACTTATTTACAGCATTCTTCAAACTTTTCTTCGGCATGACGAGGATGTTCACACTTCGATGTCTAGCTTGGCTATGATTCCAATTGTCCATCGGCAGCGTCTATTTAAAATAGTCGAGTTTGAGCGTTTTAACACTTTCAGAAGAAACGCTTCAAATTTTCAAACCCCAGCGTCAAAAAACAAAGGCGAGTGACTGCAATTTAAATCGTTCATTGTAAACAATGAAATTAGCTGAGTGGTACCGTTTAAAAGTCGTTGAGTGTAAAAAAAATCCAATTTTTGAGCGCAAGCGTCTACTTTCAATAGTGGAGATGCAGCCATTTAAATCGTTGAGTGGCAGCCTATGAACCTACCCGTGGACACGTGGACGCAAGGAGGATCCATCATAACCCACACCCTCCCCCTCACACTCACCTACTACTGCCAACATGAACAAACTACTACTAATACTAATACTAATACTGATACTGATACTGTTACTGCTGACATGGACATCGACTCAAAAAGGACTCGAAAACACTATTGGGTTCCCCTTTCATGAACACCATTTTTATATACCAATTCCCAAAACCGCTGGGAACACGTCTTTATATGGCAGTTGTAAGCTGGAAACACGTTCATTTATTTTTTTTTTGTCGACCGGAAGACGTCATTGGAATACGTCTACATACGTCGATGTGTGTTGGGACTACGTAAAGAATTGGTTCAAAGCACGTCAAACATAAGTTAGAAATAAGTTTTGCGTAAAAAAGACATTACCGCGACGTGTTTCGACTTATGAGTAGCTTATAAGTAGCCTTTGTGGACGTGTGTAAGCGTCCACATATCGTGTGTACAACTTATCCCCATCGCATGTGGAACGTGTGTCATACGCAGAGTACGTCGTAAAATTTTGAACATGTTTAAAATTTCTTGACGTACTCTACTTACTACGACGTATGATAGCGTACTTTAGCGTTCTACTCACGTATACCAAACTTACTCATACCGTATTTGACGTGCCCCCAACGTTTTAGACACATTTTTCTTAGGTCGGCATACGCTGGCAAGATCGCCAAGGTGTGACCGCGATGTTGTCACTTCCATTTCTACGGCAGTTATGATTCGAATCGTTGTGCGTCAGCCTTTTAATAGGCTACGTCACGACATCGTCGGCGATGCGTGCAACGCGCTATGCCGAAGTTCGACTATCGTTGGGCATAGGTTGTGTAGGCCAACAACAGGTTCAGCATTCGTTGGTATAAGTTATCTATAACACAAAGAAACGTTGTGTCCATTACTAATATGTTATGCATACGACCAACTCGTTATGAATACGTCCGAATCTTAAAAAAAAAAAAACATCAAAAGTTCAACGTCAGCCAGCGTTTTACATACATTTTAATACGTTGCCATCGCTGGCTAAAACGTCAAGGTGTGACCGGGCCTTAAGTAGCCATTTTCGTGAGGCTCTCATTCCTCCAGATCGGCTCCAATTGCCATGAGATTTCGACAGCCTGCCGTCACCCGTCCATCATGTTCTCAGTATATGTAACCTCAGTACTCAGGCTTTATTGGATTATGAGGTTGAGCTAATGAAAATAGGTCATTTTCACAACAAGCTCAAATGAGCTAAGATCCTCGTCCTCTTAATGATGACGTCATAAAAACGAATACGACGTCATTGTGATGTATCAGGTTTGCGATAAATTATCTGTGCTAATGCCCGGCTTGATTCCCGCAAACAAAATTCAAACAGTTTGCCTAGTTTCGGAGATAATGGTATAGGCGATTGCCATTAGCGGCGATATTATGACGTCAACTTTTTTTTTGTAGGAAGAATTTCCAAAATCGGAGATGGTTACTACCTGCGCGTGGGCTTTCTGCATATACATGGCAAGTTTCACAAAGATCCGATGAAAACTCTGGGTTGTGAAACAAAAAAATGTCAAAAAATAGGAATGACGTCATAAAAATTTATATGACGTCAAAGTGATGTATCGTATGTGCGGTAATTCATCTCTGTTAATGCCCTGTTCGATTCCCGCAAACAGAATTCAAAAAGCTTGCCTAGATTCGGAGATAATTTTTTAGGCGATTTCCATTCGCGGAGATATTTTGACGTCATAACTTTTTTTTCTATGAGGAATTTTCAAAATCGGAGATGGTTACTGTCTGCGCAGGGTATTTTTACATATATATGCCAAGTTTCAGGAAGTTTCGATGAAAACTGGAGGCTGTGAAACAAAAAAGTCCACAAGAAGAAGAAGAACAACAACAACAACGTAAGTAAGACTTGGAGATCCTCCACGAGGATCTAAAAAGGGATCCAGTTCTCGCAATAGAGGGTGTCTGTGTGTATTTCGTACATGGAAACTTCCAGACCTCTTAACCCTGCCTTGAATGCTACTCATGATCCTCTGATGCTCCTGCAATGCTCACGAGGAGTACCAAGTAAGGTCTACTTTATCCGAAGCACAGATTATGGGGAACAAGGTAGCCTACCATATCCCATATGGCTGACGACACAATTGAGGATCCAGGCCAAGTCTCTGCTTGAGGTACATGACTGGCATCCACTGATCAATGGCAGTTTCTGGCATCTGATTGAGGTGGATCCAGATGTCAGTGGGAGGAGCCAGTTGTGAATGTGGGGTGGGTAATGAGTTCATGCAATCCATTGATGGTCGCCAATAAGGTTGAAATAATTGGATATCAACTCGGACACCACATATGTACAAAGAAAGTGATATTCTGATGGAGTGCAAGATGTAAGGACCAACGTGGCATTTACATCATGGACTTAGGAATAGGCAGGAAGTTATGACTGTAAAAATATCCATTGATGTAGATTGTGGAATCTTACTACGCCATGGCACACCCATGTGTGAGCTAAAGTCTCAGAGCAGGTACAGAAACAAACCACTTTTGCCAGGCTGGATCGGAGCATCCATTCATTCTAAAATTTATGCTCAATTAAATGTACTATAATGAGACAATTTTACCTGCTTCAGCAGCCATCATGAAATACTGTTTCAAATATAAAACGAACAATAAGTAGCACGATCGTATATCTGGGTGTCACACCGATTAACCATCAATCGACCAATTGTTGAAGCCAGTCCATCCAGGAAGTTTCTGCTCACCTCAATCTCCAAACTTCATCAAAACATAGCCCCACGTCCCAAAGATAAGTTGAGCAATGGAACCTGGTATACATCTTCTCGGCGATCTTGCCAACATCAGTCGCGTTATTAAAAGGGCCAGCCCTCCTTGTGGGCTGGTAGTGAATGAGGGTTGACGAGGCTACATCCAGAGTTCGCTGACGTGCTTATTTCCAGCCGACCGGGATATTCGCCAACACCACCATGCGATACCTGGATCATGATGCCATTAATCTGGTGGGTAATTACTTGTCCTGATGCAGTCCCTTCTCCAAAATCTGGGTTGTTTCACAGAAGTGTTATAGGGACGGCTTTCTCAAATCCTGCTGGGATGTGAGCCTCTCCCAAGGTTAACTGCAGCTGAGGGAGAGCAGTATCGAATCCTTAATGCACTGTGATAAAATGCCCAATGTCCCAATTTACTGAGGAGTTGCAACACCTGAGATGATTCGGCAAGGTGCCTCATAGTGAGATCCAGCCAAAGTGACTTGAAAGTCTGTTTGGTTCTCTTAGGTTCCAGTATATTGTGCCATGTAGCATTGACTGCAGTTTGAGATGGAATACATTAGTGGCACCACATATTCATCTTATTCATCTTAGTGGCTTCAGCAGATGTGCTGATGGCTGAGGTCAGCATATTGAAGAGGGGTACTTTGATAATATTTTTCACTGCCTCAACTGTGAAATTGCATGACGTTTGATGCCACGGTCCCTGCACACCTTGACTTCCAGCCAATTCCCTATGAAGCATCAGAGCAGATGTGAAAAGGGAATGAAGAGACACATCTGCTTTGGCTGGAATTCTCGACTCCTCTGCATCATTAAGAGTGAAGGTTTCTGTGTCAGTGTTGGATAGCGACAGCTGTTCAGCTGCAAGGACAGCTTCAAGGTACTCAATGAATACCATATCACTAGAAGATTTCTTCGTCTTCGAGTGGTATTCAAGTTGCGGGAATTTCACCATCAGCCTGCTGGATCTGAAAATCAAAGAGATCATGAGCTTGGGCACGCATGATATCGTCTGATGACTTTCTGTGAAAAGCACAGAAATGTATCTGTGAAGTGAGTTATCAACACAAAAACTGAGATTCTGAAACTGCTTCATACCTGTAGCTTAATGCATCAAGTCCCTCATGTTTTTGAGCCACAGAGATGAATATATCTAAGAGCCTGGACATGCGTAGGATTTTCAGTTGCGTGTTTAGATTGTGGCTCCTCTCTTTGGTATTCCTTTTTGCAAACAATGATGCAAATGTTGGCTGACCTCCAATTTACTTGATTGAGAGGTGCTGCGACATCATGGGATCTCAGATATTACTTTGGAGATGGAGTTAAGGGAGCTTTATCCACTTCATCCATTTGGGGGGCTTCAGGTACACCAGCCTCAGTGGCCCGTTCCTTGCAGGCTACGCCACGTTCCGTTTTTTGCTTTATCAGTGAACCGGCTCTAACAAACGCAGTGATATCCAAAGGCTGGATCAATACTGTGGCTGTCTGGAAGAAAAAAATAGCCATTTGTATGGTTTATACGTTGTTCATCGAATGTAATTATGCAGTCAGGCACTATATAAAGCATGAGCAAGTGACCCAGCCTTTGGATGGGTATCATGGGAATTCAATGAAAGCAACATTTTATATCAGAGCTAGCAAAATGAAAATACTGTATTTGTAGGATTGCACATTGTAAGCACATATATGATCTTACACATATAAGCACTCATCCACTCTTCAAATTGCAACTCAAAATAAAATGATGTTGGGCGAGATAAACTCCCTTACAATTGTGTTCTGTTCCATGCCCTCCACTCTCTCCCTTTCCACCCCTCTCCTATTTTCCCACTCTGTTTCCTCTGTTCCTCTCTTCTCTCCCCTTACCTTTCATTTTGTCCCTCTCTTTCCTTCTGCTCGTCATGACATCGGGCCTGCCATGTGACCTATTCAAAGCACGGTTAAAGCACAATGCTTTGCGGTGGCTTGTGGTGATGTTATTGGAAAGATTCTGAAGGGGAATTAATTTTAATGTCCAAGTCACTCCATTTCCTGTATTACTATGGAATTTCATCCCAAATGGGAAAACCAAAGTCGAGATATTTGCACCTTCCTCCTGTCGGACAGAAAACTGATGCAACAGATAACACAAGGAAAAACCATTGCTTGAGATAAACAGGACTTTAAAAACCTAGCTTGCTGGAACAAGTCTTGCCGTTGTTTGGCCACCTTCTTCTCAACTCTAGTGAGTTTGTCCCACTACTTCGCAAGTTCGCAAACCCTGGCCAACGACGTTTCATAAAATGAAATCACATTCCAAAGGTTATTGTCAAAAACATGGATAATACACTTAATTTTGCACTCTCGAATCGTCTGTGTATGTGCAGCCATCTTGTCTGCGTCTAATCGTATTCAGTGAATCGCTGCCGACGATTGGTCAAGATTCTAATGAGCCAACCATCCATTGCTCGCTGCTGATCAAATCCACCCCACTCCCCCATGAAACAGCCAATTTTGCTCCCATTTCCAAGATAGCTATCCACACTTTTGAAAGTGGGAGCATTGATTAATTATTATCGGCTTAAAAATTACGTAATTTTATGTTACAGACCTTAATATTGTACTTCCCAAGTGGGTGACACCGAATTGAATGATAATTACACTGGGAAACAAAAAAAGAAAAATTCATCTTCTACTAAGGGAAGTGCAGGTGTTCTTGGCTAAATCTGTGCCGCTGATTTCAAATCTGTAGTCAGAATTTGGCCAGCACGTTAGGTTTTCAAAATATGTTCATGTATTAATGATACCCAGCATGCTATATTTGATGCTTTATTATTGCAGATTGCCACATTGTACATCTAATAGCAGTGCTTAGTATTTACTTTTACATCACATTTAGATAACAATGGTTGATCTCCATGTATAAATGTGTAGTATCCATCCATTCATCCATTGTGACCATACTCTGTGCAGAACATTGGTGCTGCCTAAGCAGTCTCCTTAGCTATTGGGCACAATCCTGGACACGTCACCACTCTGACGCAGGATACCAGCATACTCGCACTCATTTTGCCGACCTCAGAAGGATGACAGGCAGAGTCAACACCACCTGATATTAATTCAACAGCCGAGTGGGATTTGAACTCAGGATCCTAGGATCCCAAGCCCACCACCCTAACCATTAAGCCAACACCAGGCATAGATGTGTTGTCCACAAACCAAGTACATAAACAAGTTACAGAAAAACAAGTTATTAAAACATTACAGCATGGTAATCTTCGGAAGGGTGTAAACTTGATCGGGTAATCTGCCCCCATTGTGAGTGATTCAGAAACAACACTTCAAGTTTACACTCTTCCTTTCAATATAGTCAGCGTAGGCACTGTTCAGAAGTGTGTGAGATGCTTGCTGTTGCACTTGACTGTGGAATTGGTCTCCCGTTGTAGGAACCAGCAGTGATAACTCCTCTCAACACGGAAGCGGCACGCAAAATTGGAATGCCGCGTGGAAAATTTTAACCTGAAAATTCATAGCTTGGTCAGTTTTCATCCATTTTGAATAATTTAAAGTTCATTATAAAGCTCTTTTTTTTAATGAGAAATAATATTCTACAACAGTTGAATTGCTATCATTGAACCAAAAATACAAAAAATAATAATTTACGATCACTCAAAATCACCTACCTGGGTAAGCCACTGTAATTGGACCAAATGTATAACTCAAAATCCTGACGTGCTGAGAAAATTCTGACTTCAGATTCAGAATCAGCATACTTGATTGAGTCTAGAACATATGTTTCCACCCCAGTAACAAAATTTTTGTTGTCCAGTGTTATCGGCCGCAGCTCATGGCCAATTGCGTTGTTTAGCACCAACTGCAATGTGCAGCGATCCACGGTGGAAGAGCCCACGAGTTTCCTGGTGTGACGGCATTCAACTCTTCTCATTTTTTCCTTGTGTGGCGGTACCCCGTTTTTACCAACAATTATTGTTTGTAGGGTATAGTACACAATGCAGCAGCAAATGGATGAGCTGGAAACTGCAACCACAACTACTGAACAGCAACCTCCTCAGATCGCTCCTCGTGGGGACCTGTTTCCTCGGCTTCAGCATGGAGTTCTTGTTCCTGTTGCTGAGCCCATGGCTGAGAACATCCACCCAAGTGCTGGTATCCAAAGTTCCTCCAGCCCACCATCCTGCCAGGTGAGGCGATGCTGTATGGATCGGCTTTTGGCCAAACCCCTCTTTCTTTTCTCCAACTTTGAGTAGATTGTGACAATTGTATGAAACTTAATTGGTGATTGGCTTGATTACTTGATTCGCTTACCCTGGAACACAGTTTCGGGGAGCTTATAGGATGGCGTATCGTCCGTCCATTCGACCATCCACAAACGCTTGCAACTTCTTTGAAACCACACACACAATTTCAATGAAACTTGACCACAACGTTCATCACCTGTGATGTACCAAAGTTTGTTCACGGGATTAAAAAAAAATGGGGCTCCAAGGAGGTCTACAGGGGGTTGCCCCCCCCCCCAAATAGTTATTTGCTTTCTTCTCAGAAACTACATATGCAATTCTGATGAAACTTTAACACAACCATAATCACCCAAAATGTACCAAAGTTTGGTCATGCTATTTAAAAAAAATTGGGGTCTATTGAGGTTTATGGGGGGGGAGGGGTTGCCCCTCAAAATAGGTATTTGCAATAACATTGGTTCATTGTTGACTTTTGCTGATTCTGTCCCATGTTAACCTCCTCCTCAGTATCATGATTCTTCCAGGTGAGTGCCCAGGGTTATTACCTCCGCCACTGAAGGTGAAGGAGGTTATGTGAAGATCTGGATCTGGATACGAGAATTATTTAATTTTTCAAGTGCTTCTTCACCATTAAGAGATGGGGCCAAAAACGATACCGTACTGTGTTGCATGATATTTCAAAAATGTAATGGGCCCAATATGTTCTTGTGGATCAGGCATTGTGGGGCGGAGGTAAGCGCTCAACTGAGTGCTCTTCCAGTTGATTTTCTTTGACTTTGTTGTATTCTTTTGAAACTTTCTTTGTTTTACTCTTTCGTTTTTGTATTTTTTTTTTTTAACAACAAAAGGAGTCAAAAGTGAAATTCTCTCTCTTTTTCTATCTCCCTCTCTATCTCGAGCTATCTCTATCTCTCCCTCCCTCCCTCTCCCTGGTGACCTTTAATTTCACGTGTGACTGTTGATTGAGATCCATCGTGGGTGGAGGTTTTTACAACATTGGCAGATTCACATCAAATTATATTTTCTAATTTTTAAATGTTTTTGGAAAAGTTGTTGTTTTTAAAAGTTTACTCCACTTTCTGTTCCAAGGATGAATATGTATTTACCTACTTGGACCAGGTGGAGCTACAATTTCAGAACCAGCCCCAGGTTTACCTTGACTTTCTGCACATCATGGAGGAATTCAAGTCACAGAGGTGGGAAAACAAACGATCGGCTGCTTATTGATTTATTTATGTCAATGTTTTTTTGGGGGATCACTTAAAGTTTTAAACGTATTCGGTGGTCTAATAGTTTGAGTATCTTGGAGAAGGAGGTCTCAGAGGTTGGCGGTTCAAACCTCGGTCAAGTCGTACCAAAGAATTTTAAAATGGTACATACTGCTTTTTTGCTTGACGCTCAGCATTTTAAAGCATAGAGCACAGACAAATGGCCATAGGTACGCAACCATTGCATATGCTTGATGGGCCGAATGGCCTCCTGCGTTTTTTTATTTATTTGTTTGTTTTTTGTTCACCTGGAATGTAGTTCCGGGGAGCTCATGGGATGGCACCTCAACCGTCCGTCTAGTCATCCGTCCACTCGTCCATCTGTCCACAAATACTTGCATCTCCTTCTCTGAAAGTACACATGTGGTTTTGATTAAACTTTGCCAAAACCTTCGTTACCCTGTATGTACCAAAGTTTGCTCATGGCATTAAAAAAAATCGGGCCCTTCAGAGGTTGCCACCCAAAATGGGTATTTGCCTTCTTCTCAGAAACGACACCCAATTCTGATGAAACTTTACCACCATCTTCATCACCCATGTTGTACCAAAGATTTTTCATGACATGAAAAGAAATTGGGGTTTAAGGGGGTTCATCATGGTGGTTTGCCCCCCAAAATATGTTTTTCCTTTCTTCTCCGAAACTACATGTTACACAGTTTTGATGAAACTTGACCACAACGTTCATTACCCGTAATGTACCAAAGT
This sequence comes from Eptatretus burgeri, assembly GCF_056783735.1. Taxonomy (NCBI): domain Eukaryota; kingdom Metazoa; phylum Chordata; class Myxini; order Myxiniformes; family Myxinidae; genus Eptatretus; species Eptatretus burgeri. Next base: position 121,239,366 of record NC_140963.1, on the reverse strand, counting down.
TTGTTCACGCTTTTTAAAAAATCAGGGTCGAAGGGGATTTGGGGGAGGGGGGGTTGCCCCCCCCCAAGATAGGTATTTCCTCCTCAGTATCATTATTCTACCAGGTGAGCACCCATGGGTATTGCCCCATGTTTATTTATAGTCGAGGCTTGTGGAAAGGCTAGCACACTGAACGGATCAGGACGTAACAGCCAAAAACAGGATGCAAAACATGAGTGCATTGGGTGGACAAGATAGATATTTTTTGGTGGACAAGATGGATACAGAAGGAAACTCCAAGGAGGGAAGCTGGAAAATTGGAAGGAGGAGGGTTTTTGGTGGGGTAAACAAGGGTAGAAAAGATGGTTGTTTTGGATTGGGGACGATCTGAGATGATGAACAGCCATCTTGAAGACCTGGAGGGAAGAATGAGATTGAAGAGGATGTGGAAGTTGATTCCACAGGTGGAAAAAAAAAAGAGGAACAAATGAGTGGAGGAGAGCAGTGATGCTGGATGTAGGTAGTTTCATTAAAAGGCGGTTGATTATGGACCGAATGAGCCCTGCAGCAACCTGGCGGGGACAAAGCACAGGAAGAGCAGGAGATGCAACACAAGAAAGAAGTTGGTAGAAGACATACAGACCATTGATCTGTCTATGATGGCAAAGTGATAAGCCCATCGACTCAACTTCGTCATCGGAGATTCCAATAATCTTAAATGCCTTGGCTTCCACAGCGTCAAGCTGAGCAAGATGTGAGGCAGGGGAGCCAGCCCAGAGGGGAGAGCAGAAAGAACTCCACCAAGCTGTGGATGAAGGCCTTGTCGGTGGATAGTTCAGGTATGCCAAGGAAGGACCTTGGACTTTGGAGGAGGCCCAGTCAGTGGCTGATTTTGGAGGCTAACTTTGAAAGTCATTTGCATAAGAAATATCATGGCTGACAGTGAGACCCAGGAGTTTGAATGACTGAACTTCCTCAAGAGGATTATGAAGGAAGTAAGTGGGGGGGAGGGGTAATGGTGTTGCCAGATGGTCCTTTTGGAGAGAGATAGTGAGATTTGTTGGCATTGAAAGACATATTCCAAGTGTTTTACCAACATGGTCTGAAGATGTGTTTTTTTCAAGGTCTGAAGAGAGTAAAGAGGCTGCAGCCTGCCTCTGAGGGATGAGGGATGTCACGGCAGAGAGTGGAGTCATCAGCAAATAGATAAAGAGGATTTTCCAGTCAGAGAAATCCTTGATGAAGATCAGGAGTAGGACCATGCTCAGAACACTGCCTTGGCATGCTCCAGACTTGACAGGGAGAGGTGATGAAAGGATTCCATTGAGTGCCACATGTTGGCTACGAGTGAAGAGGAAGTCAGTAAGTGTGGAGTTGGCCTTGGGTGCCATCGGCAGAGAGTTTGGAGAGCAAGTCAGGATGCCAAACGATCAAAAGCACATTACATGTCCAAAGAGATGGCCCTGATCTCACGTCTGACATTGAGGACCTCTTATCTATCCATTGTTGGGTGAGTAGAAGCAGCATGTCCATGGTGGAGTGACCTGGACTGAAACCAAATTGGTGATCTGAGATGAAGTTGTTGAAGAAAAGGGAGGATTTCATATTGACTGTGATGATGGATTCCATGACATTGCTGATGATTGGAAGGAAGCTGTTAGGTCTGTGGTTAAGGGGATCAGTTGTTGCACCTTTTTATGTTTATGCAGTGATGTTGGCAGTTTTCCAAGCAGATGGAAGATGACCAAGCACAAATGACAGGTTGAAAAGGTCAGAGAGAGGATGTGCATGAGCAGCCAAGCAGGTTTTTAGGACTCGTGAGCTGATGCTGTCCAGTGCAGTAGCAGAATCAGTCGAGGGTTGAAAGAACTTTCTCCACCTTCTCATGTGCAAAAGACAAGTCCAGGAGCAGTTGGGTATGACAGGGAGGGATGGGTACCAATAATTATTCATAAAAATTTCTCAGGGGGCCTACAGTTATGTTACTTGCCAAATCCCAGGCTTTAGACTTTAGAGTAAGAAAAAAACGTTCCTTGTAAGGGAATTCATATTATTATCCTTTCTATAATTCATGGGGGGGTTTGTGGGTTTGTCGTGCTACTCTTCCTTCAGTTCTGGGCCAATTACATCCAGACTTGCTACAAAGGATCAGCATGACCCCAATTAATGTAGAGGGATGTTTTTACTTTTGCCGCTGGTCTTGGGGGGAGGGGGGGTGGGGGGGGTTCCACAAATTTTCGATGTAAATGTGAATTGTGTAGCTCCGCCTCAAGGTGGGAGAGGGTATTACAAGTGTCCACCATTTACAGGGCAGTATTCCTGTCCCCACATGTTTTCAGTGCAGTGAGGTGTTTTGAAGTGTAAGCAGTAGGTATGTTTTTTTTTCTTCATGCATGTAACCCGGGGTTATTTGTTTTTGCTTACACAGAGCTGTCAGTTGCCGATGCACCGCCCAAATAAGAGTATGCGTCAGAAGAACATGTTGCATGCTTGGAACAACATCGCCCGTCGGGCGGGTACTCTGCTTGTTATCATAATCTGTAAACATACCTGCCCCAGTGATTTTAATTACATTAATGATTAACCATAAAATATTAATCCCAGACTTATGTAATTGACTTCAGAACCACAAACATCAGCGTGTGCCATCTATGTACAGGGCTTTCAAATTCCACGTACTGAATGTAAAGTAAACTTGATTGTTTTACATTTATCTCATGCAGTTGACTCTCCACATGTTTCGATACTTCGGCATGCTTGATAGTGAAATAGCAACATCGAATTCAAATTAAATATGTAATTACCTGCTTTGTTTGATTGCTTTTCTGCATTTGTCTATTTCGAGGAAGTCATAGGGATGGGAAGGGAGGGAGTGAGATGTCGATTCTTCCAGCCACGCATTCCTCCTCAGTGTTAAACTTCCTCCAGAACAATTTTCAAGGGTGTTCCTTTGGATATTAAAAACATTTTAATCTTTTGTAGAAATGGAAATTGAGTCGAAAGATAGATTTTGTCCCTTTTGAACATGTGATAGACACCTATCCAGGGTTTTATGGTTTGCCCTTTTCAGTGCGTCATGCTGGTGAACAAGCCAACTCTCATATATGACAATAATGTATGGATGTCCTCTTCATGTAACACTTTTGCATCATTTTGCAGAATTGACATCCCATGTGTCATCAGCCGTGTCTCAAACTTGTTCAAGGGACATCCCGACTTGATCATGGGTTTCAATACCTTCTTACTTCCTGGTGATAAGATCGAGGTCCAGATGAATGATCTGATCGGTGTTACCACACCGACGCAAGCCACGCAACAGATGGGGCATGCGACAACTCAGCCTCAGAATGTGAACTTACAACACGTTCAACTTTCACCCACACAACCCCCTGCCAAGCTAATCGCGATAACCCCCAATAAGATAGAAATCGAACCCAAATTAACTCCCAAAGCTGTTAACATTAACGATTGTATTCTGAGCAAGTGAGACTCCACATTTAACTGCTGAATATTTATCTTTTGTTTTGTTTTGTTTTAATTTTGATCGGTGCACGTCTCCCATGGTGTTTGTGCTTAAATGTTTCAAATTGATTATAAGAATGGAAATTAGCATTTATTATGTGCACCCTGCCTGTATTTGTTGTGCAGCTTCTCCTCAACTCTCCACACCCATCTAGACAGCCACAATCTCTATCTGGCTTTCCTGTTCAGCATCCTGTCCCGTGTAACTGCTGTTTGGCATCTCCCACCACCCAGCACCTCGAACAACAACACACTGTCGAGTTCCACCATGCTATCAACTATTTAAACAAGATAAAAAAACGCTTCCAGAACCAGCCTGAGATCTACAAGTCTTTTTTGGAAATTTCACAAACCTACCAGGTGTGAACACTTGTTGTTTATATTCTCCTCCTGTGGATGTGAAACTTCTTCCATCGTTGCACATGGGGAGTCGTACCGAAGAAAACGACAATGCTGGGCATGATCTCAAGGAAACAAGTTCTCTGTTTTGTGAAGACAAAATCAGAAGCTTGAATGATCGTGTTCCATCTTTACAATCTATGCTCCTTTTTGTAGAAGGAGCAGCGGAACATGAAGGAATCGCAGGGGAACTACACACCGAAGTTGACTGCACAGGAGGTCCATGCAGAGGTTGCTCGATTATTCAAGAACCAGGAAGATCTTCTTGCAGAGTTCAGCCAGTTCCTCCCCGATGACAGTAGATTGCACGTGAGTATATTTTTAGTGACTTATTCCATTATTAGTTTCCTTATGATCATTTGGGGATTCTTCTTCTTCATTTTGAACATGATTGGTGGCATAAATTTTCTCACTTTTTACGTCCGCCACCGAAGGTGAAGGAGGTTATGCTTTTCACCCCTTTCTGTCTGTTTATTTGTTTGTCTGTTTTTGTGCAGGATATCTCAAAACGTGGACAAATTCAGATGAAATTTGGTGGGCAGGTTGTGCGTGTGACAAGGACGAATTGATTCGATTTTGGTGAAGATCCGGATCCGGCTACTAGAATTTTTTGGTGATTCTTCATCATTGAGAGATGGGGCCAAAAATGATATATAGCACGATATCTCAAAAATATATTGGGCCCCGTGTGTTCTCCTGGATCAGGCATTGCGTGGTGAAGGTATGTGCTCTACCGAGTGCCCTTCTTATCCTCTCCAGAGTGGAACTGTCTTATAAAATACCGTATTTCCTCCAATGAAAACCCTGGGCATTTATTGGGATGAAGCAAGAAATGACTGCCAAACAATTTGTACCTTTGTAATAGTGTACGTGTAGCCACTACAAAAAGGAGTAGCATCCACGTATCTGTCACGCTTTATTCTGAAGGGTTCCTGCTGTCGTAGGATAATAATAATGGTACCGTTACAAAGCTAATAATCAATTTAATTGTAACATTAAAAACCCCAACAAAAACCACAGCCACGATGACAGGAACAACTACTTACACAAACTTTGACTTTGTAATCAAACAGAAAAATTATAACCGTGCAAAGAGACATCTTATCACATCTGTTGTTGGAGTGGTTTGAGTCATAAAAACTTTGGGCTGAGACAAAGATTATGGGATCTCTCAAAATGGTCATGAACATTTCTTCATTCACCACCCCCCTGTCTTGACCCTCTTCTTGAAATTTCTTTTAAATCCTTATGGGGTTGCCATTGTCACTGTGCAATTTCTCTTGTTAATCAACAACACCACACACTTTTATTGTTTTTTGTTGTTTTACTCATCCCAGAAGATAACTCTTCGCAAGAACATTTGCTATTCTGATCGATGGGGCTGGCAGGATGGCCTACAGTTATGCACACTTGCCGCTGAGTTGTCTAAGCTGAAGTTGGAATCCCAACCCAGCTATAAGTTGTCATCCCGGTGTTTCACAGTCAGGGTGATTCATCAATGTGTGTGCCGTCCCTCGATTGGACATTAAACTGGGTGTCTCATCTGCTGACTTGAGTTGGTGGACGTTGAAGATCCCACAGTGTCCCTTGCGAAGAGTAGGCGAGTTACCCTCCCCTAACCAACAGGGCATTGCAACAACAGCACAGCTGTGCCCTCAGCCAATGTTGCTACCCCGCAGCCTTATGCTGAAAACGAAAGAAGAACATTCTGATGTATTTTTAGTTTTGCTGAGATATGATGAATGCACATTGTCATTCTGGTTGTGTATTGTTCAACTTTATCCACTAACTGCCTTGGTTCCTGTCCTCAAGGCACACTAATGGGTGTCGTGGTGCATGCACCAACGGTTTAACGTGTGGTGGGGCCTGCGAGCACGTTACCGCAGAAATGGACATGGCCACATCTGCCTGGATGCTGAGTCAGGGCCAGGAAGACCTGCAACCATGCAAGATCATTTGCGAAACCGAGATGCGGCACTCGGTGTTGCTGCAAAAATTCCGTGTGAAGCTGGAGTCCCAGGCCAAGGCAGTAGTAGAATAGCATTGTGACAATCACGTGAGATAACTGCATTGTAAACCCTTCCTTGTGGCCTCCGCATAAGCATGAAAAATGAATTTTTCTTTTCTTTTTACTCTTGGAATTATTATTTTTGTCATATTTGAAAGCATTGGTATATTGATAAATTTTGGGGGCAGAAAACCTTTTTCAAATTCCTTTCGAGTTTGGAATTTGTTCCCTTTTGAATTATGTTCGGATATGTCAGTTCTCGAGTCTCGATGAGTGAATAATTGTTAATACTTTCATGATGAGTGCATGACACTTTCTCAGAGTTGCCGTTTGTTCAACTAACGTTTGAGAAAGCCTCTATGGCTTTGGTTTTTGGATTTCACCCATGTTGTTTTTGCCATGTATTTTGTGAAACATAGCTTTAATCTTCTTCTTCTTCTTCTTCTTTCGGCTGCTCCCGTTAGGGGTCGCCACAGCGGATCATCCATATGATCCGCATGGTGATTTTGGCACATGTTTTTTTTTTACGCTGAATGCCCTTCCTGACGCAACCCTGGTCGCCTCTTACGACACAGGGATATGGTACACCTATTTAACCGGGGTATACTCCGGCCCAGTACACTGGTACTCATTTCGCCGACCTCGGAAGGATGACAGGCTGAGTCAACCTCCTGGTGTATTAATTCAGTGGCCCAACGGGGCTTGAACTCAGGACCTTTTGCATCCCAAGCTACTGCCCTAACTACTGCACCAACACACCAGGCTATTTAATAGCTTTAATATCATACCTGGCAGGGACAAACATAGCTTTAATGAAACATAGCTTTAATATCGATACAAATATATATGGTACTCCATCAAAATATGCATTGTGCTGTTTTCCTGTTCAATGCGTTCTGACCTGATTTTGATACAAGGGATACCTGTGTCAAAGAATTCTCAATTCCTCTTGTACATTTGAGTCATTTATTCACACACATGTGCATGCATATCCATCCATTCATTGAAACTATATTCTGTGCAGAGCAATGGTGCTGCTTAAGCAGTCACCTAGGCTATTGGGCACAATCCTGGACGGGTCGCCACTCCGACACAGTTTACCAGCAAGCTGGCACTCATTTTGCTGACCTTAGAAGGATGACAGGCAGTCAACCCCATCTGGTATTAATTCAACAGCTGAGCAGGATTTGAACTCGGGATCCTAGGATCTCAAGCCCACCACTCGAAACATTAAGCCAACATGAGTTCTTCCATAACATGCAGGGGAAAGGGGGAGTAAGAACATGAGATAATGTTTGTCATCCTCGAGACAGAATGGTGCCAAGACTGCAGCCTTTTGGGCGCTGGAATAGATCATACATGGCCCCTTGTTTTTTTTCTTTTTGTATACCTTGTTGAAGATCGTATGAGAGCTAACACACAACGCACAGCAAGGGGGGGGCGGCATGAGACAAGAGGGACGGGAGTGGGAAGGACAAAACAGTGGGGAACAGAGACATTAGGAGATCTGTGGAAGGGAGAGGGATGGGGCGGGGAACACGGAGTATAAAAGATGGACATTGCAGGGACTTTCAGGAAGGAAAGCAAGGAATTTGATGGAGGTGGGTTTGTGGTGGATTAGCAGGGGTAGAAAAGATCGTGGTTTTGGATGGGGGAAGATAAGAAGTGGTGGTGAACAGCTGTTTTGAAGACCTGGAAGGAAGAATGGGATTGAAGGGAGTGGGGGAGAAGGGAGGGAGGAAGGCTCGGATTTCCTGTCCGGCATTTAGGATCTCCGTCCATTGTTGAGAGAGCAGAAGCACCATATCCAGGGTGGAGTGACCTGATCTGAATCCAAATTGATGATTGGAAATCAAGCCATTGGAGAAGAATTTCACCACTCTTTCGATCTCATTTCACCAATCTTCCTTCGTCTTGCTCTTCAATTCTTATTCCATCTCATTAGTCTAATTTCACCACTCTTTCAATCCCATTTCATCACTCTTCCTTCTTCTTTCTCCTCAATCCTCTTTGGATCTCATTATCTCATTTCCCCAGTCTTTTGATCTCATTTCACCACTCTTCCTTCTTCTTCCTCCTCAATCCTCTTTCGATCTCACCGATCTCATTTCACCACTCTTTGGATCTCATCATATCATATCATTTCACTAGTCTTACTATTCATCCTTCTCAATTCTCTTACGATCTCATTGATCTCATTTCACCACTCTTCCTTCTTCCTTCTCCTCATGCCTCTTTCAATCTCATGGGGAGGTCCAGAGCAAGCCTTGAAAGTCAGTAGAAAGTTAGGGTGTTGGTAGTGATGGTACTTGAAATGCCCATTCACGTTTCCCTTCACTGGTGGGTGTTGGGGTCGGAGGAGGTGGGAGAGAAAGGGGGTGGGTGAGAGTCAAGAGAAGGGATGGGGGGGAGAGAGGGGAAGGGATGAGGTGAGAGTCTGGAGGGAGGGGATGCAGTGGGGTGTGAGTCTAAAACAAAGGCATGGGTGGGAGGAGAGAGGGTGAGAGAAGGGACGGCCATTGCCAGGCAACGCCGAGTCCCTTTTCTCGTTGCTTCGAATACTAGGGGGTGTGTTCCTTTACCAATCAGCCTGCTGTCGTTTGCCAAGCCAGCCGTTCCTTATCAACCGTTTTGTTGGAATGCTTGCTTGAGTAATTAACCCGCTTGACAAGCGCTCTACAATACATTCTGCATGACATTAAAATCAGGGTCGAAGGTGGTATAAAGGGGGGTTGGTCCCCAAAATACATATTTACTTAATTCTCCGAAACTACAGACACAATTTCGATGAAACTCGACCACAACCTTCATCACCCATGATGTACCAAAGTTTGTTTACAGCATTAAAAAAGAAATTGCGGTCTGAGGGGTCGACGGAGAGAGTTCATTGGAGGGGGGGGGTTGCCCCTCAAAAGAGGGATTTGCTTTGTTCTGAGAAACTACACACAATTCCGATGAAACTTGAACACCACCTTCGTCGGCGATGATGTACCAAAGATTGTTCACACCATGAAAAAAATCAGGGTCTAAGAGGGATTATGGGGGGTTGCCCCCAAAAATATGCATTTGCTTTCATCTCAGAAACTACACAGACACAATTCTGATGAAACTTTACCACCACCTTCATCATCCGTGATGTACTAAAGTTTGTTCACAACATAATAAAAAAAAAATTGGGGTGTAAGGGGTTCTCGCCCCCTAAAATATGTATTTGCTTTCTTTTCCGAAACCACAAACACATTTTTGATGAAACTCACCACAACCTTTATCACCCGTGATGTACCAACATTTCTTCACGGCAATAAAAAAAAAATCCATAGGTATTTACTTTCATCCAGCGGTTGCCTGGTTATCTTATCCAACTGCTACCAGGTGAGCACCCAGGGGTACTGCCCCTATGTTTCCTGTTCACATTGTGACGTTTCTGAGACCCGAGGCCCCCAAGGCAATGGCACACACCATATAGCAGTTCCCATGAGAGTGATTTCGTTATTACTCTTTTCAGAAAGGGTCCTTCCCTGTCTAATGGGTTGCAAAGGGAATATGCATTGCGAGGGATGAGGTGGGATTTTTTCCCCATTCTTCCCCATTTCCTTCCCTGTACATGAACTTCTTCTCACACAACCGATCACACGCTGCTGCCAACTTCATTTGCATATGTGTGCCAAAACCTGTTTGAATCTGCACACCACAACCACGCTGCCTGCTTAAAATACACACCACACTTTATTCCATTCAAGCTCACCTTTTCAGCCATCTACTGCAATCCACGTAGCCTCTCCCAACAATGGAACTTCAACTCCACAACCACATTCACCTCATTTGGCTCACCACCGGCACCACCCACCGCCTTCCTGCACCTCGGGACCATCATCTCGTTTCGCCCATGGACACCTTTGGCTCACGAATGGGCCCAAGCCCAGCTCCATTACTAGTGGAGCCTTTTGCATGCAGGGGCAAGTGCGCACTTGCTGTTCCTTCACATTCCTTTAACAGCAGGGATCACCCTCGAACCAGAAAGCCGCCCTTCCTGGGTGTTCGAGTGACAGATGGGGACCACTGCACATTAGCTCCTTGTTAAGTTGGGAGCTGATGTGTGGTAAAGTTGGAGGACAACTAGATCCAGCACAGCGGACTCTCGGGGAGGATGATGTCACCCCGGAGCACATTTAGACCAATGAGCACGCTGCGCTTGGAGAAAAGAGAGCGATGCATGACCGAATCCCGAAAGGAGGTGCCCCCAGAGAGCACTCCCACGACGGACGGGGATATACCACTAGGCCCCTAAAACTCCACCCCCCCCCAACACCACGTACTTAAATATCCACGTTGGTCATGGGGTCGATGGAGTTCACAGTTCTGAGAGTTCTGCTGGAGTCTTCTGGAGCGAGAAATGGTGGTGGTTGGGATGGGATGGAACGGAACGGAGCTCTGAGAAAGGGGGCCAGGCACCAAGCTGTACGGGTGCGGTATTGAACGAGAGGCAAAATCAGCAACAACAAATGATCGGTAGTTCTCATTCTGACAAATTCGTTCTCTCTTTTCTGGCTCGTCTACCATGGATACACAAGAGCTATCAGGGAGGACAAAGTTTGAAGAAAAGCGACAACTGACTCGCACAGTCTTTCTCGCTCTACACACCGGCACTGAATCTCACTCGCACTTCTTCAAAACATACCCAGACATTCCCTTATGAATCCCCCCCCCCACTTCCACATTTTACCTTCTCTGTTGGTTATCTCCATTTGTGAGTTTCAGGAGGTGGGAGGGAGTTCTTACAGAACTCAAAATCTCCACCTCATACTTTTTGGTAAAGGATCATGATTCATGAACCAGACTACGAAGTTTCGTTCTCATAGCCTCATTCCAAGGGCTCTTTTCAAAATTTTCACTGAACCTCTGACAGTCTCCACTTGTAGCTCGTTTGTAGTGAAATTCTCCGGAATGATGTTGAAGTACTCGGTGTTTAAGCACTTATTGTTTTCTTTATCATTCCTGTGGCTCCAACTATCACTGGCACAATTTCAGCTTTCTTCAATTTCCAAATCCTTTTGACCCTGTTTTTCAGAACCTGGTATTTGGTCATTTTCCTGATTTCTGTGGCATTGAGTCCAAAGTCATTGGGAAATGAAACCTTGATCAATAATGCTGACTTTTCCTTTTTGTGTTTGAGCACCACGTCCAGATGCAATGCTTTGTTTGCAATGTTCACACTTGACGGGATAGGATCACCTTGTCATGCGTGAGCATTATTTGTTCATTTTTTTGTATGTTTCCAGGATTGTTTTGGGACCGGGATGTTGAAGTGTTTACAGATGTGCCAGTGGATTACTCTGCAGACGCTGTCATGTCTTTCTGTGCACAGCTGTTCTGACATGTGTTTTTTACATCCCAAAAGGAGGTGACTGGTACTTTCTGTTTCTACCCCACAAAACCTGCATTTGGCCGATTGGCTCAATCCCGCCATTTTCTTAAAGGCGTTGGTGTAGTGTTCATTGTCTTGGGCATTGATGACTCGTTCTCCATCCAAACTAATTTGAACTCTTCTTAGCCATTCCAAAGAGCCTTCCTTGTCGATCCCTATCCTGTCAAGCTCTTTTGTCATGCTCCCATTTGTCAGAGTATATCTGCTGATATTTGGCTTTGTAGTTTTCCTTTTTTTTTTCTTTGAAATCTTCGCTGCACTTTGGACTAGCATGTTCCGGGTGAGCCGTAGGTTGCCAACGCCTTGGCATTTCTCCTATCTTCTCACTTCGTATTATTATCAGACGGACATCTGGTAGCTTGTGCATGATGCTGCGTTGAGCCTGGGGAGTAACTGCTGAAATGTATCTATCCGAGTTATTCCCATTTTTTTTTCTGTTCCTTTCACACTTTCTAATTTTTCATTAAATTATTTATTTCTTTATTTATTCACAATTCTTTTCATTCTAATTCTTGCTTTTTCTTCTCTTTTATCTCTTTTCCTTTCTTACTCTCTTTCATTATCTATCTCTCTAAGGAGAAGTGAATTATTGTATAAATTTTTCTGTAAGGCTCACTTGGCTGTGCCTGGATGGGTTTGAGGGTTGGGGAGTCGCGGCCGAAACCTGAATCTTGTCCAGGTTCCTCCTGATGACTCCATCTTTGTTCTTTACTTCTTTGGGTTCCTTCTTGGTCTTCCATTTCATTATCTACCCTTCCGTGGAGTGATCCTGATGGTGCCTATTATGTTCGTTTAAGTAAGTGTGAAAAAGCAAGATAGATTCGGTGTTGGTTCTGCTCTTTGTCTCTTTGGTGTATGAATGTGTCACTGTATGTCTTTGACTGCACCACATGAATACTGCACATCCCTGTTATACGTTTATCCCCTGTGAATAAACCCCTTGTCTTCACTCTGTCACATGCTTTTTCTCATGCTACTTTGTAAATAAACCAATGTTAATTCAGTTCAACCTGCCAATACTGTCCCTCCCTCCATTGGTCCAGCACAGTCCACACACAGTATTATTAGCTGCGAAGTTTTTCCCCATGTGATTTGCTCTCGCTAGCTAGTGTACACTTACTGTATCGCTCGGCAGTAATCTGAGTGTGCGTAGAGGGCATGAAACTCGGTTAATCGAGTGAGCTCCAAGGTAAACGGTGTCAGATGGATAACCCTCTTCGAGTTGAAGTTAATTGATGTTTGTGCTTGCTTTGCAACCTGCCAGGCTGCAGAGTTTTCCGCAGCACGTCAACCTACAGGGCCGGGCATTCGGAAGTAACCCAAGTGCTTCCTCTCATGGTGAACCCCAAATCCTGAGACCAAAACAGTATTTAGCTTACTTGAATGATTTGGCATCTGAAATGGGCATCACATTGATGAAGTGATGAAGGAAGGAAGAGAACCATGTCTTAACTTATCTTCGACACAGAGGGCGGGCGGGGCCAGTTACCTACTGCCCGGCTGGTGGGATTCCTGCTCGGAGTGGATTGATTAACGTGTTTGTGGTCGAGCTTTGGGCGATGTGACATCATGTCCATACCCAGCATGCCTTTCACCATTTTTTCTGCACTTGTAAGTTTTCATTGTGGCAGATTTCCTTCCATTTACTCCGCTCTCTGCTGTGCGTGTCCGAGATGCTGCACGACCGAACGATCACTGTTTGAGTCTGAAATGGTGTTTTGATCGCTGCTATTACAGTTCGCAGATTGTCCGGCGCCACTATTTCCATACTTTCCTCTCAACTCCCCCGTTGTATTTTGCTTCGAAGTTGAAAGTGAAATTGAAGATGGGAACATACCAGAAGGGGTCAAAAAATTGGGAAATTGGCATTTTGGCCATTTTCGTGAGGCTCTCATTCATCCAGATCGGCTCCAATTGCCATGAGATTTTGAAAGCCTGTCGTCACCCATCCATCATGTTCTCAGTATATGTAACCTCAGTACTCGGGCTTTATTGGATTTTGAGGTAGAGCTAATGAAAATAGGTCATTTTCACAAAAAGGGATCCAGTTCTTGCAATAGAGGGTGTCTGTGTGGATTTTGTACATGGAAACTTCAGACCTCTTAACCCTGCCTTGAATGCTACTCATGATCCTCTGATGCTCCTGTAATTCTCACGAGGAGTACCAAGTAAGGTCTACTTTATCCGAAGCACAGATTAGGGGGAACAAGGTCGCCTACCATATCCCATATGGCTGACGACACAATTGAGGATCCAGGCCAAGTCTCTGCTCGAGGTACATGACTGGCATCCACTGATCAATGGCAGTTTCTGGCATCTGATTGAGGAGGGGCCAGGTGTGATTGTGGGGTGGACAATGAGTTCATGCAATCCATTGTTGGTCACCCCAACAGTTGAAATTGGATATCAACTCGGACACCACATATGTGCAAATAAAGTGACATTCTGATGAAGTGCATTGTGGGAGGACCAATATGGATGGCATTTACATCATGGACTTAGGAACATGCAGGAAGATATTACTGTAAAATACCCATTGACATAGATTGTGGAATCTTACTATTGTACACCCATGCGTGAGCTAAATTTTCAGAGCAGGTGCAGAAACAAACCACCTTTGCCAGGCTGCATTGGAGCATCCATGCATTCAGAAATTTATGCTCAACTAAATGTACTATAATGAGAAAATTGTAATTGCTTCGGCAGCCATCATGAAATACTGCTTCAAATATAAAACTAACAATAGTAGCACGATCGTATATCTGGGTGTCACAACGATGAACCATCAATCGACCGACTGTTGTGGCTAATCCATCCAGGAAGTTTCTGCTCACCTCCATCTACAAACTTCATCAAAACATAGCCCCATGTCCCAAAAATAAGCAATGGAACCTATTATCCACTTTATCGTCAATGTTGCTGACATCAGTCATGTTAATGGAGGGGCCAGTCCTCCTTTTCGGCTGGTAGTGAATGAGGATTGATGAGGCTGCATTCAGATTTCGCTCACTCTTGCTTATTGCCAGCCGATCGGGATACAATCTAACACCACTATATGATACCTGGATCATGATGTCATTAATCTGGTGGGTAGTTACATGTCCTGTGCAGTCTCTTTTCCAAAATCTGAGTTGTGCCACAGAAGTGTTATAGGGACGGCTTTCTCAATTCCTGCTGGGATGTGAGCCTTTCCAAAGGTTAACTGCAGCTGAGGGAGAGCAGCGTCGAATCGCAATACACTATCAGAAGATGCACAATGTTCCAATTTACTGAGGAGTTGCAACACCTGAGATGATTCGGTAAGGTGCCTCATGGTGAGCTCCAGACACAGTGACTTGGAAGTCTGTTTGGCTGCCAAAGGTTCCAGGTATACTATGTCATGTGGTATTGACTACAGTTTTATATGGAATACATTGGGCACCTCCACAGTTCACATTTTCATCTAATGTAGCTTCAGCAGAAGTACTGATGACCCAAGCCAGCATGTCGAAGAGGGGTACTTGGATAAGATTTTTCACTGCCTTATCAGTGAAATTGCACGACGTTCGATGCCAAGGTCCCTGCACACCTTGACTTCCAGGCAATTCCCTACGAAGCATCAGGGCAGACGTGAAAAGGGAATGAAGAGACACATCTGCTTTGGCTGGGATTCTCGACTCCTCTGCATCACTCTGAGCGTAGGTTTTTGTGTCAGTAGTGGATAGTGACAGCTTTTCAGCGACAAGTCCAGCAGCAAGGTATTCAATGAATATCATCTCACTGGAAGATATCTTCAGCGGAAGGTGGAGTTTAATTTGCAGGAATTTCACCATTAGCTGCTGTTTCAGCCTTCTGGATCTGAAAATCAATGAAGAGATCATGAGCTTGGGCATGTATGATACCTAATGATGAGGTTCTGTGAAAAGTACAGAAATTTATGTCAGGTGAGTTATCAATACCAAAAAATGTTTGAGATTCTGAATCTGCTTCATACTTGAAGCTTGATGCATGAAGTCCCTCATGTTTTTGAGCCATAAAGACGAATATATCGAAGAGCCTGGACAAACGCAGGATTTTCAGTTGCGTGTTTGGATTGTGACCATTCTCTTTTGGTATTCCTTCCTCCAAACAATGATACAAATTTTTGGCCAAATGCTGGTTGTGACCTCGACATTACTTGACCGAAAGGTGCTGTGGAATAATGGGATATCAGAAGTCACTTGAAAAGATGGAGTGGAGGAAACCACATCCACTTCATCCATTCGAGTCTGTTTTCGTTGCGCACATCTGGCACGGGTGATGCGCCTCCATTTCTCTCTTTCACTTTCCTTCCACTTCTCTCAAATTTCTTCATTCTGTATTACGTATGTGATTCTTCTGCTCGCTCACTCTGGGCACCTCGAATCAGACACTCATTGGTGTGAACCTTTACTTGCTCATTACTTCATTTTTCCCCGGTTTCTGTGAAATGTTTTAAAGGTCCCATGACACCCAAAACTTTCTGGTTATTTATATATTAACTTGACCTTCCTAGTGAAGAAATCACCCATATTTTTTTTCTCAAAAATGGGATAATTAAACCAATATTTAGAACATTTCTGGTGCTTTTCACAACTTGCTATGCCCCGCCCCTTAAAAAAGTTGACTTCACCGAACCGCAGCATTGACGTCACATACAGAAACTTGCACAGAGTGGATTGACTCGAGATCTCTAGAGTCTAGACTAGTCCGATAAATCCGTCGTCCGTCCGACTAGGCCGATAAATCCGTTGTCCATCCGATTAGTCCGATAAATCCATTGTCCGTCCGACTAGTTCGATAAATCCATTGTCCATCCGACGAGACTGATAAATCCGTTGTCCGTCCGACTAGTCCGATAAATCCGTCATCCGTCCGACTAGTCCGATAAATCCGTCGTCCGTCCGACTAGTCCGATAAATCCGTCGTCTGTCCAACTCGTCCGATAAATCCGTCGTCCGTCCGATAAATCCGTCGTCCGTCCGACTAGTCCGGTAAATCCGTCGTCCGTCCGACTCGGCCGATAAATCTGACGTGCTGTAGCTTTCTTTTATTATTCTCTTTTCTTCATTGTTTTCGACTGGCGCTACATGACGACAGTAGGAATAAAACAAATAAAAAGACCCGTATCTTGCGAAAAGGTGACCACGTATGACTTCTTTAAGGTCACACTGAGGTGAACAGAGCTGCTATCCACCAGGAGCGACTCCTTGAGGAATATCTGACTACAAGAGATTCCGATGAGAATCGTTCTACAGAGTAACCATGAAAAATATGTGTTTGCCTCATAATGTCACCAAATGACGTCATAATGTCTCAAGCTTGACATATCTAGAAAGCACTCATCGAGGTGTTCAATTTGAGGTATGACACGATATGGTTCCTGAAACTTGAAAATTTGACCTTGGGGTCAAATATGTTTGATCTCAGGCACTAACCATGAAGGTCAAGGCCAATCACCACCAAAAACTAATCAGCTGAGCGCCAGACCATATACTACATTCCCATAAAGTTTGGAGATGATTCAATTAAAATTACTCAAAAAATAAGGGTTTCGTCGACTCCCCTGATTTGCGACAAAGTGACCTTGACCTTTGACCTTGACCTTCAAAATTTTATGCGCTAAAAGGGACCTCTATAGGCCTCTGATATGCGAAGTTACAAAAATTTCCAATGATAACTGTGCTCTGCAGAGTGATTTGTACGTGATTACAAACAAAAAAAAAACAAAAAAAAAAGCATATGAAGGTCAAGGCCAATCACCACCAAAAATTAATCAGCTGAGCGCCAGAACATGAACTGTATTCCCATGAAGTTTGAAGACGATCCGATCAAAATTACTCAAAAAATAAGGGTTTCGTCGACTCCCCTGATTTGCGACAAAGTGACCTTGACCTTTGACCTTGACCTTCAAAATTTTATGCGCTGAAAGGGACATCGATAGGCCTCTGATATGCGAAGTTACAAAAATTTCCAATGATAACTGTGCTCTGCAGAATTTTTTTATACGTGATTACAGACAAACAAACAAAAAAAAAAAAAACATACAAGCTGACTAACATATCTTGCAAAAACTTCGTTTTGGCAAGATAATAAAAATGCAACAGAACGTCACATTTATCGGACTACTCTAGACAATTGTGTCACAAGGTGTGTTCTGCACACAAGTTTTCATCGTATCCGGACAGCGAGATTGCTTCGTTTTATGCGCGGAGAGATACGGCCGATGACATGCGCCGGCCTTGTTTGTGATTCATTCGCCACGGTGCAACATGTCCGCTAAGCTGCGCTGGTCACGTCACCTCACTAAAATATTTCTGATATCGAGCAGTATGTAAGTCAAATTTACATTATTGAATTACGAATAGGATTTAGTGAAACCAGTTGTTATTGCCAAGTCTTCCTTCGATGTCCTCCTGATCATAATTAACTACGGGAATTTAATCGCCAGTTTCCTCTGCTTGTCCTGCTTCTGGCTCGAACCGCTAAGGCCTTATTTCATTTCCAGCTGCCTGAACTTCACCTCCCGCGACTATGTTATCCGACAATTCTCCATGTGATTCAGACCAAAATCCTTCATTTCTCTCACACTCACTGCCGTTACCAGACAAGTGAAAGTCCATGTCATCCATTATTCAAAACCAAATGTTCGATTTTTTAAAAGCAGAAATGAACGAAGCGATTGAGTCGACCAATCGAATGTGGAAACGCACAGAAAGCCAATAGAATCACGTAGACCACCAACCCGAGTAATTTATGTGCAGCCTTTGTGAAACTGCAGTTGACGTCATGTGGGTTACGCCCCTTTCAGTAGAATTTTTAGGGGCGTTCCCGAAGGTTTGTTTTTTTAATTTTACATCTTACAGAATGAGTATTGTGAAAAAACATTGTCAGATCTGAAATCACGATGAAAAACTCCTATAGGACATATATATATATATATATATATATATATATATATATATATATATATATATATATATATATATAATTCCAGCAATGTGTGTGTGTGTGTGTCTGTGTCTGTGTGTGTGTGTCTGTGTGTGTGTGTCTGTGTGTGTGTCTGTGTGTGTGTCTGTGTGTGTGGCTGTGTGTGTGTCTGTGTGTGTGTCTGTGTGTGTGTGTGTCTGTGTGTGTGTGTGTGTGTGTGTGTGTGTGTGTGTCTGTGTGTGTGTGTGTGTGTCTGTCTGCGACCACCGTTTCTCGACGAGCGCCGGTCCGATCTGATTGAAATTTGCCAGGAATATTGCCGGGGCCCCGCAGATGTGCCTTTTCGGGGTTTGATATCGATCGGACAAGCGGTTCCCAAGTTACGGCCATTTATCTGTTGGCCAATGACAAGACACGGTGCTGTGACATCACGAACGACGTCACAATTAATGGTTATTTATTTATTTATTTGCATGATGGACGGTCCGATCTGACTGAAACTTGCCAGGAATGTTGCCGGGGCCCCGCGGATGTGCTTTTCAAGGTTTGATATTAATCGGATGAGCAGTTCCCAAGTTACGGCCATTTATCTGTCGACCAATGACAGGACACGGTGCTATGACATCACGAATGACATCACAATTAATGTTTATTTATTTATTATTATTTCTTTTGCACGATTGAAACTTGCCAGGAATATTGCCGGGGACCCGCAGATGTGCCTTTTCGAGGTGAGAGAGAGAGAGAGAGAGAGAGAGAGAGAGAGAGAGAGAGAGAGAGAGAGAGAGAGAGAGAGAGAGAGAGAGAGAGAGAGAGAGAGAGAGAGAGAGAGAGAGAGAGAGAGATAAAGAGAGAGAGAGAGAGAGAAGAGAGAAGAGAGAAGAGACTGCACATACTGGCACTCACCTACGGGCACGCACCTACGGGCCCACCCCTACGGGCCCGTACTAGTATATGAAATTTCAGTACTTTTGGGTGTCATGGGACCTTTAAGGTTAAATTCATCATGACTGACGGATGGTACGCTTATGCTGGCGCGTTGAAAGAACAAAAACAAAACATTACGGAATATAATATCCCCTCTGGGAGCAGAGAGACAGCTTGCTTAGAAAATGGACGAGTTTCGCTTCACGCACAATGGGAACAGGTTCATTGTGCCGTGCTCGATGGAAACAAAATGGCTTCACACGGCAAGTTGTCAAGACTGTATCCAGACTTGAGTTCCGGCTGTGGGGTGTTCCAGTGGTTTTGGTACTTCTCTCGAACTGTTTGTGATTACTGAAATATATACTTTCATCGCCGGTGTCGTGATTCGTTTCATTGTGTCGACATAAAGGTACAAACATCCGAGTGGCGTTGTATTTGTGACGTATATCCGGTACTTGTGACGTATATCCGGTACGTGTGGTTTGTGCAACCATATCGCCTCTCTTTCGCAGACGAATTCCCGATCACCTCAGCATTGCTTTGGCTACGTTAATATTCACAATCACAAATTAAATTTGCCGAATTCGTAAATGTAACAGCAGCTTCAAATCCTTCGGATCGGGTGCATCACCGCACGCAATGCGACACCTCAGCCAACCGGAAGTTATTTTTGGCGGGAAATGTCTGCCGGCGTCATATGAATGCGAAGTTACTGAAATAAATGATATTCCACGGAAACGGAAACGGGACGCCCGGACTTCCTTTGACGTCCGTTTCAAATGCGTTTCAACAAGTACGATCAGTTCACCTCAAAAGGCTTGAGCTTGCATCATTAATCGATTTTTTTTTAAACGTTATTCGATCTATTAACTGATAATGTCCAATTTTTCACGTAAATAGTACATACGTGCTCGGTGATCCTCTGCACTGCTGAAAAGGAAGAAAAAAAACTCAATTGTGCTTTTAACTTCGGGGCGGTGTATGCGTAAAAAGAGACACCGTGCATTATTACTTGTAATTATGATAAAGCACTACAATGGGCATTACGCTTCATTCATAACCACATTTATTTTACTAATCATTGATCTTTATTGGATAAAAGTAATTATAAGGAATTTCGGCCGCTTTGTAGTGTATTTACTTGTATAATACATCAGCGTTTTAAAAACATTTGTTCGTGGTTTGTGCAACAGAATGTTACAGTTTGTGAAATTGCTTTCAGCATTTACAATTGACATTCAAGTGAGGTAAATTTGAATTATTCCGTGAGGTAAATTTGAATTATTCCGTGAGGTAAATTTCAGCTCGAAGCCGATTGGTTCATGTTTCTGAGGCTGAATTTTGTGTTATGTGACGTCACGTCCGGACCGTGCGTGTCTCGGACGCTTCTTTTTTTCCCCCATTTTTGGTCCCTTGTAATTTTTTATTCTCTCAGATTTCCTTCCATTTTCATTGACGACGCTCTCTCCTGTGGGTGTGCGCGGAGCCGCGGCCTGGCAGTGCCCGAGACGCTGTCCGACCCGACGATCGCCGTGTGAGTGCGAAAGGGGATGGTGTTTTGATCGCCGCCATTACGAGTCGCACATCATTGGGCGCATATCCGTACTTTCCTCTCAACTCTCCCGTTGTATTTCTCCTCACAATCCCCCGTGAGTGTCCGTTCTCGCTCGAGCGATGCTGCCTCGCTCCGTCGTCAATGCGCCATGAACTTCTTCATTTCCTTGTACAGTTTTATTGTGACGGTTGTTTTGCATCAACCGCATTAAGAAGGCTGCAGGGTGGAAATAGATACGGGAGGGAAACACACGGGACAAGTCGGACAATTACAGGTCAAGTCAATCGTGTTTTAGGTTAAATTCGGAGGGGGATAAATTATACATCAAAGCTGGTGGTTTATTTAATACGGACCCATCCACCATACGGTGTGGAGTTTGGCCGCGCGTTTCCTGGTCCAAGTGAACATGCCCGTTGCGTCGGTGCCCGGTGCGTCGGCGGTGCCCGTTGCTTCGGTGCCCACGCTTTGCCCGGTGCGTCGGTGCCCGTGCATTGCCCGGTGCGTCGGTGCCCGTGCATTGCCCGGTGCGTCGGCGGTGCCCGCGCATTGCCCGGTGCGTCGGCGGTGCCCGTTGCGTCGGTGCCCGTGCATTGCCCGGTGCATCGGCGGTGCCCGTTGCGTCGGTGCCCGCGCTTTGCCCGGTGCGTCGGCGGTGCCCGGTGCGTCGGTGCCCGTGCATTGCCCGGTGCGTCGGCGGTGCCCGCGCATTGCCCGGTGCGTCCGCGGTGCCCGCGCATTGCCCGGTGCGTCGGCGGTGCCCGTTGCGTCGGTGCCCGTGCATTGCCCGGTGCATCGGCGGTGCCCGTTGCGTCGGTGCCCGCGCTTTGCCCGGTGCGTCGGCGGTGCCGTTGCGTCGGTGCCCGTGCATTGCCCGGTGCGTCGGCGGTGCCCGCGCTTTGCCCGGTGCGTCGGCGGTACCCGTGCATTGCCCGTTGCGTCGGTGCCCGTGCATTGCCCGGTGCGTCGGCGGTGCCCGCGCTTTGCCCGGTGCGTCCGCGGTGCCCGCGCATTGCCCGGTGCGTCGGCGGTGCCCGTTGCGTCGGTGCCCGTGCATTGCCCGGTGCGTCGGCGGTGCCCGTTGCGTCGGTGCCCGCGCCTTGCCCGGTGCGTCGGCGGTGCCCGTGCATTGCCCGGTGCGTCGGCGGTGCCCGCGCATTGCCCGGTGCGTCGGCGGTGCCCGCGCATTGCCCGGTGCGTCGGCGGTGCCCGCGCATTGCCGGGTGCGTCGGTGGTGCCCGCGCTTTTCCCGGTGCGTCGGTGGTGCCCACGCGTTGCCCGGTGCGTCGGTGGTGCCCGCGCTTTGCCCGTTGTGCCGACGTTCAACTCTGCTCTGCTTTGCCTTGTGTGATGGTACCCCGTTTTTACCAACGATGGTTGTTTGTAGGGTATGAGTACACAATGAAGCGGCGGATGGATGAACAGGAAAACGTAACCACAACAACGCAACAGCAACCTCCTCGGATCGCTCCTGGTGGGGACTTGTTTCCTCGGCCTCAGCATCGAGTTCTTGCTCCTGCTCCTGCTTACGAGCCCATGGCTGAGAACATCCACCCAAGTGCTGGTATCCAAAGTTACTCAAGCCCACCAACCTACCAGGTGAGGCGATTCTGTACGGATTGGCTTTGGGGTGAAATCCCTCTTTCTTTTTGTCCAACTCTGAGCAGATTGTGACAATTGTATGAAACTTATTTGGTGATCAGCTTCATGACTTGATTTTTGCATTAAGACGGCGCTTTGTCCGATACGCTCTTTTTGTTGACCTATTTATTCATCGTAGCTTGATGACCGTGATCTTTGATATTTTTTATTATTTCCTGTTGTTGACAATGTATAACCATCGTGTGATGATGAAATCCTCAATTTTGCAGGTTCTGCCTCTGATTTTCAGAAGTCTCACTTTTTATTGTTTTAATTTTATCCTCGAGTGTTTTTATTTATTTGTATTTTATTTTCGTCCGTGGAATCATAGTTTTCCTCTCTTTACTGCACGACAATATCGACCAAAGCGAGGTGGAGATTTGTGTGTGGGCTGATAGGATTTGTTCACAAGTGATGTTTCCTCGGGCTGCGTTTGATTATTTATCCATCTGTTAACTTGTCCACCTGATTTGGAGGCAGGTCTCTACGAATGTGTTTCCTCTCTCGGGTGGATATTCACCTCAGAATCCACCTTCGAGCATTCTCCGGTTGATGGTAAATTTCCAGTGTCTTTTGATGAATGGTAGGCAAGTT
>NC_140963.1:121066392-121211392 GCF_056783735.1 Eptatretus burgeri | reverse complement strand
TTTGTGGACAAAGAAGGTGTTTTTTTTTTGGTTTGTTTGTTTGTTTTTGTTTTTGTTTTTGTTTTTGTTTTTTCCAATGACAGGAGCAAGATTCTTGGAAGAGCAAGGTATAATTGGCAGTGGGACAAACAGGAAAGGGAAAGAGAGGAGGCTAGCAAGCTGAAACTTGCGAATACAATGGTTGAGATGGGGATGATGAGATGGTGGTGCTTGCTTGCTTGAAGTTCTGGAAGGAAGAATGAGAGACTGCGCAGTCTCTCGAAGGTTGTTCCATAGATGAGAGAAGTGAGGAAGAAAAAAGAAAAGATTTGAGGTGTTCAGACAGTCTGGATTTTGGAAGTTTAACCAGGAGTGGGTTATTGGAAGAACGTGTATATTTTTTTGAGATGTTAGGGATGGTTACATGACTGGGAGTGGAGGGAGCGATTATTATAGAAAAAATGGGCCACTGACCTACCTGCAATGTGAGAGCAACAGTCCCTGTCCTTTGGCCAAAACATAAGAGATACCAATCATTGTGAGAGCTTTAGATTCCACAGAACCCAGGAGAGACAGATGGTATTCTGGAGCACCACCCCATTGTGGAGCGTAGTAAGTTTCGAGCTGTAGGTATTAAAAAGGATTTGCTGCACTGGCATTGTACATCTCCGAAGTTGCCCTGCAAGTGTACAAAAGTGTTCACTCCAATGAGATGGATGTGTGGTGTGCATGCTTGCACATAAAAGATGGAGAAAACATAAGAAATTGATTTAGTTTTGTGATACATATTCCAACTTTGTGGTAAATGTAAATAAAAGTCGAGGCATGAATTTTAAACACACTTGTGCCTTCTATGTACAAGGTCTTTGATAATTGCTTTGCAGTTAAAGGTTCATGTATTTCATTTTGGCTTTTATCAGTCACAAGGCCAATTTCCTTTGATTTTATTTTATTTTGAAGTTTTTGTACGATACCTCATTTTGTTGTGATTTTTTTTTCTCTTCCGACTTGAAGGTTCCACCAATCAGCCAAGGAACTCTGGGGCAGTCTCCAAGTGCACACAGCACTCACCACCATGGGTCCCAGCTGTCATCACCTCATCAACAGTCATTAACTCACCCCAACAGTGCTCACTCACAAGCGCAAGGACAGCAGGGGCAACAATTCCAGCGTTTGAAGGTATCACACATGTATACATTTTCATGGTGATCTTTTTCGGAATGCATCGGTCAAAGAAACACATTTCTCATTCTATATATACTGTGGTATCATATAATTCAGGAATTGACTGTTTGTTACCTCTGCCAGCGAAAGTGGACGGAGGTTATCTTTTCACCCCTGTTTATCTCTCTCCCTCTCCTCCTCCTCTCCTCTCCTCTCCTCTCCTCTCCTCTCCTCTCCTCTCCTCTCCTCTCCTCTCCTCTCCTCTCCTCTCCTCTCCTCTCCTCTCCTCTCCTCTCCTCTCCTCTCCTCTCCTCTCCTCTCCTCTCCTCTCCTCTCCTCTCCTCTCCTCTCCTCTCCTCTCTCCTCTCCTCTCCTCTCCTCTCCTCTCCTCTCCTCTCCTCTCCTCTCCTCTCCTCTCCTCTCCTCTCCTCTCCTCTCTCGCTCTATGAGCAGTATGTCTCAAAAAGTTATGGTCTGGCAGGTTCCGATTAAACTTTGTGGATCGGAGGTCGTCCAAGGTCGAGGTCAACGTCACGAGGCTGTCAAAGTTGCGAAAATCGTCGATTTCAAATCGTATCTCCTCCCTCATTTATCAAGAGAGATCAAATGTTATTAGTGATTCAGATACTATGGACTATTATCTAGAACACGAGCCATTTTTTTTTGAAATTTGCTCTCGTTCTGATTTTATAGCCCTTCAAACTTCGCTCTGATTCCCTGTATGGGCCGTTCATAAAGTACATACAAAAATACAAGTATTAAATTAAGAACCGGAACTCTCCAGAACAAATATTACATTTGAAGCTTTTGTCAGATTTAACTTAAACAATGGAACACAAGTTTATATGCACACTTACTTTCATTTATGACATTAACATTGTCTTGAATGTCAATTTGTACTTTTATTTTCATAAATGATGTGCTGTGATATTAAAAGAAAAAGTTAAATTACACCGCAAGGTCCTGCATTGTCATGACTTATAAACATCGGTTCATAAGGAACTGCAGGCTTTGCAAGCGATTAGCGATGTATGAGGGGGGTGGGTGGTTTTGAAACCCGGAAGTAGAGTGTACGTACTTTATGAACTGCCCCTATTCCAGTCTGGCACAGAGTTATTTTCAACCTCTGGCAGAGATGACCGGCACTCCCGCTCGGGGGTATTTTTCTTTTTTTTTCAATTGTTAACTGCTTCTTCACCATTGAGGGATGGTGGCCAAATACGATATACTGCATAGGATGATATTTTAAAAAGTTGGGGACAGATTATGACAAATCTTTGGGGGATGAGTTGTGTGGGTGATAAGAACAAGCTGATTAGATTTTGGTGAAGGTATCAGTGGGATACAAAACGTAAACTGTATAGCCTGGCAAAGGGTATGCGCTCTACCGTGTTCCATTCTAGTTTGTTGGTGTATTTCTCTGACTGATGTTCACTCTTGAACCACTGTATGGAATCGGTTGAAAACTGGTGATTGTACTCTGGGTGTGCCCAGGCAGGTTTTCGGCAGTTTAAAAAAATCTTCATACCGGATGCTTAACATGTTTCCAATAACAATATAAGAGAACACAACAAAGCAGGGATGATGAGCATGCCGAGCATCGTGAACATTGACTTGCCAAAAATAAGTCGTATTCCTTGGGATGGTGGGATGCCTCCGTGCCCCTGTGCACATAATACAGTACATATAGACCTCACAAAACTCGGGGAATTAACCTGCCTGAAAGGTATCACTTCTATAATAGCAACAAACTGGACCTCTGTCTAAATTTATGAAATGCCAGTTTTTATTCATCATTGCCGATATATCGGGACTGTAATAGTCACAAGTATCATGGTTTTGGTGAGCAGCAAGGCTATTGCATTCTCTGAAGAAGGATACCCTGTACCTTTATGGTGGATACCTGGAAGGGTGAATGGTTTTCTTGCCATGTACAGAGTCGAGGCTCATGCAGGTGCTCAAACACAGAATGGACGAGGACATAACGACGAAAAGAATAGTGAAACTGGGAGTTCGAGGGAGGGGGTGTTTGGGGTAGGGGTACAACAACAGCAGGGTAGATAGTCATAATAGTCGACTTGGAGGAAGAAAGGACATGACACAGATGTATATAGGTGCCGGTTGCCGGTCTTTTTGCCACCAAGTTTTCACATTGAACCAGCAACTTTGACAAAAAAGTTCCGATGCAGAAGTGCTCCTGTTAGATGATTTACTTGAAAGCCCCATCAAAATGTTGTCGACAAAATGTTGTCGACATATCCGGATTTGGATCTTCACCAAAATTGAACCACTTATTCTTGTCACACACCCAACCTGTCCACCAAATTTTGTCTGAATCGGTCTATAACATATTGTTGCGGGCCAGGGGTCGGTGGCGAGAACGACCACAAGGTGGGGAAAGCTATGTCGTCTCCACCAGACTCCCCGGAATTCTAGGCCGTCGCTCCGGATAATTCCGTGATGCGGCGGGTCGCTGAACCGACCGTGGTCGCCAATATTTCAACCGCGTAGCGTAGGGTCTGTTTGTCTATAACCAATTTACCTAATTAACTACGCGATTTCGACTACCGGGGAAACCACGCCCTCAGCACGTCTTGCTCGAACCGGGTCACTCTACCGACTGCGGTAGAGTACTGACTACCAACTCCGGTTCGGGTGCAGCCGAGCGGAAACTGCCTAAGCCGTGCCGGCTGGAATGAACGGATTATCGGGTATAAAACCCTGCCGAAACTCAGATCCGAACCATGCTGGACCAATGCAAGAAGGGACGGAAACAGACTGGGATCATTTCTAAAAAGTTTTATTTGCAGTAAAAGACAAAGGCAAGACTTAACGCGAATATGCAAGCAAGGAATATTTACAATGATCCAAAAACACTTATTCAGTTCTACTTACAGACGGGCCCACACGCAGACACACACAAATGAAAATAAACCCAGAGTTCTTTCTTGGACCCTCGCAGCCGAGAAGAGAGACAAGCTGGGAGTCAGAGTTCGGATGGGTACCTGGCCATCAGAGAAAGGAGGTACTCTGTGCTGCGGCACCTGACAATGGTCGCTGGTTTGGTCCCCAGTCGCACGTGTGGGACTCGAGGTTCGTGGTGGTGCTTGGGTGGTGAATGGCCAGGGTCCACGGAGGGGGGTCGGGGTCGCTCTTTCCTTCCTTGTAGAGAGTCAGCAGAGACACGTTCGCCGCCTCGACGACCTGCTCAACCCTCGTGACAGCCCTCGTAACAACCACTGTTACCACCCCTTCGTAACAGCCTTCGTAACAGCCTTCGTAACAGCAATATCCCCTTTCGTGACAGCAAAAACCGACCAAAACTCTGCTCTCAGAGAATGCTCGAGGATTTTTTATAACCTCCCTCAACGGGGAGCGGCCCTTGGTGAAACACACCTCGCTATCCGCCTTTGATTGGACAGGTTCCTGCGGCCCACCCTTCCAGGGCGGGGCCTTGGCCCCTGCCGGGAAACCCCAGTCACTCTTCCACACGGGTTCATACTTGACGAGCAACAGTATCAATGTTGCAAAGGTCGTGAAAGAGTTACAACATTTGTGGGAGCCGAGAAACCGAAACCGTGAGATCTTGCCTTGGTACGTCAGGGTGCAAGAAGGCAGCTGGTTGGTGGTGGATCGTGATGGGCCGAGGGGTCATGCAGATGGGATGGTTGTTAGATGGCTTGTTAGATGTAATAACCTAACTAAAAGAAATCGCAACGCACACCTTTGATTCTCCCACTAGACAAAAGGAAGGGGATCTGACGACACACATACTTAATGACGTAACTGACTTTTGGGACATCTGTATGTTGAATGCATATGGTTTCCAGATCCGTAACAATATTTTGAGATATCTTGTTCACAGACAGAAACAAACATACAAGCCGGTAGGTGACATGGGTGGTCGCTACATAATTGCATACTAGTCAAACAGTTTTTGACGGATCGGTCTGAAAATTTTTGACGGAGGTTGATGAAAGTGCGCATAAAAGCATGGAAGCCGATTTTTGATTTTAGAAAAAAAAAATTTGGGGGGATTTTTTTCAAAAATTTCAAAGTCCTGTTGCTAGGCAACGGTGGCGTCCATAGCAACATTGCTAAAAAGCATACAACTAGATCCTGGTATGAAACTACCTGTCAAGTTTCATCAAAATCGGTTGACTCCTCTGACCTCCAGAGCTGTCCATTACATACAAACAAACATACAGACAGACGGAAAAACTGAGAATAAGGGTAATCTAGCGACCACCCAACAGACAGACAGGGGTGAAAAACCTAGCCTCTGTCCACCTTCCATGGTGGAGGTACTGAATTTTAATTTCAATTATGAACTCTTTAATAGATGGCAATTTCAAAGGCAAAACATACATGTAGACAGACCAAACAAACTTACAAATGAGCAAAGAACTGCACAGTTTCTGGATTGCATTCTTCTTTCTCTTCGTGTCATATTCCAAGACATGTTATTAAAGAAATTGTTGGTCAAACAAATTTGGTGTGTGTGTGTGTGTGTGTGTGTGTGTGTGTGTGTGTGTGTGTGTGTGTGTGTGTGTGTGTGTACACCCTTTCTCATTAGTGGATTCGGCTATTTCAGCCACACCTATTGCTGACAGGTGTATAAAATCAAGCACACAGCCATGCAATCTCCATAGACAAACATTGGCAGGAGAATGGGCCGTATTGAAGAGTTCAGTGACTTTCAACGTGACACCGTCATAGGATGCCACCTTTCCAACAAGTCAGTTCGTCAAATTTCTTCCCTGCTAGAGCTGCCCCGGTCAACTGTAAGTGCTGTTATTGTGAAGAGGAAACTCCTAGGAGCAACAACAGCTCAGCCGTGAAGTGGTAGAAGCCACACAAGCTCACAGAACGGGACTGCCAAGTGCTGAAGCACAAAGCACGGAGAAATTGTCTGTCGTCGGTTGCAACACTCACGACCGAGTTCTAAACTACCTCTGGAAGCAAAGTCAGTACAAACACTGTTCGTGAGAGCTTCATGAAATGGGTTTTCATGGCCGAGCAGCTGCACACAAGCCTAAGATCACCACGCGCAATTCCAAGCGTCAGCTGGAGTGGTGTAAAGCTCACCGCCACTGGACTCTGGAGCAGTAGAAACACGTTATCCAGAGTGATGAATCGCACTTCACCATCTGGCAGTCCAACGGATAAATCTGGCTTTGGTGGATGCCAGGAGAACGCTACCTGCCCGAATGCATTGTGCCAACTGTAAAGTTTGGTGGAGGAGGAATAATGGTCTGGGGCTGTTTTTCATGGTTCGGGCTCGGCCCCTTAGTTCCAGTGAAGGGAAATCTTAACGCTACAACATTCAATGACATTCTAGATTCTAGAAGATTATGTGCTTCCAACTTTGTGGCAACAGTTTTGGGAAGGCCCTTTCCTGTTTCAGCATGACAATGCCCCCATGCACAAAGCGAGGTCCGTACAGAAATGGTTTGTTGAGATCAGTATGGAAGAACTTGACTGGCCTGCATAGAGCTCTGACCTCAACCCCATTGAACACCTTTGGGATGAATTGGAACGCCGACTGCGAGCCAGACCTAATCGCCCGACATCAGTGCCCGACCTCACTCGTGCTCTTGTGGCTGAATGGAAGCAAATCCCCACAGCAATGTTCCAACATCTAGTGCAGAGGTTCCCAACCTGTGGTACGCGAGGTTCGCCTGCACTTTCGGGCTCAACCTTTAAAAAATAAAAATAAAAAAAATTACATGGAGAGCAAACGCTACGGAATGTTTGAACGCCTGACTACCCTTGAGAGCGAGCCCAATGATGAATTTTCCCAAGAAATCGTCCGTCACCTTAAACTGCTCAAGACTGATGCATTACTTCCCAGACATTACATGTTGTGCCTGCATCACCAATCCGTTTTCCGTTGAACCAGGCGATCTGCCTGTCGGGACCGGCGAACAAGAGGAGCTCAGATGTCCAGGCTGACGACGCAAAGACGAAGTACAAGGAATGCTCTCCTATGAACTTCTGGGTGACCATGGCCTCCTCGTACCTGACACTAGCCCGTCACGCTGTTCCCCAGCTCCTGATTTTCCCCTCTATGTGAGAGTGTGAGCAGGGGTTCTCAGCCATGATGACCATCAAATCAAAGAGCCGGAACTGTCTTGCTGTGCCTGGGCATGATTTCCGATGTGCTGTGAGCAAAGTTATGCCCCGCATCGACCAGCTGGTGGAGAAGAAACAGATGCAGCCCTCGCATTAAATTTTGTTCTTTGTTGACAGTTAGTTCATTTGTGTGTTCTACTTGTGAATAAATTGATATCTTATCAAATTGAGTTTTTCTGGAACCAGGTGGTACGCGGCGACGGTATGGCACCTACAAGTGGTACTCGATCAGAAAAAGGTTGGGATCCACTGATTTCGTGGAAAGCCTTCCCAGAAGAGTGGAGGCTGTTATAGCAGCAAAGGGGGGGACCAACTCCATATTAATGCCTGTGATTTTGGAATGAGATGTTGGACGAGCAGATGTCCACATTCTTTTGGCCATGTGGTGTGCGTGTGTGTATGTGTGTGTGTATATATATTGACGTCCACGGGACTTGAACAGTCCCGCCAGCGTAGAATGAGCCGAAATGATGGAGGCGGTTTATTTATTTATAACCCAAACATGGCGGTTCCAATCGCTCTACCGCAAACGGGACGAGGAAGGTGGCACGAGTCGCTTTTCACTGAGTTGATGATGTTTATTTGTTTTTATTATTAACCATAAATAACAAGACTCGGCAAGAAAAGGGATCCGGGGCGATTCGACGGGATGGTGTGGGATCGGGCGTGGGGAAAACACAGACAATTCCAATGAATATACAAACCTCAAACCCTCTAAGGCGCCAAGTACGTACGTACACACACACACACACAGTAGCTATTTCTGGTGGTCAGGCTGGACCGTGGTGTGGACGCAACTGTCCCTCGATTGGCGTCGGACGAACTGGCCTTGCTCTCGTCAGGGGGGGCAGGAGAAACCGTGGTGCTGTCGACCTCCTGGTCCTGGCCCAAGTCCGCTCACAGCCACCAGGGAACCAGTTCTGGCGCCAAGTTGCGAGCAGGAGAGGGAGGCAGGTCCGCCCGTCGTTCGACCCCGTACTCCAAGTCAGCAGAACCCCAGAGCCAACCAAGGTGAGGCACGAGGCTCAGCAAGGCTCCAAGACACGATGAAAAACAGGATCGAATCCGTGCAACAACAAGCACGCTTCCAGCACAACAACCTCCACCCCCCAAAAAACACGATCTTTTTGTCCCGATCTTCTTCCTCTTCCTTTTCGACCCCGAACAGAACCTTTTTATCCTCCCCTCCTCGTCACTTCCAATCGAGACGTTTATTGGCCCTCCGCCGTCGCCTTCCGCCAATCGTGATCACGGGGCGGAGCCATCCGCAGCACTGTCCTGTGACGTCACGGCCAGCCTCCAGGGACTACTAAAAGGGGTTTACGCAGACACACTTACCCTATCCCGTGTCCCTATCTAATTACGTGACAATTATCATTTCCCCCTTGAAGAAATGGACATTTACTAGACAACTTATCACCACTGAATTGCTACTTATTACATCGAGATCCTGATACACTCGAACAGCATGGCATACCTAATTAAACATCCCAATTACCCTTTGAATGCATACTCCCCCTCAAACGTAACAATATATAAATATATATATATATATATATATATATATATATATATATATATATATATATATATATATATATATATATATATATATATATATATATATATATAATAGGGCGCTTTTAGCTATGATGGTAAAAATTCAAATTTGCGATAGAAGTTTGCAGAACCTTCCAAATGGTGAGGTTCCATGAAAAACTAAAATCTTCCAAGTTTTATTAAGATTAAATAATATTTAGGACTTGCGCAGGCACTTAACTTCATATCCTTCTCCATTAGTACAACATGGCTAAATTAAAATGAAAATCTCTTTTGATAAAAACAATGAAAAAAATTCTCCTGAAAAGTAAATGATATGCCTTTATAAAATCAAAGTTTCCTTTGAGGCCTTTGGGTATTTCCGTCGGTCATCCTCCATCACTTGAACAAGGTACTGCACTTGAGCCTCATCTCTTGTTCGACCAGCTTTCGTGAAATCTTGGATGAGGGCGACGCCTCTTTCGGCC
Source organism: Eptatretus burgeri (assembly GCF_056783735.1). Taxonomy (NCBI): domain Eukaryota; kingdom Metazoa; phylum Chordata; class Myxini; order Myxiniformes; family Myxinidae; genus Eptatretus; species Eptatretus burgeri. The sequence continues at coordinate 121,202,087 of NC_140963.1, read as the reverse complement.
GCATCATTCATGACGTTCAAAGAGTCAACCCTCTGCTTTGCTTTGACGTAGGATTCAAAGCTCTTCCAGTTTGATGGATCCTTTTCCTCGAGAAAGTCTTCTGGCAGCTCGAGGAGCGTAAAGAGATTTTTAGTTTGGGAGGAGCAGAGGTCAGACAGCTTCTTTCCCTCTGGATTGGGAAGCCAGACTTGTCGAGATGGATCCTCTGAACCCTCCACGTCCTTCATGTTTATTACCATGGCGATCTTTTCTGACGAATCTAAGTTGTCATCAAAGAGTGCAAGGCTGATGTTAACTTCGCTCAGGTACCACAGATGGCGGCTCATTGTTTTTTATGCAGCATGATTCAAGGAATGGAGGGCTTGAAGGAGCTGGAGGTCATTCTTTGGCGCAGAAGCAGCATTTCGAGTGTCGAACCAGGCCCTGATATAGTGCTTAGCAACAAAAAGACAGAACTGCTTGATCCCGCTAAATAGGTGTTCTGTGCGACGTACTGCGGAATGATGACGTGCGTTTAGTGAGAAAATCCGAGAACTGCCCTTGAAACATCGAGATCTCGAAGCAGTGAATTGCACGAGCCATCCAACGCGCTCGGTGAACGGCGCCAGGTGCCCTGAATGTTAGAACTTAATATCCAGAAGGGACGCCTCCAAGGAAAATGATCGTCAGTTGGAGAAGTTCTTTGTCGTCGTCTCGGGGATGTTTCTGCTTCAGAAGCTCTTGGGCATGCTGAATGACAGAATTGGCCCATGGATGGATATCGGTGGATGTGTTTGCATCATCAGCAGCAGTCAAGTACTGTGTGAAATTAAAATGGGGCCAGCAGTCCCGGAAGGTTTGGAATAAGGTGATGTCTGTCCCTCGGGATGCTTCATCGACCGAAGAAGAGTAAACTGCTTCCAAAACAAGTTCTAAGATATGGTGCCGACACGCAAAATAAAGAAGTTGATGATCAAGGATGTTTTCAATACGAACACAGAGCCCACCCCGGATTCCAGTATTAACAGCTGTCGTGTCAAAACACATCCCTTTGACAGGTCCAATCAGGTTCCACTCCTTAACTGTTGAAAAGATGACCGTGGCTTTTTCTTCCGCCTTGGAGTCTTTCAGCATCGGAATTGCCAGGATTTTTGACACACCATTCCCAGTGACCAGAATTGGCAGCCTGTCGACTTTGTCTCTTCCAGTTCGGTCTGGCATCAGCTTGGAATCCCAGTGGACTACCAGGGGTGTGTCAACCTTAAAGCTCTGCTTTATCTCTTCAGCTTGTTGCTTCCTGTGCTTAACACGAGCGGCACGAATGGCACTTGGACTGAGAGAAAGTTTATTGATGTCTTGTCCCAATTGCTTGGCAAATGGAATTGGAACCTGACTTGCAGAACGATCGATAAGGAGAGTTCTATCCAGGGCCTCAGTTACTTCAGATATTAATCCAGTCGTCCCACATTTTCTCTTTGGAGGCTGGTAATCACAGGTGGTTGGATGGATGGAAGAAGATGGTTGTCGACTTGGACTAGATTCAGTATAGCTGGAGGAGGAGGAAGACTGGAGGTTGGCTGTTTCAGAAGTTGCGGCCATCTCCAAAAGCGCTTTCTGTTTCCTCTTTTTCTCTTCATCCTTACGTTTCATAATTTTCTCTGAAGTCCTGGCAGTCTTGTAGTCAAGACTCCCAATCTTTCCTGGACGCCCCTTTTCACGCTGAGAAGCAAGAAACTCCTTGTCCTCATCGATTTTTATAAGATTCATAGCATGAGCGTGAGCTATGTCAAACAGCAAATCCAGGTCGACCTTGAAATTGTCTTGTTTCTCTATGTTGGTAGCACTCTTCCGATTGATGCTTTTCTTTAAACCCTGCCACGTTGTGTGTAATTTTTGCACATGGACTACCACATCAGGAAGGTGCTTCGTAGGAATCCCCTCTGTGGACCAGATGTTCATTAGCTCTAGTGATGTTTGATTCACACTTGCAGTTAGGGTCTCATTCATTTCCACATGAAGGAACATCAAAAAGCGGAGAACTTCGGCCTTCGAAGGAAGCTTCTGGCCAGGAAGTGTTGGATTAGGGGAGCCAATCAGCCAAATGGCCTTTTCGATCTAGTTCTAGAGGCCATTACCCCCAAAATATGCAGAAATTTCTGGTCTGAAAAAAAGAGAAAAACATCATGGTTACGTGGGAAATGTTAGAGTGGTAAGTACACATTGAAAAGTAACAAGTTTTTGCCAAGCTTGTGCGTTAATTAATGCACGCATGAAGAAATGCTCTGCTCACTGCTGTGCGATTGTGCAACTTTCAACAAGAAATCTTTCCGTTTCCGAATTTTGGACCGAATTGGGACTTCATTATTTTTAGATTTAGCAACTTATTAGCTGATTTTCATTTCTTCACATCAATATTTAATATCATTTTTATGCATTTAATTATACGAATATCTATATATTAATACTGAAGGGCCAATTTTGTGCTCCTCCTAGCGGTCGCGTCACGTTTTTCTCGGTACTGTTTAGCTGCACTGAAAGAAACTTCGTACCTGTAAGAGTGCATCGCATATCGTGCCAATAGTCAAGCTTCAACTCTGAAGCAGAATAAACACTTTTCGTTTTGCATTCGTTTACATGACGACGTGTGACGTCACAGCTGAGAGGCGTAAGGACGTCATGACATCATCGGTCATTCGCTGACATCATTACGTCTGTCGTCGACAGACCGTCACCGCTGAGAGGTGTAATTCCACTCCTCGAAAACAGTGTCTGCAATGTAAAACCCTCTTCTGCACATGCTGACTACCTCAGAATGTGAATGTGACACAAAAAATGTAACAAGAAACATTGTATCGATATATTGATACTGAAGGACCCATTTTTTGCTCCTCCTTGCGGTCGCGTCACATTTTTCTCGGTACTGTGACCTGAGAAGTTTTGAACGGTGTTTGTACGTCAAAGTAGACACGTGCACAAATCAGGGGACTTCTTCACAAGGAGTAGTGTACACCAAAAATGTCGTGTACAAGGACGTTGTGTAGGCCTCATTAGGTAAGACCATGGAGTACATCGACTGGGATCCGGCTCTTACAAGAGCAACCACTGGTTGTCATATTGGGCTCATGGAACGGAATCCGTCTGTGACGGGGTTTTGGCTAGTATTAATTAAACCCTCAAAACAGTAAATTCAGATGATCTCAAAATAAACTTTTAATTGATCTGTGAAAAGAGGAAAAAAATCATTTTTGGCAGTTTTTGATGCCCTTTGTGCAACTTTGCATCGCTTGCGCAAGTTCAAGAACATGACTCAAGAAAAAAATATTTTAACACAATGATTTCTAGTTGGAACCTCACTGAATGGCGGGTTCTGCGCATTAAAAAAAAAAAACTTTCAGTTTTTAGAAGCACCCTAATATATATATATATATATATATATATATATATATATATATATATATATATATATATATATATATATATATATATATATATACATACACACATACACACATATATATATATATATATATATATATATATATATACAGTATATATAATTTATTTTTAACGAGCAGGGATACCTGTGCTCCGCACAGGAATCCCTTAGATGACGGCGGGTCTGAAGGAGTATATGTCACAGTTAATTGTAAAATTTTCGAGGCTGCCACCAATTATTATTTTTTTTCATCACCACTATAATATTATATTTTCCCCGTCATATTTTATATGCAGAAGACTTGAATTCAAAAATGTTAAGATTTATTGCCGCATCATATAAAAAACCATAATGCCTCAACAATGTGAGGCTGGTTTCATGTCATCATTTGCGACTTCATTAATTTTCATTCTCTTGCAAATTCCGTTGGTCCCATGTTAATCGGCTGAACTTGAAAAATTAACGTTACGCAATCAGGTGATGACGTTATAATTCGGAAACCGGGAAGTCGGAAGTCATTGTCTTCAATTGACTGTAACATTATTTTTTTCATTCTATTGCAAATGGCGTTGGCCCCATGTCAATCGGCTGAACTTGAAAAATTAACGTTATGCAATCAGGTGATGACGTCATAATTCGGAAACCGGGAAGTCGGAAGTCATTGTCTTCAATTAACTGTAGCATTATTTTTTTCATTCAATTGCAAATGGCGTTGGCCCCATGTCAATCGGCTGAACTTGAAAAATTAACATTACGAAATCAGGTGATGACGTCATAATTCGGAAACCGCAAGTCGGAAGTACAATTATTTTACATCGGTCCACTCCTGGGTACATGTTCTGTCAGCATGTGAAGTTTGGTGAGGATCAGTCCAGTACTTTTCGCGTGCATAGGTCACAGAGAAACACACACACAGACACACAGACAGACACACTTTCAACTTTATATATATATATATATATATATATATATATATATATATATATATATATATATATATATATATATATATATATATATATATATAGATAATAGATTATGCTTTCAAAGTTCCAAAATGTCTGCATGATTTAAAGTCATTTTTAAGGTCAGAAATAACTGCGAATGCAAGAGAACCCATCTAGCAACCTCCAGCATCTGCCCCTCTCCCCTGTGGCCCCAGACTCTGGCCTGTAGTCATGGTAGGACCATAGACCAGCAATATTTCATTTGGACCTGCATCAAAAAATACTAAATACATCACTGCATGGGGATGAACGAGAGCAATTGAATTGGTCGAACACAGAAGTCTAATAAGTTGGATACAGCCACAAATTTTCAATCGTGGAAGGGGGAACTGCAGAAGAGGCAGAAATGGAACAAAAAAATAAATCGTGGAGGAGTTTGAGGAAGTGGGTTGAACCCAGATAACCTGTAAAGAGGTGGGCCTGGTGAGGGTTAAATGAGGGTAGAAAGATCATGTGTATGCATGGGGGATGACCTTAGATGGTCATGAACAACTGTCTTGAAACCTGAGGTGGAAAAATGAGGATGTCCTGTTCCTGTTTGATGGGATGCTGTCGGTGGGCTTTGTATCCTGCCCCATTTATTTGTGTCGGTTAGAGTCCGGTGATGTATCGATATACCGGTTATATAGATATAATTTTCCTTATCGATATACCGGTATACCAAAAAAAATCGATATGAAGAAAAAAAAACCAAAACGGTATATCACCAACAAATCGAAGAAAGATCTTCACAATGTTTAAATACCCTACATGATTGAAAAGGCTTTGATGCACTCGGCATCTTGGCTGAACATGGAACAGGAACAGTGAAACATATGATGTCAAGACGTACGAGGAAATACAGTATGCTTCAACTTTTAAACCTCAGCATCTGAGCTCATCAGCTCCATACCAGCAATCGTGTTTTTCTTTGTCCTCGTGGCTGGTTTTAAAGCAAATGTTTATTATTTATATGAATCGGATGTGCTTTAGAAATCCCGTGCAAGTCAGTGATCAGCGATAACTGTATGGAAGAGATGCCAGTGTAGCATTCCGTATTAGTGATACCGGTGCGGCGATAGCGATGGATCTCGATTGTTGACCTGTGCCGATTACCAATAGTGATCTCACTTTTAAACAAAATAATTTTTAATGCAAGTTAAATTTGGAAGTAAAATAACCATTCTCATCATGGCGGGGGGGGGGGGGGGGAATGAGAAGCCCCTTATGGGATTACTTTGAAAAATTGCCGTGTCAATGACGTGGACATCATATATGAATACGTAATGGACCATTGGACCATTGCATATTTTTAGAACCTGCATAAAAATATATATTTTTAATAATATGGATATACCGGTATGACCCCACCTGTATATCAATAGAAAAAAAATCGATAACGATGGAGCCTAGTGTCAGTTGTATTTGACCTGTATTTTTTCCCCATCTCGCGTAGCGAACGCTGACTCCAAGAGAGCTCCGCGTTGTTCTCGCTCTCGCTCTCGTTCTCGTTCTTGTTCTTAAGACAAAACCTTTAGGACGCGGCTCTTTTATATTGTTGTGGTTGACGAAATTCGCAAACCACCATTCAGGTCCCTTAGGTGAGATATCTCTGTAAGTATATGTGTAGTTAGGCCCAAACCCGTTGTTTAGAGGGAATAAATGTCATTCATTCGGGCTGCGACCCTTCAGGATAGCCGTTTTTCTTTTACTATCTTTATTTTGGACCAGCCGCCATTACTACCACCACAACCACCACCAACCACGTCTCAACAGCCATCACACAACAACCACCAACCGCAACGCCGCTTCACACCAACAGCCACGACCCTTGCCGTCACATCTCGCTCTCGCAACCATCGCATCACCGCCATTCCCACGCCGCTTGTGGACACCGATCCTGGACTCGTGCAGGGCGCGCACCGAGCAGCGGGTGCAAAAACACCAGCCTTTCCGAAGAAATCGGATCAAAAACGATTCACGCCCACTTCTGTTCCGTCCTATCAGCGAACATGGGGCGATTTGGCCCCGCCTCCAGGTGCGTCGGAGTATAATCGCTATATGCAGATTCGCGGATCAAAAATCATTCACGCCCACTTTTCCTCTGTCCAATGGGGAGCGAGCCAGAGGTGAAGGGTCGAAGGTAAAGGAGCGAAGCCCCGGGGGCTATAAAGGGCCGCGTTCGCTCGCCGAAAAGGTAGTAGTAGGAGTCAGTCAAGGAGAGTTGAGAAGAGAAGAGTCAGAGAAAGCAGTTGGACGGAGCTGAGAAGAGTGGAGAGTTGGAGAGGTGGCGGCGGCGAAGGAAGTCGAGAGGGCGCTCGTGTCAGAGTCGGGGAGCTGCGGAGAGGGGAGGCCCGTAACGCGACCGAGGTCGCGGTGGAGACGCTCGTCGCGGGACCCGAACCAGCGAGATATTCTCATTCCCCCGAGCATCAACAACCCCCTCCTGTTTCCCCCCGCGCTGAGATAGTGTGAGAAGGGGGCCCCGTTCCCACCCCATTTCCAGGCAGTGCCAGCGAGGCCCGCGGAGTCGGGGCGCCACCGCCATTTTGCGGCTCATCACCAGACGGGTAGGCTCGACGCGGTCTCAGCCCCAGGCCCGTCTGCCCCCCTCATCGTTGAGGGTGGTCCCTTTTTCTTTTGCTTTGAGTATATGTGTTGTCGGCGCCGTCTGTGAAGTAAAACTGTACAAGTGTTGCCGTGTGCTCGGTAGCCGGTGCTAGATCTGCATTGTGTTTCACTTTTACATTTGCTTTTTGTGCATTATTGTGGTGTTTCTTCTTTTACATTTGCTTTTGGTGTATAATTGTATATGTGTGCTTTCCGTTTGCCGCGGAATAAATGTGCTTTATGTTGAACTGTTTTTCCCGTTTCGCTTCGTCTTTTCCTTTACTGAATCTCCATCTTACTTCACGTAAAGGGTTGGTCGTGGGCTAAAACGCCCGATAATTAATCGAACCGTCGGGGTTGACGATAACACCGCTCGGTTATCCCGATAGTACGGAACGGGTCGCTTAAAGTGGCCCGTGTCCGAAGTCGACCTGCGGCGAGGTGCGATCGCCCGGTCTACCCTCCATGTGGGTACTTAGGTAGGTCGAATTTGGCGAGCAACCCTATCCCACGCGGGGGGCCGATTGGCACGATCGTGGTGAGGCCGAAAGGCCCACCCGTGACTAGTTCCCGGCGTTAGTCCGAGAGGGTCATGACGGGATTGTCCGTCCGGTGGGCGACGTGCCGCGATTCGAGTTACGTGGCCGTCCGCACGCCGGCGGGCGCGAATACCGCAACAATATACAGGATCCGGATCTCCTTAAATACTAAACACCTGTACACATCCTTGCATTGAGGGTGCCTTTTGAGAGCGTCTATCATGAACTTTTTTCGTCTATCATGAGCGTCTATCATGAAATTTCGTAAATACACTATTTTCTCGTCATGAACGAGGAGCCTCCATGACGGGTCTCACTATTGGCTCCATCAAGGCACGTGACGAAATATCGGAAGTTGTTGTTGTTATTGTTTTTTTTGTTTTTTTTTAGTCGCGTTGCGAACGCTGCCTCGAAGAGAGCTCCGCGTTGTTGTTGTTCTTCTTCTGGTGAAGACAAAACCTTTATGACGCTGCTCTTGGACACATTTGTCCTTGTTTTTTTTTATGTCTCTGCAGCCGAAGGCTCCTTCAGCATTGTTTTCGTGTTGTCAGTCCGACTATATCCGTGAGTGCATAGCTGTTTGTTACCACGATAATTGTGGATTACTAAAGGGATTCCAACCAACCAAACTTGGCAAGAATATGAACTTAAAAACGATGATGACGTGATTAGATTTAAGGTTCAAATAGCCAATGGTCGATGGTCATGTTACCTGATATTGAAAATCTTTCTTACCACAATAATTTGTGATCTACAGAAGGGATTTCAACCAAACTTGGCACAAATGTGGACTGCCACACCAATATGAACTGATTCAATTTTGGCCTCAACAAGTCAAAGTTCACATGCCATTTGAAAAATTATAATGAGTTAAAAGCATCTGATCTCTGTCTCTGTCTCTGTCTCTCTCTCTCTCCCTCCATTGAGAAATGGGGCAAAAAACAAATAAACCAATGTCACCCGCAGGGTGACCCGTGTCTTGCCAAAAGGTGACCACGTGTGACTTCTTTAAGGTCACACTGAGGTGAACAGAGCTGCTATCCACCAGGAGCGACTCCTTAAGGAATATCTGCCTACGAGAGATTCTGATGAGAATCGTTCTACAGAGTAACCATGAAAAATATGCGTTTGCCTCATTTCGTCACCAAATGACGTCATAATGTCTGAAGCTTGACATATCGAGAAAGCACTCATCGAGGTGTTCAATTTGAGGTACTACACGATATGGTTCCTAAAACTTGAAAGTTTGACCTTGGGGTCAAATATGTTTGACCTCAGGCGCTAACCATGAAGGTCAATGCCAATCGCCACCAAAAATTATTCAGCTGAGCACCAGACCATGAACTATATTCCCATGAAGTTTGAAGACGATCCGATCAAAATTACTCAAAAAATAAGGGTTTCGTCGACTCCCCTGATTTGCACCAAAGTGACCTTGTCCTTTGACCTTGACCTTCAAAATTTTGTGCGCTGAAAGGGACCTCTATAGGCCTCTGATATGCGAAGTTACAAAAATTTCCGATGATAACTGTGCTCTGCAGAATTTTTTATACGTGATTACAGACAAAAAAATAATAATAATAAAACATACAAGCTGACTAACATATCTTGCAAAAACTTCGTTTTGGCAAGATAAAAAAAAACATACAAGCTGACGAACATATCTTGCAAAACTTCATTTTGGCAAGATAAAAACAGCGTGATATTTCAAAAAGTTGTGAATGGATTCAGACAAACCTTGTGGGGTGGGTTACAAGAACAATCCAATTCCATTTTGGTTCAGATCCAGATCCAGCCCATTAGTGGGATATAAAATATAAACTGTTCAGCCTGGTGGAGCTTTGCACTCTACCGAGTGCCATTCTAGTTATTACCCTCGCCAGAGGAGACGGTATTGCATTTGGGTCCGTTTGTCTGTTTGTTTCTTGCAAAATCAAAGATTTTTCAAGTATGTTGGTCAGTTGATTTTTCTCTTGCCAAAACGAAGTTTTGCAAGATATTGTTGTGGTTGAGGAAATTCGCAAACCACCATTCAGGTCCCGTAGGTGAGATATCTCTGTAAGTACATGTGTAGTTAGCCCCAAACCCGTTGTTTAGAGGGAATAAATGTGATTCATTCGGGCTGCGACCCTTTAAGATAGCCGTTTTTCTGTTCTATCTTTATTTTTGAACCAACCACGTCTCAACCGCCATCACACAACAACCACCAACCGCAACGCCGCTTCACAACAACAACAACGCCAACAGCCACGACCTTTACCTTCACAGCACACCATCCCGCAAGTGTCACCGTGGCCAGCGACCACCACTTTAAACCCTACACCACCTTCACCTCTTCTCCTTCTGCGGCCATTCCCGCACCGCTTGTGGGCCCCGAGTGTCAGGCTGTCCTGGACTCGTACAGGGTGCGCGCCGAGCAGCGGGTGCAAAAAGCGGCCTTTCCGAGGAGAAGTCTGATCAGGAATGATACACGCCCACTTCTGATCCGTCCTATCAGCAAGCGCGGGGCGATTTGGCCCCGCCTCCAGGCGCGTCAGAGTATAATCGATATATGCAAATTCGAGGATCAGGGGAGGTTCACGCCCACTTTTCCTCCGTCCAATGGGCGAGCGTGGCTCCGCCCCCGAGCTCATCCTGATCCGGAAATTTGCATATGGGTTCTCCTGCCGTACTATAAAGCGCCGAGCGCGGGGCGAATTCAGTCAGTTTTTGGGCTCAGGCGAGTTGGAGAGGTGTGGCGGCGGCGAAATGTGGCAGCGGCAGAGTGTGGCAGCAGCAGTCAAGACGGGTCTGGAGGAGAGTCAGTCTATCGGGGTTCGGAGCCTGTCGGGGAGCTGCAGAGAGGGGAAGCCGGGAGCGCGGTCGAGGTCGCAGTTGAGTCGCTCGACGCGGGACGCAAGCAACCCAGCTATCCTCTTTCCACAGAGCATCAACAATTACCCCCTTCCCCCCCCCCCCCGCGCTGAGATAGTGCGGAAAGGGGGTCCCATTCCCACCCCATTCCAATCAGTGCCAACGAAACCCGCGGAGAAGCGCGGAGTCGGGGCACCGCTGCGACATTTGCGGCTCATCACAAGACGGGTAGGCTCCGCCCGGTCTTGCGCCCACAGACCACGTCTGCCCCCTTGTCGTTGAGGGTGGCCCTTTTTTTTTTGCTTTTGAGTATATGTGTTGTCGGCGCCGTCTGTAAAGTAAAACTGTGTAAGTGTTGCCTTGTGCTCGCGTAGTCGGTAGTAGATCTGCATTGTTGTGTTTCCTTTGCAATTGCTTTTGGTGCATAATTGTTGTAATTGTATATGTGTGCTATCCGTGTGCCGCGGAATAAATGTGCCTCATGTTGAACTGTTTTTCCCGTTTCGCTTCGTCTTTTCTTTAATTGAATCTCCATCTTACTTCACATAAAGGGTTGGTAGTGGGCTAAATACGCCCGATAATTAATCGGAACCGTCGAGATTGACGATAACACCGCTCGGTTATCCCGATAGTACGGAACGGGTCGCTTAAAGTGGCCCGTGTCCGGAGTCGACCTGCTTCGAGGTGCGATCGCCCAGTCTACCCTCCGTGTGGGTACTTAGGTAGGTCGAATTTGGCGAACAACCCTATCCCACGCGGGGGGCCGATTGGCACGATCGTGGTGAGGCCGAAAGGCCCACCCGTGACTAGTTCCCGGCGTTAGTCCGAGAGGGTCACGACAGAGTTGTCCGTCCGGTGGGCGACGTGCCGCGATTCGAGTTACGTGGCCGCTCGCACGCCGGCGGGCGCGAATTCGCAACAATATGTTAGTCAGCTTGTATGTTTTTTTTATTTTTTTATTTTTATTTTTTGTTTGTCTGTAATCACGTATAAAAAATTCTGCAGAGCACAGTTGTCATCGGAAATTTTTGTAACTTCGCATATCAGAGACCTATAGAGGTCCCTTTCAGTGCACAAAATTTTGAAGGTCAAAGGTCAAGGTCACTTTGGCGCAAATTAGGGGAGTCGACGAAACCCTTATTTTTAGCTAATTTTGATCGGATCGTCTTCAAACTTCATGGGAATATAGTTCATGGTCTGGCGCTAAGCTGATTAATTTTTGGTGGCGATTGGCCTTGACCTTCATGGTTAGCGCCTGAGGTCAAACATATTTGACCCCAAGGTCAAATTTTCAAGTTTTAGGAACCATATCGTGTAGTACCTCAAATTGAACACCTCGATGAGTGCTTTCTGGATATGTCAAGCTTGAGACATTATGATGTCATTTGGTGACGTTATGAGGAAAAAGCATATTTTTCATGGTTACTCTGTAGAACGATTCTCATCGGAATCTCTCGTAGGCAGATATTCCTCAAGGAGTCGCTCCTGGTGGATAGCAGCTCTGTTCACTTCAGTGTGACCTTAAAGAAGTCACACGTGGTCACCTTTTGGCAAGATACGGGTCACCCTGCGGGTGACATTGGTTTATTTTTATTTGTCTGTTTGTCTGTCTGTCTGTTTGTCCGCACAGAACTTCTGTGTTTTTCTCTCCAACCGCTTGTCTGATTGAGACAAAATTTTCACCATTGGAGTGACAACTCATGTAGAATGTTTTTATGATATCATATGTCATGTGGTGTGGTGGCCATGTTTGAAAAACCAAAAAACTTTTGACCTGTATCTCTGAAACCACACAAAGGAAAAAATTGAAACTTGGCATGTTGCAAGTACTCCTCATGGGAAATAAGTGATTTTTAAATATATATATATATATATATATATATATATATATATATATATATATATATATATATATATATATATATATATATATATATATATATATATATATTGTTACGAAGCCTGGTGTTGGCGCAGTGGTTAGGGCAGTGGCTTGGGATCCAAAAGGTCCTGAGTTCAAGCCCCATTGGGCCACTGAATAAATACACCAGGGGGTTGACTCAGCCTGTCATCCTTCCGAGGTCGGCAAAGTGAGTACCAGTATACTGGGCCGGTGTATACCCCGGTTAAAATAGGTGTACCATATCCCTGTGTCGTAAGAGGCGACCAGGGTTGCGTCAGGAAGGGCATCCGGCGTAAAACATGTGCCAAATCACTATGCGGATCAAACGGATGATCCGCTGTGGTGACCCCTAACGGGAGCAGCCGAAATAAGAAGAATATATATATATATATATATATATATATATATATATATATATATATATATATATATATATAATATATATTGTTACGTTTGAGGGGGGGTATGCATTCAAAGGGTAATTAGGATGTTTAATTAGGTATGCCATGCTGTTCGATTTTACCAGGATCTCGATGTAATAAGTAGCAATTCAGTGGTGATAAGTTGTCTAGTAAATGTTCATTTCTTCAAGGGGGAAATGATAATTGTCACGTAATTAGATAGGGATACGGGATAGGGTAAGTGTGTCTGCGTAAACCCCTTTTATTATTCTCTGGAGGCTGGCCGTGACGTCACAGGACAGTGCAGCGGATGGCTCCGCCCCGTGATCACGATTGGCGGAAGGCGACGGCGGTGGGCCAATAAACGGCTCGATTGGAAGTGACGAGGACAGGAGGGTAAAAAGGTTCTGTTCGGGGTCGAAAAGGAAGAGGAAGAAGATCGGGACAAAAAGATCGTGGTTTTTTTTTTTTGGGTGTGGAGGCTGTAGCGCGGAGAGCGTGCTTGTTGTTGTGCTGATTCGATCGTGTTCTTCATCGTGTCTTGGAGCCTTGCTGAGCCTCGTGCCTCACCTTGGTTGGCTCTGGGGTTCTGCTGACTCGGAGTACGGGGTCGAACGGCGGGCGGACCTGCCTCCCTCTCCTGCTCGCAATTTGGCACCAGAACTGGTTCCCTGGTGGCTGTGAGCGGACTTGGGCCAAGACCAGGAGGTCGACAGCACCACGGTTTCTCCTCCCCCCCCTGACGAGAGCAAGGCCAGCTCGTCCGACGCCAATCCAGGGACAGTTGCGTCCACACCACGGTCCAGCCTGACCACCAGAAATAGCTACGTTGTGTGTGTGTGTGTGTGTGTGTGTGTGTGTGTGTGTGTGTGTGTGTGTGTGTGTGTGTGTGTGTGTGTGTGTGTGTGTGTGTGTGTACTTGGCGCCTTAGAGGGTTTGAGATCTGTATATTCATTGGAATTGTCTGTGTTTTCCCCATGCCCGATCCCACACCATCCCGTCGAATCGCCCCGGATCCCTCTTCTTGCCGAGTCTTGTTATTTCTGGTTAATAATAAAAACAAATAAACATCATCAACTCAGTGAAAAGTGACTCGTGCCACCTTCCTCGTCCCGTTTGCGGTAGAGCGATTGGAACCACCATGTTTGGGTTATAAATAAATAAACCGCCTCCATCGTTTCGGCTCATTCTACGTTGGCGGGACTGTTCAAGTCCCGTGGACGTCACAATATATATATATATATATATATATATATATATATATATATATATATATATATATATATATATATATATATATATATATATAGTCATCCCCCGTTTATCGCGGGGGGGGGGGGGGTTACGTTCCAAACCCTTCCGCGGTAAGTGAAAATCCGCGATGAATGGATGCCTCCCCAAAAAATGACTAAAAATGCCTATTTTTTTATAAACATGATTGGGTTTGATTTCTATATTGCGAATGTTAAACGCTGTGCGGTGTATTAACACGATTGGGTTTGATATATATCGAGTGAATATTAAACGCTGGGCGGTGTATAAACACAATTGGGTTTGATTTATATCGAGTGAATATTAAACACTGGGCGATGTATAAACACGATTGTGTTTGATTTCTATCGAGTGAATATTAAACACTGGGCGATGTATAAACACGATTGGGTTTGATAGGCTCCTGATGTTGGCTTTGTCCTTCTTGATGTAGCGTATGGTCGATTCATTCAAACCATAATGGCGTCCAACTGCGGCAAACCTTTTTCTTCCCGAAGCATATCAAGCCCCTTAACCTTCTCCTGGAGCGTCAGGACTTTCGCCTGGCCTGGCTTCGGTTCCTTGCCAGAAGCGTTAGAAGGTGCAGGGCGTTTGGGCAGCATCGTAGGGCTTGCAGAAAAAAACATAGAAAATATTCGATGTTCACAAGCGAAACTTTGTCTCGTGCGTTGTGTGACTGGTCGAGCGCCACGCGTTATAATTTATTGCTTAAATAATTTATATTTTATATATTGTTACCGCGATATACCGGGGGAATCCGTAGAAAAAATTAGTTACTTTCCAAGGGAAAACCCGCGATGAACCGGGGGAGCGATAGGTGAACCGCGATATAGCGGGGGATGACTGTATATGACGTCATAATTGCATATCTAGAACGCTACATCCGATCAGTATGAAAGTTTTTGATGGTCATCTTGGAATAAATTTGTTCACAGAAAAAAAAAATTATGACGTTATCGGTCACGTGATTTGGCAAACATTATTTTTTTTAACCAAATAAACCTTCAAAAATCTTCTTCTCTGAAATGGCTGAACAGATTGAGGTGAAACTTTACACGTATGACCATCTATCCATAAAGAACAAAACGTTCACACATGTGACGTCATCGGTCACATGGTTTGGCAGCCACATTGGATTTACCCTAAAACCTATAAAAAATCTTCTCCAGACGGGCTGGATAGATCGAGGAGAAACTTCACACAATTGTTCCCAAAGCGATGGGTGTACAAGTTCGTTCAGGAATAATTGTAGGCCACATGATTTGGCAGGCATATTGGAGTGAAGAAAAATATTAAATTACTCGCCGAAACCCCGTCACAGATGGATTCCGTTCATTCAACCACCCTCACCAGCTCACCCACACTCGAGGGACATGGACTGGACAGGGCGTGCTTACCCCCTCCTTCTCATCCCCCGGCCTTGCCGCATTCCCCCCGCCTCCCACCCCCCGCCTTCAATTTGCTTACCCCCGCCCAAAAATTTAATTACCCCGCCCCGCCACCGCCTCTTCACTCCCAGTCCCCCATCTCTTTATTCCCCGCCCCACTTGCCCCTGGGCCTCTGCCCCCTGTCCACCCCTCACACTCAACCCCGCCTAATTCACCCCAGCCCCCGCCCACTCATCCCCAGCCCCATTCCCCCCCATCTCCCGCTTTCAATTTGCTTACCCCCACCCAAAAATTTGCTTACCTTGCCCCCCGCCTCGTCACTCCCTGCCCCCGTCTCTTCATCCCCTGCCCCCGCCTCTTCACTCCTCGCCCCCGTCTCTTCATCCCCCACCCCCGCCTCTTCACTCCCTGCCTCAGTCTCTTCATCCCCCACCCCCGCCTCTTCACTCCCTGCCCCCGTTTCTTCATCCCCCGCCCCCGCCTCTTCACTCCTCGCCCCCGTCTCAACGAAGTGTTTATTCTGCTTCAGAGTTGAAAGTTGACTCTTGCCACTATGTACTATGCACTCTTACAGGTACGAAGTCTCTTTCAGTCCAGGTCACAGTACCGAGAAAAACGTGACGCGACCGCTAGGAGGAGCACAAAATTGGTCCTTCAGTGTTAATATATAGAAGATACAATGTTTCTTGTTCCATTTTTTTGTGTGAAATTCACATTCTGAGGTAGTCAGCATGTGCAGAAGAGGGTTTTGCATTGCAGACGCTATTTTCGAGGAGTGGAATTACACCTCTCAGCAGTAACGGTCTGTCGATGACAGACGTAATGACGTCAGCGAATGACCGATGATGTCATGACATCCTGACGCCTCTCAGCGGTGACGTCACACGTCGCCATGTAAACGAATGTAAAACGAAAAGTGTTTATTCTGCTTGAGAGTTGAAGTTTGACTATTGCCACTATGTGTGATGCACTCTTACAGGTACGAAGTTTCTTTCAGTCCAGGTCACAGTACCGAGAAAAACGTGACGCGACCGCTAGGAGGAGCACAAAATTGGTCCTTCAGTATTAATATATAGATGTATCTGGAACTGCTTAATCAATCGACATGAAACTTCACATTTATGATCGAGTAGTGATGGGGAATGGATGTTTTAAATTTCAACTTGATCGGACTCGTGGTCTGGCAGCCAGAATTATTTATTTATTTATTTCCTTCTTGTTTTTTTGACATATATATGTATATATATATATATATATATATATATATATATATATATATATATATATATATATATATATATATATATATATATCTTCTTCTTCTTCTTTCTGCTGCTCCCGTAAGGGGTCGCCACAGCGGATCATCCATATGATCCGCATAGTGATTTGGCACATGTTTTACACCGGATGCCCTTCCTGACGCAACCCTGGTCACCTCTTGCGACACAGGGATCTGGTACACCTATTTTAACCGGGGTATACACCGGCCCAGTACACTGGAACTCATTTCGCCGACCTCGGAAGGATGACAGGCTGAGTCTACCCCCTGGTGTATTAATTCAGTGGCCAAACAGGGCTTGAACTCAGGACCTTTTGGATCCCAAGCCGCTGCCCTAACCACTGTGCCAACACCAGACTCATATATATATATATATATATATATATATATATATATATATATATATATATATATATATATATATATATATATATATATATATATATATATATATATATATATGAGCCGATTTTATATATTTTTCTCATATATATATATATATATATATATATATATATATATATATATATATATATATATATATATGAGCCTGGTGTTGGCACAGTGGTTAGGGCAGCGGCTTGGGATCCTAGGGTCCTGAGTTCAAGCCGCGTTGGCTGCTGAATTAACACCAGGGGGTTGACTTCCTCCTGATGGATGATCTTCTTCCAGGATCCTCCTGATGACTTCATCTTTGATTTTTTGCTCGTTTGGGTTCCTTTTGATGACTAATGCAGGACTGTACCTATTTGGTCTTCCATTTGATTTGAATTGAATTTATTTTAATCCCATTCTGGATTCAATTGAATAATAATAAAAAAAACGTCATGGGTCAGGGTCAGGTGTCAAATCATAGCAGGGTTGCATCAAAGCGGGACATCTTGCTGCCAGGTCATCACTGCCAGCAGTTATAAAGTGGCAGTCCTAATTACACTGAACAACAAAATTTTTTTACTGGAGATGTGTAAAGTGATTTAGACTAATTTGGGTACGCTGTTTTCAAAAATCATAACCGTTTTGCTGTATCACGTCAGGATTTTCAGTAACAGAAATATTCCCATTGCCTAGAAGTCAGGATTTCAATGAAATTTACAAAAATTCATTTATTCATTTATTTCATCATGAATGCTTCAAAATTATAGAAATTACAGAAAAACTCCACTAGAATGTAATTAAAAATGCTTTAGGCATTTGGCTTTGCGTTTGTGCTGCTCTGTGTCAGTTTCACGATGCAGGAACCAGCAGAAATCGCCCATCATGTTCGGGTTGTGCCGCCCTTGGTAACGCGTCTCCATGAGTGAAATCTCTTGGTGGAATCGCTCGGCGTGCTCGTCCGAGATTGCTCCCAAGTTGTCAGAGAAGAAGTTCAGGTGCTGGTGTAGGAAATGGATTTTCAGGGACATCCTGGAGCCAAGTTTCCTGAAGGACTCCAGCAGCTGCTGCACTATTTCTTCATAGTTGTCCGCGCGCTCGTTCCCCAAGAAGTTGTCCGTCACAGCTTTGAAGCTCCTCCACGCTGCCAGCTCTTTGGGGTTTAGAGTTGTCGGAAAAGTTTCGTCCTTCATAATCTGTCGGATTTGCGGTCCAACAAAGACACCAGCCTTGATCTTGGCCTCCGACAAGGTGTTGCCAAACTTTTCCTTGAGGTATAAAAACCCACGCCCATTCAGATCCATTGCCCGTACAAAACTTTTCATCAAGCCGAGCTTTATGTGGAGTGGTGGAAGGAAAACCTTGGCTGGGTCGACAAGGGCGACATGCTTCACGTGTCGACCAGGTACATGCTCTTTTCGCTCTTCCCAATCTTTCTTCGTCCAGTGATTCTTGTCGTCTCTGCTATCCCAGAGACAAAGGAAGCACATGTATTTCGTGTAGCCTGACTGCAGCCCTAACAACAGCGCCACCACTTTCAAGTCTCCGCAGATGTGCCAGTTGAAGTCATTGTACTTGATGGAATCAAGCAGCTGCCGCATAGTCTCATAGGTCTCTGTCATGCCGAACGCGTGAGCCAGTGGGACTGATGGTTTCTCGTTGCCATTGTGGAGCAAAACAGCCTTCAAGCTGTTCTTCTCCGAGTCGATGAAGAGGCGCCAGTCTGCAGGATCGTGATCACACCCAAGTTCTTTCAACAGACCGTTGATGTCACTGCAGAATGTCATCGTGTCTTCCATCTCAAAGAACTCAGCCATGTCTCTGTGACGTGCTCTGAACAAGGATATCTTGGTGTTAGGTTCAAGTAGATTCCACTGCTGCAGCCTTGATCCAAGCAGCTCTGCCTTCGCCTTTGACAGCGAGAGATCTCTTACAAGATCATTTAAGTCTCCCTGGTTCAGAAGGTGTGATTCTTGAGTGTCGGGTTCAAAAGGTTCATCATCACCATCCTCTTCACCACTGCTTACAGCTATGTTCTGATCAGCTGGAAGTGTTGGAACGGGGTTCTCGTCATCATGAGGCACAGGTTTACGAGCAGAGACGCAGTCAGCGTACTTGATGTGACCTTTATTCTTCTTGTTGAAGCCGGCGATGCTTGTGCAGCAGAAATAACAATCATCATGATGATTCTGCGGCTCACGCCATATCATGGGCACCGCAAATGGCATGCTCGCGCGCTTGCCCACCAACCACTGAGTCAAGGTTGTGTGACAGCTTGTGCAGCAGATGTGTGGTGCCCAGCTCTGTTCTTGGTCCCCCACCTTACACCCGAAGTAGTGAAAGTAGGCGGCCTTCATTTTCACTGCTGTAGATATACTTCGCTGTTGATCTTTTTTGGTATACCGACCACAGACATAACAGAAGTTGTCAGGATGATTGGTACAGGAACGCCTACTCATCTTTATCTGAAAGAAAGAAATATAACACAAGTTAACAACAATTGTACGAAATAGACATGTTAAAGACATATGTAAATTTCATTGAAATCCTGACTTCTAGGCAATGGGAATATTTCTGTTCCTGAAAATCCTGACGTGATACAGCAAAACGGTTATGATTTTTGAAATCAGCGTACCCAAATTAGTCTTAATCACTTAACACATCTCCAGTAAAAAAAATTTTTTGAAATTTGTTGTTCAGTGTTATCTCTCTTATTAATTACATAACACACCAGTACACAAATGGCACACAAAACTTCACAAACACCACACAAAAGAAGTCCTGGCGAGTGTCTACAATCTCTGATTGCTCTTTTTCTTGTTTTAAAATGTTTTTGGAAAAGTTGTTTTGAAAAGTTTGCTCCTATTTTCTGTTGCAAGGTTGAAGATGCATTGTCCTACTTGGACCAGGTGAAGCTACAGTTTGGGAACCAGCCCCAGGTTTACAATGACTTTCTGGACATCATGAAGGAATTCAAGTCACAAAGGTGTGAAAAAAACGATGTGGTATATTTTTATTTATCTATGTAGATTTTTCTTTTTTTTAAACCTCATTTAACCGTACTTGGTGGTGTCGTGGTTCTAGCATTCTGGGGGGGGGGGGGGATCTTGGAGCTCTGAGTCTTGCAGGTTGGCAGTTCGAACCTCAGCTCAGTCATACCAAATGAAGGACTTCTTTAAAATGGTACATTCATGCTGCTTCCTTGCTTGAAGCTCAGCATTTAACAGAAAAGAGCACACACACACACACACACACACACACACACACACACACACACACACACACCACTGGTTTGGGATGCGGCTATGCCACTGATGCAGTGCCCCTATTACGAGTGCACGTGCTCATTTTTCTGACCTCGGAAGGATGACGGGCTGAGTCAACCCCACCTGGTGTTAATTCAGTGGCCGATGAGGCTTAACTCAGGACCCTCAGATCCCAAGCCAGCCACACTCACCGCAGCATACAACACAGACAAACGACCATATGTTAGCAACTATTGGAAATGCTTGATGGGCCTAATGGCCTCCTGTGTTTGAAGTTCCTTGCAAAGGAATTCGTATGATTAATTATTATCATAATCTGTAAACATACTTGCCCCAGTGATTTTAATTATATGTGATTTTTACCCCAGTGATTTAAAATACCCCAGTGATCCAATCTGTAATTGCCTGCTTTTGTTGATTGCTGTTTTGAATTTGTTTATTGAGAGGAAGTTGTAGGAACGGAGAGGAGAGAGGGTGAGGTGTTGATTATTCCAGGCATGCTTTCCTCCTCGATGTTAAGTGCCCCATGGAACAATTTTCAAGGGTGTACCTTTTGATGTACAAACTAGCTGGATATTAAAAACATTTTAATCTTTCCTGGAAATCAAGTCTGAAGAAAGAGACCATCCTTTGTCCCCTTTGAACATGTCATCGACACTTGTTTTGTGGTTTGCCCTTTCCAGTGTGTCATGCTGGTTAACAAACCAACTCTCGGATATGACGACAATGTATGGATGTACTCTTCTGTAACACTTTTGCATCATTTTGCAGTATCGACACCCCAGGTGTCATCAGCCGTGTCTCAAATTTGTTCAAGGGACATCCCGACTTGATCATGGGTTTCAACACCTTCTTGCCTCCCGGTTACAAGATCGAGGTCCAGACGAATGATCTGATCAGCGTTACCACACCAACGCAAGCTGCACAACCCATGGGGCACGCGACAATTCAACCTCAGAATGTTAACTTGCAACACGTTCAACTTTCCCCCACACAACCCCCTGCCAAGCCAAGCAAGGTAATCCTCAATAATTTTGTAATCTTTGTACAAATTTGATCCTTCTCCTTCGAGTCCAAATTAACTCCCAAAGCTGTAAATTTTTTGGAGGAGGGCAGCACGAGGGGAGGGCAGAGCAAGGGGAGGGAATAGGGAGGGCAGCGTGAGTGGAGGTAATGGGAGGCAGTGTAAAGTGAGGGCAGGTGGTGAACCAGGGAATTTCCAGGGTGATAGGGAATTTCCAGGGCGATAAAACGTGCCCAAACAGCAGCTTTTCTTTTTAACCACCGTGTTCTATGTAAAACCGGGTGGAGCATTTAAAAATTAAAACCCATGCTATCTATCTGGCAAAGGCCTGCCTGCATGCATGCCCCAACCCACTCGCCTTCCTCCAACCTGCTCGCATGCAGGCACACATAAACCCCATCACGTCCGACCTCCCTGTGTGCTGTCTCCATAACTTCGTTTTCATCCACTGCCGATTATTAATATACTGTAGCAACTATTAGTGTATTTCTCTTAATATTTTGTCATGAAAGCAGATCACATAAAATGTTAAAAAGAAAACTGCGTGCATCATTTCCGGAAAAAAGGATCCCTGTTGACTATCATCATGGATTACAAAAGCAGGTTAGAGACCACGGCGTTGAGTCAAATTAAGTTCCATTTTTGCACATTCCTTAATCTTTTCAACACTAAATATAATTGTCAGAACAGTAGAAAAAAAAGTAAGCTTATTTCTTTGCTTAAATAAATACTTATTTCTTTGCTTCCTTATTAAAAATCGCTAATTTGTTAAAATTTTCAGATTTCACTCCAGATTTCAACACTTATTTCATCCACCACATCCTATTCTTAAAACATTATAATTTGATTATGTACTTTAACTAGTCTCGAGAGTAGATCGTGTTTCCAAATCAAGGCATGTTTGAATAGGCCAAACAAGATGGCAAATTAATACCCCTGCAAGCTGACAGGGTGCCTACCATGGCTGAGCCTTGCTGAAGAATAATTAAATAAGACCGTTAATTATTTTCAAAAGGGTTGTTTGAATTGATCCAAACACCTAATTTTCACTTGTGCTCTACCTTGGAGTTCCCTTCGTATACATGCAAAGTTTCAAGCTTCTCGGTTTCATAGTTTTGGAGTTATGGAGGAGACAAACTCTCACACACTCACACACACACACACACACACACACACACACACACACACACACACACACACACACACACACACACACACACACACACACACACACACACACACTCATTTGTCTGGACTCAAGATTGTATGCTAACAACTGATGCCCTGAGTTAAACCGCTGAATATTTATCTTCTGTTTAGTTCTGTTTGATGCACTTCTGTACTGTTTCTGCTGAAATGTTTCAAATTGATTGCAAGAATGAAAATTAGCGTTGATTATTATGTGCACCATGCCTGCATTTGTTGTACAGCCACTCCCCAGCTCTCCACATCCATCTGGACAACCACCATCTCTGCCTGGCTTTCCGACCCAGCATCCTGTCCCGTCAAACACCAGTCACACATCTCCCACCACCCAGCACCCCGTACAACCGCAGTTGCACAACACTCAACCCGTCGAGTTCAACCACGCTATCAACTATGTAAACAAGATAAAAAACCGCTTCCAGAACCAGCCTGAGATCTACAAATCTTTTTTGGAAATTTTACATACCTACCAGGTATGTACACTTGTTGGTTCATATATTCCCCTTCTGTCTTTGGATGTGAATCGTTTTTCATACTTGCACTTCAGTGAGTTGTCCCAAGAAAGCGCAATGCTGGTCATGATCTCAAAGAAACAAGTTCTCTGTTTTGTGGAGATGAAATGAGAAGTGTGAATGATGGAATAGTGAAGCATCTTTACAACCTACACTCCTTTTTGTAGAAGGAGCAGCGGAACATGAAGGAGTCGCAGGGGAACTACACACCTAAGTTGACTGAACAGGAGGTCTATGCAGAGGTTGCTCGACTATTTAAGAACCAGGAAGATCTTCTTGCAGAGTTCGGCCAGTTCCTCCCCGATGCAAATGGATCACACGTGAGTATATTTTTTGTGACCTATTCCATTATTAGATTCCTTATGATCATTTGGGGGTTCTTGTTTCGCATTTTGAACATGATTGGTGGCATAAATTTTCTCACTGTTTTTTTTATAATGAGTTGGATACAGAAGTGTATTTTGAAGGCCTATTCAAACAAAGTAAATGTTGTTGCTGCCTACTGTTGATGTGAAAGATGTTTTATCCAAATTTGGAACACGAAGGAATCATGAAGTGTCACCACTCTCTTCTATCATCTCAGCCGATTGAAACAGTTCCACTTTTCTTTTTCTTTTCTTTCAGCATTTGCGAAAATATTGTGCCCACCCTTTGTCTTCTGCGCTAGATATACAATACTAATGTGAAGCAACTTATGCCTTCTGCTTATGGGAAAAGCATGGTGTTGGATGGGTGATGAGCTGTGCTCAGTTTCCGCCGGACGTGACGTTTTGCATTCAGGCCAAAGAGTTCAATTTTCGTCTCATCAGACCACAGAATCTTTTGCATCATGCTCTCAGAGTCTTTCACTTGCTCTTTTGCAAACTCCAGGTGTGCTGTCATCTGCCTTTTTCTCAGTAGTGGTTTCCATCTGAACACTCTCCCATTAAGCCAAGATTTGTGAAGTGCTGCAGAGATTGTTGTCCTTCCAGCAGGTTCTCCCATCTCAGCCAAGGAACTCTTTAGTTCTGTCAGAGTGGTCATTGGGTTCTTGGTCACCTTTATGATCATGGTCCTTGTTATCATTTTGGGTGACATCATCCTTGAGATGTCTCTACAATCAAATTGTAGAGACGTCTCAAGGATGATCTTGCCCATTGCTCAGTTTGGTCAGATAGAGTTTAGTTTAGATAGATAGACTCTCGGAAGAGTTTATGTTGTTTCATATTGTTTCCATTTCCTAATGATGGAGCTTACTGTGTTCTTGGGAACTTTCAACACTCTAGAAATTGTTTTATACCTTTCCGCAGATCTATGCTTCCTGACAATTCTATCTCGGAGTTCTACAGACAGTTCCTTGGACTTCATGGTAGAGTTTCTGATCTGACATGCACTGTGAACTGAGACCTTGTATAGAAAGGTGTGTTTCTTTTGAAATAATGCCCAGTCAATTGAATTGGCCACAGGTGGACTCCAATCAAGTTGTAGAGACATCTCAAGGATGATCAAAAGCAATTGGATGTACCTGAGTTCAATTCGGAGTGTTGAAGCAAAGGCGTTGAATACTTATTGACTCGAGACATTTCAGCTTTTCATTTTGAATAATTGTGTAAAAAAATTCTAAAAACATGTGTTTCACTTTGTCATTTTGGGGTATTTTGTGTAGATTGGTGACAAAAAATTAAATTTAATCCATATAAAATTCAGGGTGTAACACAACAAAATGTGAAAAAGTCAAGGGGAATGAATACTTTCTGAAGTGTGTGTGTGTCTGTCTATGTAATGTGTATATGTGTGTGTGTATATTTTAATATATATATATATATATATATATATATATATATATATATATATATATATATATATATATATATGTATGAACCTGAATGGAAGCTTAAATACCACAGTGTAGAAATAAACTCACCCAGACCGTTCGTTGCCTTGATTTTGGGTCTTGCCATCAGATGTAACACCAAAGAGCTGTGGAAAACACACTCATAAAAAGGGCAAGGAATTTTGACGTCCATAAGAGGGGTGAAGATAAAGCATCTTGAATGCGGCTTGAAAGCCAATTGCCTACCCAGCCCACCTCTGCCCAAAAAACAAAATGGTACTGGCAGCTCCAAGAACTCAGGAAATTCTCCAGGGACCACATAAAAGCTTCTGCGTGCTTCCTTTTATGCCAGCAGTATGCCAGCAAAAGCCTGGTATTCGAATGACAATCAATTAATAGACGTATCGATTTACACCCGGCGTATCAAACAGTACATCACCCACGTCTCTGGTGAACGTGATATCTGTAAACACACTGAACGTGATAATCACCCCGAGCACTTTCACAGAACATATCAAGGAAGCAATTATGAGTAATTAGTTAATCGGAAAAGTGACGTCAATCCAGCTGTTGTCAATCAAAATGATCAATCTCTCAACTTTATGTATGAATGGCACTATATATTTTTTATTATTATTTTTAATCCCGTCTCCGATGATGGGCACGAGTGAGAGCTTGAAATGTGACACTGTACCAGTGATCGGTGTGTGTGCGTGTGTGATTTTTTTTTTTTTTTTTTTTTTTTTTTTTTTGCGGTTCTGCAAAGCCGCATGCCTCGAAGGCAATGGTACCCAGCATACAGTGATCCCAAGGCAGTTATTTAATTAGCCTTCATGCAGTTAGTCCTCCCCTCATGTCTAGTGGGTTAACGGGATGAAGTGTGTTGCATGGGTCTTGTAGTTAGGTCTAGTAACTATCTCTGATTCATGATTCTGCTCCCGACTCTAACCCTGTCCTTTTAGCCATAGTACATAAGCATGCAAGCACACACGTCATTCAACAGGCAATTGAAATAAGCACACCACGATGCCTCCCATGGCTTGGATCCACCACACCACTCCGCGACACACGATACCACCCGCGCATCACGCGCCATTATTTCGTTCAAATCTGTGCTTCAATTCCCAACCGGCACCTCACCTTACTTCGCACCCTGCTCACCAAACTTCACCACTTTGACCACAAATGCCTCCAGCACACGGGAAAAATATTCCCTCACCCCCTCGTACCTCTGCATCGCTACAATTTGCCACTACTTTGAGGAGCACCGCATGACTCGGATTGTCCTCAGCACTGCGCGATGCTTGACCACGCAACAGATGTTAATAGCTCAACCGCATCTCACCGTGGACGCCCCGAGTGAGCATCCAGAATTGATACAACCCTCATCCAGTCACCAGACCATGGCAAGACCAGGGTCAATGAGGAGGGGTTGCGAGAAGGGTGATAGGGGAATTTGGTTCGGGACCCGGGAATTCATTTTGGCTCATGAGGGGGCCCGTGGATGGTGGGGAAAGTCCGCTGCTATTCGACATTAAGACTGTACTCAGAGCATGTTCAGGGCCGGGGTGCCGGCTCGGGGAGCATGTTAAGTCAGGAGCTCCGAAGCGTTTCGGCAACTGAGATGGTTTCCCGTTTTGGAGCTTCCCAGGGCATGGTTAGGGCTGCTGTGGCCCAATAGAGGAGCAGGATTTGGGCCACAGCCCCTCTCTTTCCGGTCATGGCCCCACCCTTCGTCTGGGGCTTATAAAAGGAGTAGCACGGAGCCGTTAGTCTTTTCGCTGGCTACTCTTCGCTCCCTGTCTTGCTCTTGCCAGAACGCGCTTCTTCTGCGAGAGCCTGATCCGGGCGACTGCCGCCCTTCGAGACTCCCTGCTGTGCTGTCGATGTTCCGCTACCCCCATGCAGCCATACAGACCAGTGCTGAGTGCACGTTGCTACGCGCCTCGGCAAAAGTAATTAAGCAGGAGATAACGCACCATATCATGAGGTGGGAACGCTCAGGCGGAGCATCCCACGGAGATACACGTAACATATACAGACCTTCACACAGCTCGGTTAGGGATCTTTCTCCTTACGCATCTATTCTCCCCTTTCTCTTTCCAACTCTCTATCCCGTCTTCTTTGGACGCACAAAGAGCATCATTACTGACTCACAACCCCATTTTCCTCTGGCACGACACCGCACCCCTCACATTGCATGACACCACACCTCCCACTCCCACACCTTAGACACAACCAGTATTCCTCCCACCTCCTCTACCTAAGCGTTCTAGGTAGCATTGGTCTGCCAACCATGCCAGGTATTGAGAGGTCATGGAAGAAGGCGCTTCCAACCAAAAGTAAAAAACTCGATCGACTCCGCTAATTTGAGCAAAAAAGCGAGAGCAGACCCGGTCTCGGGCAATGTTTCACCGGCTTCGCAGCTGTCTTCATCAAGCACAATAGAAATCCATTAGTCAAAGTGTCCACATACTTTTAGCCATGTAGTGTTTGGCCAATTCATCCCAATGGTGTTCGATGGGGTTGAGGTCAGGGTTCTGTGCAGGCCAGTCAAGTTCTTCCACACCGATCTTGACAAACCATTTCTGTATGGACCCTACTTTGTGCACGGGGGCATTTTTATTCTGAAACAGGAAAGGGCCTTCTGCAAATTGTTGCCACGAAGTTGGAAGTACAGAATCGTCATTGTATGCTGTAGCATTAAGATTTCCCTTCACAAGAACTAAGGGGCCAAGCCCAAACCATGAAAAACAACTCCAGACCATTATTCCGCTTCCACCAAACTTTACAGTTGGCACTGCTTTCAGGCAGGTAGCATTCACCTGGAATCTGCCAAACCCAGGTTTGTCCGTCGGATTGCCAGATGGTGAAGCGTGATTCGTCACTCTGGAGAACGTGTTTCCTCTGCTCCAGAGTCCAATGGTGGTGAGCTTTACACCACTCCAGCCGACCCTTTGCATTGCAAATGGTGATCTTGAGCATGTGTGCAGCTGCTCGACCATGGAAACCCATTTAATGAAGCTCTCGACGAAAATTGCTTGTGCTGACGTTTCTTCCAGAGTCAGTTTGGAACTAGGTTGTGAGTGTTGCAACCGACGACAGATGATTTTTCTGAGCTACGTGCTTCAGCACTCGGCAGTCCTGTTCTGAGAGCTTGTGTGGCCTACCACTTCACTGCTGAGCTGTTGTTGCTCCTAGGCGTTTCCTCTTCACAATAACAGCACTTACAGTTGACTGGGGCAGCTCTAACAGGGCAGAAATTTGATGAACTGACTTGATGGAAAGGTGACATCCTATGACGGTGCCATGTTGAAAGTCACTGAACTCTTCAGTTCGGCCCATTCTACTGCTAATGTTCGTCTTTGGAGATTGCATTACTGTGTGCTTGATTTTATACACCTGTCAGCAATGGGTGTGGCTGAAATAGCCGAATCCACTAATGAGAAGGGGTGTCCACATACCTTTGGCCATGTAGTGTTTCTGAATAAATGTTTAGTAGTGCAACATTTTGAAAATAGCAGAAAAAAAGAAGAGACATTGTCGAAGGTTTTCATCTTGCAGCTCGTCAGGACACACGCAACAATACCAGATATGCAGACACAAAATGAAACAATTTATTTGTTCAGACAGTTGGGGATTGGTACTTTGGACTGTTACTGATGCGAACATACACATCATGACTTTGAGGCATTGAGGGAACCTGTGACCTCCCATTTTTCCGTGGATCCAGGTCAGAACAAATGCAGTATTTGTACATACTCTTTGTTTACAAAGAACAGGTGTGTGTGTGTGTGTGTGTGTGTGTGTGTGTGTGTGTGTGTGTGTGTGTGTGTGTGTGTGTGTGTGTGTGTGTGGCTTCAAGAATACATAAATGTGCTTCAGTACGCACGCATGCCACAATCTGGAACCGTTTAGCATGATGAACCGGTTGAAATGGGGGAAAAGCTCCAGGTATCTGTGGCATCAATGCTGAACTTCTCAAGGTGGAAATGCTGCACTCGTGTCGTTGCATGCAGTTCTGTGCTCTGCCTGGAACACAGGCATCATCCCAACTGACTGGAAGAGGTACCTTGTTGTCCTTCTCTGGAAAGGGAAGGATGATCGCCAAGACTGCAACAACTACCGAGGGGTGACACTGCTCTATGTGCCGGGCAAGGTCTTTGCTCGGTTAATTCTTGATCAGGTTTGCCATCGTCTGTTTGACCACCAGCACCCAGACCATTCGGGCTTTACACCAAAGTGTTCAATGATTGACCGTATCCTTGCTCTTCAGGTCCTCACCGAATGCAGACGAGAGTTTCGGCAGGGGCTGCCTGCAGCCTATGTTGATCTCTGTAAAGCGTTCGATTCAGTGAATCGGGATGCCCTCTGGAGGATTCTTGGTCTTCGTGGGGTGCCACCAAATCTGATTGATCTGATGTCTGAAATCTACTCTGGTACTGAGAGTGCTGTGAGATGTGGTGGTACTATCTCTGACTTATTTCTATTTGTTACTGGGGTTCGTCAGGGGTGTGTTCTTGCCCCCACACTTTTCAGCACTTGTATGGACTGGATTCTGGGGAGGATGTCGGAGACATCAAGCTGTGGTACATTTTTGGGAATGTCAAGATCTCTGACCTTGATTTCGCAGATGATGCAGGCATCTTTGTGGAGACTTCAGATATCCTTTTGGGGGCCCTCGAGGTGCTGAATGAGGAGTCTGAGCCGCTGGGATTATGGGTTTCCTGGGTCAAAACTAAGATCCAGGCTTTCAATGACATCTTGATTGCTGCTGTCCTGTCTCTGCCTGTTTGTGGTGAGGATGTTGAGGTCGTGGAGAGATTCATGTTTCTGCTGGTTGTGAGTCAGCGGTCAACAGACGTCTGGGTCTGGCCTGGGGAGTCATGGATTCACTGGATCATGCGGTGTGGCACTGCCGGTACCTGTGCGGAAGGATGAAAGTCTGAGTCTTCAGGTCCTTGGTGCTTCCAGTCTGGCTCTGTGGATGTGACACTTCGACTCTGACCAGGGATCTGAGACGGAGACTTAGTTCCTTTGGTTCCAGGTCACCTCAGAGAATCCTTGGGTATCGCTGGTCAGACTTTGTGTCCAATGAGCGGTTGCTGAGAGAGACTCATGAGATTTGTTACCTGCATAGTTCGTGAGCGACAGCTGCGGCTGTATGGACATGTGGCTCGTTTTCCTGACGCTGATCCTGCTCACCAGATTCTTTCAGCGAGGGAGTCTCGTGAGTGGAGGAGGCCAATGTGCCGACCACGTGCCTTATGGTTGCAGCATGTTGATCGGCATCTCAAGGAGATGGGGATGGGCCAGGCATCTGCCTGGGGGATGGCCAGACAGAGTCCCCCTGGAGTACCAGTGGAAAATGAATGCAGCGACGTGCTGCTCTGGCGCATGCTCCCATACCTGACCTGACCTTAGCATGATAGTCCTGGGCACATTCGGGGTTATTTAGGAGGTGCTGACCAATGGCAGAATCACCTTCTTGAGCAGGCATTCTTGTTGGGTTCTTGCATGTACAGGATGGTTTTGTACGACCAGTCTTCAAGTTGTTTCGGATTGTCAATGGAATGTGCAGTTTTATGGGAGGGAGCCAACTTTCTGGACTGGGGGGAGCAATTTGTGGGTGGTAAAAATCACTCTCGTTGCAACAGAGTTATAACATTGTGAAACTGACAGTTGCTCCTGTTGTTCAAACTTTTGAGAGATTTTACCTCTCCATTTCAGCTTAAAATAAACCGGACACTTTTCTGGTCCAAATACCGTGTCCTCAGACCGATTGGCAGTTTTGTGCTGTATGAAACCACAGATGAGTCGCTCTGGGTAGCCATCGTCACGGAGAATGGTTTTAATGCACTCAATTTCAGCAGCAAGTCGACAGGGTGAACAGATGGTCCACGCTCTATTAACAAGGGTATTCATAAGGGCAATCCTGTCGCGTGTTGAGCGAAAGGAGTCCCATCGTGTGCACTGACCTGTGAAGGTAGCCTTGCGGTAGATTGTCGTCAAGAATCCATGCTCAGTCTTCTCGACTTTCTCATCTGGAAAGAGAAGTAAATTTGACTGCTCGTTCTCAAACGTAAACTTTAATGCAGGATGGAGAGCATTGAAACGTCCGAGGAAGTCAGTACAAGCGGTTGGAGTATCGAAGATTGCAAACGTGTCATCCACATATCAGTAGTATTCGTTAGGTCTCAGGTTCATGTTCAATTAAGGAACACGCGCTTCTCATGAAAGCCGACGAAAATGTTTGCGAGCAGTGGACCTTATGGTGATCCCATCACTACTCGGTCTACTCGCGTATACATTTTGTTATTGAAGCTGAACTCCACTGATCGTGTTGCTACGTTCATGAGTTCCACAAAGACCGCTTCAGAGATAGAGGATGGTTCAAGGTTGCTATGAAACAGCGATGCTGTACATATATTCATGGTTTCTTGGAGAAGAACATTCATGAACATATAAAGGGGCCCCCACCATATATCAGTTAAAACCCATCATTACGTAAAGTTGTTTCTGTGTACCTTGAAAACGAAAACGCACAAGATAATGTGCATGTGTGTGATTAATTTGTTTAAAAAGTTGGCGCCCATTTATATGAACTTTTCTGGAACATTACTTAGTTCTTCCTAAGAACACAGGGGTAGTAGAGCATGCACATGAGATTTTTTGCACTCTCTCTCCTGTTTGTTAAAAAATTGGGGAGCAGAGTTTACTCAGACTTTGTTTGATCTATTGGTTGATGTGCTGTGTAACTGAACGATATATATATATATATATATATATATATATATATATATATATATATATATATATATATATATATATTTATATATATATATATATATATTTATATATATATATATATTTATATATATATATACGAATTTCTGTCCGCCCGGCGTGCGATCGGCCACGTAACTCGGACCGCGACCGCGTCGCCCACTGGAACGGACAATTCAGTCGTGACCCTCCCAGAACAACGTCGGGAGCTAGTCACGGGTGGGTCTTTCGACCTCACCACAATCGTGCCAGTTGGCCACCCGCGCAGGATAGGGTTGTTCGCCAAACTCGACCTACCTAAGTAACTGCGCGAGTAGTTAACCGGGCGATCGTACCTCGCCGCTGGCCGGCCTAGGACACGAACCGCTTAAGCGGTCCGTTCCGTGCTTCAGTGATAACCGAGCGGTGTTATCGCCGACCCCGACAGATGTGATTCTATTTACCGGGTGCTTACACCCTTCTACCAATTCCTTCCATAATGCAAGATGGAACTTTCAAACAAGGGAAAGGACGCAATGAAACGGGGAACAGTTCAACAAGCACATTTATTTCACACTCAGACAAGGCACGTATTTACAGCCATACAGTAAATCATGCATGTAAGAACAGTAACACAGTGAAAGCAATTGAAGAGTTACAACCGAATATTTATTCACACATTTACTAAAACAGGTTTACTTTACAAGACGGCGCCACCACATGCACTTACACAAAAGCAAAGAAAAGCCACCCTCAAAGACAAGGATGGCAGACAGGTCCGTGGACCAAATGTACGGGGAACCTGGATGAGCGGCCAGGTCCACGAGACCGAAGGGTCTTACCCGCGCCCTCGTGGCGCGATGGCGGGCAAGCCGCAATGTCAGCGTAGCCGCGCCTGACTTCGTGCCCCTGGCATGGCCGGTGAGCTCTCTCCAGCGTTCTCCGCGCAAGCACGTGTTTCACAGTCGGCACCACGGTTGGGGAGGGGAACGGACGGGGTTACCGGCACTCTCTCACCGCGGATGGGGGAGGGGATTGTTGATGCCTGGTATGGGGAGGGTTGTTGATGCCCGGTATGGGGAGGGTTGTTGAGGCTCTTTTAGCAATGTCGATGCCCTCCTGGCGAGACGGGGGTTATCGGCGCTCTCTCAGCGCAAAGCTCAGTTTGGAGAGGTGAACTGTTGGCGCTCTGGACCACATTGGCTCCGGCAAAACTCCTCCTGGCTGTGGCCTCCACAGCGCCCCTTCTCCGTTGGTGGTCCCCACTCAGCCCTCTGGCTTTCCTCTGAGCCCTTCTCCACGTCCCTGCTCCACTCAGCAACTCGCCCTCCTCGCCCCTCAACTTCGACCTGAGCTTCGTTCCAAAGATGCTTCCTCTTCATCGACCGTCCCCCGTCTGCCGCGAGCTCCGTTATGCTCGCCCTTATATAGGCCGCGGGAGTGGAAAAATCCAACCCCTGACCTATGACCTTCGACCTCTGGAAAGCGTACCTGGTTGAAATCACCAGGGCCTTGCCCTGTCAGCGTGACCCCTGACCCCGGCAAAGCCGACGTGGTAGGAATCACCAAAGCCTCGCCCTGTCAGCTTCAGCTTTACCCCTTCGAGCTGACGGTGGTGTTTAGCCCCGACCGCGTGGTTTCGATCCGGCTGAGGCGATGTGTGTGTGAGTTTTTCGCCGGGGCTTCTGTCCTGCCGAACCGATGCGTGTAATGCATCGAGTCCGTCTGCCACGCGGCTTCGTTTCTCCCGACCAGCCGATGTGTGTATGTGGGTTTGGCCGGGCCTTTGTCCCGCCGAACCGATGCGTGTAATGCATCGAGTCCGTCCGTGAAGGACTTCATATGCAAATTTGAGGATCACATCGGGTTTGGAGGCGGGGCTACACCACCTGATGCTCAGCCATTGGACGGATGAAAAGTGGGCGTGTATGATTCCTGATCCGACTTCTCCTTCAAAAGGATCCCATTCACAACCAATGGTACAATGTTCGGTAACGTGTTCTATTTCTCTGTTCAAATCATGTCTGGACGTGGTAAAAATCACCGAACGGGCTTTGGACAGCGCGACTTCGGTGTTGACTCTGGGACGAAGACGACTTCTTGTTTGCGGGTGGTGTTTGTTGATGGTAGTGGAGGGAGAAAGGCGAAGGTGGTGGGGGTTTGCTGTGGTGGTTTGGGGATGGTGTGAGTGGTGGCGATCTGCTTGTTGGGGGATGCTTGGTCCAAAATAATCTTAGAGAAAAGAAAAATGGCTCACTCAAAGGATCACAGCCCTGTGAACACGGAAATTCCCTTAAAACAACTTTGGGGAAATCGAACTACACATATACTTATCAGTATAACTGACCCGAGGACCTTCATGGTGTGGTGCCATTTTCCATGGCCGCAACAATATATATATATATATATATATATATATATATATATATATATATATATATATATATATATATATATATATATATATATATATATATGTATATATATATATATATACAGTGGGGAGAACAAGTATTTGATACACTGCCGATTTTGCAGGTTTTCCCACTTAGAAAGCACGTAGAGGTCTGTAATTTTTATCATAGGTACACTTCAACTGTGAAAGACGGAATCTAAAACAAAAATCCTGAAAATCACATTGTATGACTTTTAAATCATTATTTTGCATTTTATTGCATGAAATAAGTATTTGATACATCAGAAAAACAGAACTTAACATTTGGTACAGAAACCTTTGTTTGCAATTAACGAGATCAGACGTTTCCTGTAGTTCTTAACCAGGTTTGCACAGACTGCAGTAGGGATTTTGGCCCACTCCTCCATACAGATCTTCTCCAGATCCTTCAGGTTTCAGGGCTGTCACTGGGCAACACAGACTTTCAGCTCCCTCCAAAGATTTTCTATTGGGTTCAGGTCTGGAGACTGGCTAGGCCACTCCAGGCCCTTGAGATGCTTCTTATGGAGCCACTCCTTAGTTGCCCTGGTTGTGTGTTTTGGGTCGTTGTCATGCTGGAAGACCCAGCCACGCCCCATCTTCAATGCTCTTGTTGAGGGAAGGAGGTTGTTGGCCAAGATCTTACGATACATGGCCCCATCCATCCTCCCCTCAATACGGTGCAGTCATCCTGTCCCCTTTGCATAATGAATCCCCAAAGAATGATGTTTCCACCTCCATGCTTCACAGTTGGGATGGTGTTCATGGGGTTGTACTCATCCTTCTTCTTCCTCCAAATACGGCGAGTGGAGTTTAAACCAAAAAGCTCTATTTTGGTCTCATCAGACCACATGACCTTCTCCAATTCCTCCTCTGGATCATCCAGATGGTCATTGGTAAACTTCAGACAGGCCTGGACATGCGCTGGCTTGAGCAGAGGGACCTTGCGTGCGCTGCAGGATTTTAATCCATGACGGCGTAGTGTGTTACTTATGGTTTTCTTTGATACTGTGGTCCCAGCTCTCTTCAGGTCATTGACCAGGTCCTGCCGTGTAGTTCTGGGCTGATCCCTCACCTTTCTCATGATCATTGAGGCTCCACAAGGTGAGATCTTGCATGGAGCCCCAGACCGAGGAGATTGACTGTTATCTTGAACTTCTTCCATTTTCTAATAATTGCGCCAACAGTTGTTGCCTTCTCACCAAGCTGCTTGCCTATTGTCCTGTAGCCCATCCCAGCCTTGTGCAAGTCTACAATTTTGTCCCTGATGTCCTTTGACAGCTCTCTGGTCTTGCCCATTGTGGAGAGGTTGGAGTCTGATTGATTGAGTGTGGACAGCTGTCTTTTATGCAGATAACAAGTTCAAACAGCTGCAGTTAATGCAGGTAATGAGTGGAGAATGGGAGGGCTTCCTAAAGACAAAACTAACAGGTCTGTGAGAGCCGGAATTCTTACTGGTTGGTAGGTGATCAAATACTTCATGCAATAAAATGCAAATTAATTATTTTAAAATCATTCAATGTGATTTTCAGAATTTTTGTTTTAGATTCCATCTTTCAGAGTTGAAGTGTACCTATGATAAAAATTAAAGACTTCCACGTGCTTTGTAAGTGGGGAAAACCTGCAAAATCGGCAGTGTATCAAATACTTGTTCTCCCCACTGTATGTATGTATGTATATATGTGTATATATATATATATATATATATATATATATATATATATATATATATATATATATATATATTTATATATAGTGCACACACAAAATTTGAGTTTATTCCAAGGTTTCTCAGATTGTTTCATCTTCCTTGTTCCGATATTTCATCTTACCCCTGTATTGTACTAATCTTCTTTTTGTGAACTCATTTATATTATTGTTAAAAGCCTCATTTCAATACTGATCTATGTTTCAGTTGTTGGTGAAGACCTGTGAGAAGGTTGATTCGGTGCATAATGACCATGGTGCAACTGTGAAGAAACCACTGATAGGCAGCAGCACCAATAGCTGCAGCAGCAGCAACAGCAAGAGGTTGAACCAGAACGGAGGTCCAATTCGACGTATGTCTGGTCCAGGGTCCACACCTCCACTTAAGGTAGTTGGTCTCACTGTATTTCTGCCCGTCATAAGACAGGGTCTGTGATACTGTCGATGATGTCAGGGGTTGTTGCTTTTTCATTGGTTTTGGCATGCCTTTGTTGATGTTTGATGGTTTATTGTCATCAGACGGTTTAGATTTGTTGTTTCACAATTGCGTCATTGTAATGCTTCTCTTAAATGAAGGTATCCATAACATAATGTGTTATGTATTCACAATTTCCTGTTTGAAGCTGTATTCTTAATTAAAGTTATTATATATTTTTTTATATATCCTTACTGCTTGCTGCACTGTTCCTTTTTATTATTTTTTTTGGAAGACTTGGAGTATTCACAAGTTAACTAACAAGGCATTCTTCTTTCCTTCTTCCAGAAAAAGTTGAAGCCAGGTGGATTTAAAGATTCTTCGGGAGCAGATACCAATAAGCAGGGAAATATGGGGGAGTATGCCTTCTTTGAAAAGGTACATCCATTGCAGGCATATGGTCCATCTTTTTGAGAAGTGGGCTTATTGCTCGAGCAATAACAAACTCAAGTAGAACTTTGTAGAATTTATTTTAAATCTGTTTAAAATTAAGAAAACAAAGTAAAATTTTTTGGTCTCTGTATTAATTTATGGTCTCCTTTCATCAAATAATCTCCTGTGTAAATTTATTTATTGTTATTTTTTATTTTTGTTAAACATGATTTAAGCCTCAAAGTGGACACACACACACACACACACACACACACACACACACACACACACACACACACACACACACACACACACACACACACACACACACACACACACACACTTCGACATATCGAGGGACATATGCGACACAATACAAGATTGTTAGAAGAGACAAACACAGCCACTGAGCTTTGGGAAGTGCCGCCATTTCCCGGGGTATTCTGGGTACATGACATTGGCACCTGTTTTCTTAACGCACTCAGTGGGGAATTTTCTTCTCCCCATGGATGCCATCCTCTGGGGAATTTTTCAGTATTTTAAAGTTGTTCTCCTGATGGTGAATAAAGAAAATCTTTACTCTTTGCATGACTTACCACCAGGTACGCAAAGCACTGAAGAGCCATGAGGCATATGAAAACTTCCTGCGCTGCCTCGTGCTGTTCAACCAGGAGGTTGTCTCTCGAGCAGAACTTGTTCAGTTGGTCTGCCCCTTCTTGAGGTACGCTCCTCACACACCTGCCTTTTGTTAATTTCACCATCCTCTCAATGTTTAATGTTTCCTGCTGACAGCATATATTATTGGATCTGCACGTTCGTAGTTTCAGAAGCTGACTATCTTTTTGGGCAGATAATAATTGCCAATTGCTTTCTGCCTTTTGCCAAAGCAGCAAGTTCCCTGAACTCTTCAGCTGGTTCAAGACTTTCATTGGCTACAAAGAATTCTCACACCAAGAAGCACTGCCGAAAGATCGCTCCTCAGAAGGCATTGCCATGGAGATTGACTATGCTTCCTGCAAGCGATTGGGACCAAGCTACCGTGCACTGCCCAAAAGCTACCAGCAACCAAAGTGCTGCGGGCGCACAGCACTTTGCCGTGAGGTCTGTTCTGACGGTATTACCTTATTTAAAAAGCCTGGTGTTGGCTTAACGGTTAAAGTCCTTGGTTTAAGATACAAGGGTCTTGAGTCCAAGCCACTGTCGTCTCATTGAATTAACACCAGGTGTAGTTGACTCAGCCTGTCATCCTTTCAAGATCGGCAAAATGAGTACCAGCTTGCTGGTAGCAGGGTGTGCATTGGTAGCACAACTGTACCCCAAGAAAATGATGCAGCCATAGGCTGGATACAATGAAATAACTTGATGAAAGGGATTCGGAAAATGTGAGAAGCATAAGGTTTGTTCTTTTAAGTGCAAAGTATGTCTCCTTCTTACAAATAGAATGTGTTGGTTGATGTCCATTGCGCAGGTAACAAGACTGGTTGTGAAGTGCATTGGATTTAAAAACAAAACTGATTGCATGACTTGTTCTTCTACAAGGACCAATCAGTGTCCTCAGAATATTGTATCCCAGAACAAGATGCAATACTGCACTGTACTTCAAAAAATGCAAATTAAGTTTTTTTTTTTCAACATCCAAGTAGAATTGATTAATTATTCTCACAAGTTTTTTACATATCAATTATCTGATTATTGTGTATGTGTGTGTATATTTTTATATTTTTATATATATATATATATATATATATATATATATATATATATACATACATATACATACATACATACATACATACATATGGTGCCTGTAGAAAGTCTACACCCCCTTTCAAAATTTTCACCTTTTGTTGCCTTGTAGCCTGGAATTAAATTTCATAAAATCAGACTTTTTCCACCTTTATTTACACATCACAACCCAAAACTTCCAAGTGAAAAACAAATTCTACAAATTTCAGAAAATTGATTTAAAAAAATACAAAACTAGAATATCTTGGTTGGATAAGTGTCTTATTTTGGCAATTTTAAATCAGCCCATGTGTAACCAATCACGTTCAAAATCGCATGCCAAGATAACTGGCCTCCACCTGTGTTAAATTGGAGTGAATCCGATTATTTCAGAATAAAATCAGCTGTTCCTGTAAGTTTCCTCTCCTGGGTAGTACATTTCACAGCAAAGACTCAACCATGAGCACCAACGAGCTTTCAAAAGACCTCCGAGAAAATGTTGTAGAAAGGCACAGATCATGGGATGGTTATAAAAATATTTAAAATGCCTTGAATATCCCTTGGAGCACAGTCGATACAATAATTAAGAACTGGAAGGTGTATGGTACCACCAAGACCCTGCCTGGATCAGGCCACCCTTGTAAACTGGATGACCAAGCAAGGAGGAGACTGATCAGAGAGGCCCCAAAGAGGCCAATGGCAACTTGTAAAGAGCTACATGCCTTTATGGCAAAGACTGGTCACTGTGTGCATGTGACAACAATATCCCAAGTACTCCACAAGTCTCGCCTATATGATAGGGTGCCAAGAACTAAGCCATTGCTCAAATAAGGCCACCTTGAGTCCCATTTGAGGTATGCAAAAAAAACTCCCGAGATTCTGAAGGCATGTGGCAAAAAGTTTTGTGGTCTGACAAAATCAACATAGAACTTTTTGGCCACAAATGCAAAACGTTACATTTGGCACAAACCCAACACAGCACATCACCCAAAGAACACTATCCCTACTGTGAAACATAGTGGTGGCAGCATCATGTTATGGGATGTTTTTCATCAGCAGGGATTGGGGCACTTGTCAGGACAGAAGGGAAAATGGATGGAGCAAAATACAGAAAAATCCTAGAGGAAAACCTGCTGCTACTGCAAGAAAGCTGAAATTGCTACGGAAGGTCATATCACTTTTCAGCATGATGACAACCCAAAGCACACAGCCAAAGCTACACTGGAGTGCCTAAGGAATATACAGATAAATGTTCTTGAGTGGCCTAGTCGGAGCCCCGACTTAAATGCAATTGAAAATCTGTGGCATGACTTGATTGCTATCCATCAATGCCCCCCATGCAACTTGACTGAGCTTGAGCAGTTTTGTCCAGAAAAATGGGCAAATATTGCCCAATCAAGGTGTGCGAATTTGGTAGAGACCTATCCCAACATATTCACAGCTCTAATTGCTATCAAAGGCACTTCCACCAAGTATTAACTCAGGGATTCAACCAGTCGGACATTTATCCAACCAAGATATTCTAGTTTTGTATTTTATATTAATTTTCTGAAATTTGTAGAATTTGTTTTCCACTTGGAAGTTGTGGGTTATGATGTGTATTTATAAAAGTGGAAAAAGTCTGATTTGATGCAATTTAATTCCAGGCTATAAGGCAACAAAAGGTGAAAATTTTGAAAGGGAGTGTAGACTTTCTTTTGGCACTGTAGGGCAGACAGAAAATGAGGCCAAAATGCTTCCTTGGAAGGATTCTTTTCCCAAGAGGTGGGGGTGGGGTAGGGGTTATCACCATGGACTGACCAAGGTTATAGTGAAGCAGGTGACACTGCATTTCGCAGTTTGTAGGTCTGTGTTTTTTACCAACCACAATTAATTAACTGCATATTGTGTATTGAAAAATATAAAAGACTTGCAGTGCCTTCAGAAAATATTCACACCCCTCGACTTTTGTCACATTTTGTTGTTACAGCCTGAATTGAAAATGGTGAAGTGTAGTCGATTGCCATGGTTAAGAACTGGCTGCTTTATGCAGCTTTCTTTTGGCTCGAAGAGCGAGGGAGGGGGGGGGGGTTAAAGAAAAAAGTACGTATATTTATTGAATTGGGATTTGATTTGGAATTTTGCATGCTGGGTACATCATTCCTGAGGTGTGGCTGTGTTGCTGATTCATTGCCCCTCTACCATGAAGGTAAACACAAATGCTCAGACCACCTCGATACAAATCTATCCCTTGCCTGAGATTCTTGCCTTGCAAACCTATCCCACAAAATAAATATGATGTGCTTTTTTCCGATTTCTTATCTATAAAGTCGGTAATGTAGTCTGTTGTTGGCTTAGCGGTTCGGGGGGTGCCTTTGGATCCTAGGGTCCTGAGTTTGAGCTCCGTTGGCAACTAAATTAGGCCAAAAAAAAAAAAATGTTGCATTGGCGTAACCCGCCCGACCCTAAAAATTCCGCCGACCCTACGTTTTTTTTTTTGTTTTTTTGCTATCGAAAAATTTTGCCGACCCTATTTTATTGCTATTTTTGTTGTTTTGCTATCGTTTTCAAGTATCTTGTTGATTGCGATCGCGATCGCAAAAACCCGGAAGTGTTTCGGACAGAACCCGCCGACAAAAAGGGTGGTACTCGAGCCGGGGGAGATTTTGGGAGGGATTTATTAGGAAAAAAAAAAAAAAAGATCCCGACCGACCTACCCTATTTTTCAGTGACCCGTTACGCCAATGCAACATTTTTTTTTTTTTTGGCCTTAACACCAGGGGGTTGACTCAGCCTGTCATCCTTCCGACGTTGGCAAAATGAGCACCATTGTACTGGTAATAGGGGCAATGCATCAGCGGCATAGCTGCGCCCCTAACCAATGATGCAACCAGCAGCCAAAAAGGCAGCACGCGATGGGAAGTCAGTAATTTTGCGATTAAAAGTGAAAATCTTCTTCTTCTTCCTCTTCCTCTTCTTCTTCTTCTTCTTCTTCTTCTTCTTCTTCTACTTCTTCAGATTCGCCGTGATGTCGCATCAGGAAGTCAATAGTCATATCCGTACTGTCTCTGGGTTATATATCGGTACCACCACTGAACTTAAATGGTGATTAATTTTTTTATTTTCCACAAGTATGCCGAGTCGATGCGTCCTTGGTGCTTGTACAGTTATACAAACCGAGATGGTTTCATGCTACACCAATAGCCGAAAGACCCTAAGTTTTCCAGAAATTTAGCAAGGTTTGTCTGAAATACCCAAGTGTGGAGCGGGCCTAGAAGATTTTCGCTTTTGTGCTCAGAACATTTTGCAGAGCAATGTTATGAAACAACAGAGATGGCTAGATATTGTGGTTATCCGCCACCATTGAGAGATTATGCTATCCCCGCGGTTAAGTGGAAGAAACAGCCGTCGCTCGAAACTGTAACACCACCTCTACACAGCTACCAGCACATTTACATTTGAGCGGTGAATCAAACACCTGTTGCCATTGCCCGGCAGTTACTGCAAGAGAACCTAAAAATAATTGTCTTATCAACACAAATGTACCACCATCTATTTATCATGGAGAGAAAATATGTACCTATCATCTACTACTCCGAGAGGATTTGACCAAGGACTCTAAAACATTCAGGGTCCACTCTACCCCCTCCACAGCCCCCCATCAACCACAATCCTCACACTCCCCCCCCTCCACCATTGCCCACAATACTGACCACCATCCCACCCCCCCTTCCACCATCCCCACCCCAATCAACCATCACCCTCACAACACCATCAGTCCATCACACAACCTCCCAGCACCACTCCTCCTCCACTGGGCCGGGGCATCTGACACCTCACGGACATGACGGTGGGACACAGCACGGACACAAATGGCATTCGGGGAAAGAATGAAACGAGACGATCTCGTAACATACAAGACACCGTGTCAACCTGTGACTGGAACAAAGCATTTGTCCACGGTGTCCGAGTGTGCTTGGGCGGTGTTGGCTGTCGGGCAATGATGGGTATTTCTGCTCTCGTAATAGAACCGATTTATCAATTAATACAAAATCCCCCCCTTATAAAGTCAATTGAATGGAAAAACAAAACCTACCAATATGTAGTGAGCATGAGATCAGCATTTTCATCTTCACCAAGTTGGTGACACCAACACTTCCGCCTTCTTCGTCTGAATCACTCGATCAAGGCTTGAAACTACATGGCTCCACAATTCCCCCGAAAGCGTTTCTATGACTGATTTTGTCTCCAATCGTTTCTTCAAAATCCCACTGATCATGATCAACATACTGAGAACCTTCAGAGTTACTAATGACGGTGAATCAGTATTGAAATCTGAGCCCGGAATACACTGTTTCTCTCTGTAAAGCTGCTGTTTGGATGAAGGCTAGTTCATAATTTGATGTCACTGGCAAAATCGAAAATCGACACTATAGCGCTTTTTTTTTTTGATACTTTGTGATTGGCCAGAAAAATTAAAAAAAACATTTCCCTTCAATTCAGATTGTGCTTAATCGTTTTCAGTGGTTTTCAGGAAAAAAAAATGTTGCATTTGGCTTCCCCTCTAAGGCAAGAATTTGTAATTTCCTCGAGTATTAGTATGCAATGGCCTTTGTATGAAATTCACGATGGTATCTTTAACATGCCTTATGTTGGCTTAATGGCTGGGGTGGTGGAATTATTATCCGTGGAGCCTGAGTTCAAATCCCACTCGGCTATTGAATTAATACCAGGTGGGGAATTAATACCATCCTTCAGAGGTCATCAAAATGATTGTTAGCTTGCTGGTATTCTGTCGGAGTGGCGACCCGTCCAGGATTGTGCCCAATAGCCGAGGAGACTGCTTAGGCAGCACTAATACTCTTCACAGAGTGTGGTCCCAATGGATGCATGGATCTTTAACGTCCACCAGTTAATGGTAGCAGATGGGGCACCTCGTGTAACCTTGTCTAGTAAGTTGACACAGACAATTATGGAACTCTCTGCCTCTGAAGAACTTGAGTGACAGTTTTAAAGTCAGGCTGGGAATTGCTCCAAGACAGCATGAGTATGCTACCTCTCAGCTGAGTGATCCTGTCAGCCCATTGTGTTACTTGCATATGAATCCCCTTCATTCCTTCCCCTCAGGTCTTGAATGATACGTGGGTCTCATTTCCTTCTTGGTCTGAGGATTCAACGTTTGTGAGCTCAAAGAAGACTCAGTATGAGGAGCACATTTACCGCTGTGAAGATGAACGTTTTGAGGTCAGACTGGGATGCGATTGATTTGCATCACTTAACAATATACTGATGGATGTGGTAAACGGTAAACTTAGTCTGTCTTATTTGGTATCATCTCGTGTTTCTTTCTCAAGTTGGACTATGTGCTGGAAACGAATCTGGCAACGATCCGTGTGCTGGAAGGCATTCAGCGAAAGATGTCCCGCATGTCTGAAGAGGACAAAAGTCGTTTCCATCTCGACGCCTGCTTGGGGGGCTCCTCAGAGGTTGTCCACCGCAAAGCTGTTCAGCGGCTATATGGTGAAAAAGCCAATGAGATAATTGATGCACTCAAGAAAAACCCAGTGGTGGCGGTGCCTGTTGTACTGAGAAGGTAACTTGTTACAACATTCCATCCTCTTTCCTCGAGCACAGTGAGTCGCAGGGAGTTATTAAAATGTGAGATTGTGTCACTCCAGGTTGAAGAGCAAGGATGAGGAATGGCGTGAGGCACAACGTGGATTCAACAAGACCTGGCGTGAGCAGAATGAGAAATATCATCTAAAGTCACTTGATCATCAGGGCATCAACTTCAAACAGAATGATACCAAGGCTTTGCGTTCCAAAAGCCTTCTCAATGAGATTGAAACAATATTTGATGAGGTAGGTTTACCTGCTGTTGTTATTGGGAAATTCGTTCTTGGGGATG
This sequence comes from Eptatretus burgeri, assembly GCF_056783735.1. Taxonomy (NCBI): domain Eukaryota; kingdom Metazoa; phylum Chordata; class Myxini; order Myxiniformes; family Myxinidae; genus Eptatretus; species Eptatretus burgeri. The sequence continues at coordinate 121,157,882 of NC_140963.1, read as the reverse complement.
CTTTTTGACATTTGTAAGCGTAACAGCAAGTTTAAAATGAAATCTTTAGGCTTCTATTCACTTTATGAAATACAAATAAAGGTTGGGAAATTGTGGTGACTCATTTGTTTTGGTGATTACTTTCCAAAAATGTCATTGTTCTGTCTGAACCTTTTGCAGCAGCAGGAACAGGTTGTAGAGGGCAATCCTCCCCCACCTGGGCCACATCTTTCTTTTGAATATGAGGACAAGCAAGTATTCGAGGATGCAGCTTCACTCATCATCCATCATGTCAAACGACAGAGCGGCATACAAGCGGAAGACAAGCACAAGATCAAGCAGATTGTCCACCATCTCCTACCAGACCTGTTCTTTGGGCCACGGGGGGAGCTTAGTGATGTTGAGGAAGGCAGTGGAAATGGAGAGGAAGAGGCAGAGGAAATTGAAATGGTTAGTGGTAAAACTAATGGCCCAGCCAACTGTGGTCCAGGCAAGGGGAAGGTTGAAAACAGTCCTACGAAGCACAAGTTGTTGTTCCAGACCACACACGCACAGAAGTTGCAAGGCATGGACCTCGTTTACAACCTTTTCTTCGTGAATAACAATTGGTACATCCTACTCAGGCTTCACCAGATCCTCTGCCAGCGGCTGCTACGTATCTACCAACAGGCTGAGCGACAGATAGAGGAAGAGAGACTGGAACAGGAACGAGATGCGGAGCTGCTGGGAACTGGAAGAGAACGCAAGGACAGCCCAGCATTACGCCTGCGTCTTAAGCAGACAAGTATGTATGTGGGTAAAGGGTAGATCCTCATCTTTATTACTCACGAGCAGGGTACCTGTCACGAACAGTTTCATAGATGTCTCACCTCAAACGAACAATTTTTTTGCAGTGTGTATTCGTAGAAATGGGAATTCAGTGTAAATATTCAGTGAGCAAATATCACAGTGGATGGAACTAGTAACCTTGGCAACCTCATTCCATTCCACCAGCGAAGATTTCCAATCCATGCTTACACCTCTGAAGTACTGCTTGGGAGCGAGGGTGATATTTTGGAAGCTCGGCTGGGAAATGTATTGAGGCACGTTTTTGGCCTATCGCCTGACGGAAGATCACATAAATTCTTTCTTTGCCCATCATCCACCTCTAAAGCACCTATCCCTCTCCACATCGCTTCTTCAACCCCCAACCCCCCCCCTCCCCCACTTTCTGTACTCCCCATATCTTTGCTGTTACCAAATTCCATTCAGCATTTCTCACAGCATTTCATTCTGTGCCTGGTGTTGGCTTAATGGTTAGGGTGGCGGGCTTGGGATCCCAGGGTCCTGAGTTCAAATCCCACTCGGCTGTTGAATTAATACCAGGTGGGGTTGACTCTGCCTGTCATCCTTCCGAGGTCGGCAATATGAGTGCCATCATGCTGGTATACTGTGTCGGAGTGGCAACCCGTCCAGGATTGTGCCCAATAGCCAAGGAGACTGCTTAAGTAGCACCAACGCTCTGCACAGAGTATGGTCCCAATCTCCTCTCCTCTCTGGTAAGTGTAGCATGGTCCGTGTTTCGAGTAGGTTAGATTGCCATGTATCAGGGACCTGTCAGAGTAAGTTGTTTGTTTTACGTTACGTTGAGTTGGCATATGTATTTTATAGGCAGCGTAATATTGCATGCGTAAACACCTCATTTGTGTTCGGGGCCAGGTGAGGACTTCCCATCACAAAAGGGACACACAAGTGTGAAAAGGTTGTCGCGATCTGTCTGGCCAATGCGTGCCAGCCATGGCGCTCAGTGTGCTGTGGAGCCCGGAAGAAGCAATGTGGATTTGTTTTTATTGGGGCTGCCCTGTGGGAAGGGAAAGAAGGGCCTGGAGAGAGATTGGAGGGTAGATCAGGAGGACTCGTGGTGGATAAAGAACAGAGTTTAAGTGGGATCTTTTTGGAAAAGAACAGAGTGCTCTAATCCTGGTGTTGGCCTCACGGTTAAGGTGCCTGGCTTAAGATCCTCGGGTCTTGAGTTCAAGCCACTGTTTACTGTTGAATTAACACCAGGTGGGTTGACTCAACTGTCATCCTTCCGAGGTTGGCAAAATGAGTACCAGCTTCCTGGCAACAGGGAGCATTGCATCAGCGGCAAAGCCGCTCCCCCAGGAAATGATGCAGCCAAGCAGCCACAGACTGCATACAAATAAATAAATAAATTGTGCTCTGTTCGGCTTGCTTTGTCGTTGGTTTACTTCGTCGCTGGCTGTCCTCTTGCTCCTGGCTTCTAGAACAGGCTGCATCATCACCTTCCACACTGCATATCATTGTCAAAGGAAAGTCATCACCTGTAATTTAAATGTTTGAATAAGTGTGATCTGTGGTGCTTCGTGTGGGTGAGGTTTTATTTATTTCTTTGTATGTAAGGTTGCATATCCCCATTGATGTTTGTGTCTTTTTGCATGGTTTGTTCCAAACTGCTCGTCTCATCCACCTCCCCCCCACCCCCATATTCATTAAAATATACCTCTTTAAAAGGTAAGAAAATGTGTTCGAGCCATCTGCCTTCTGTGCGCGTGCCATCAATTTGGGCTTATTTTGGGCGACCTTGGTGAACGTTGAAGTAATAATTGAATGCAATGCAGGAGTCGATAGAAACCGTTTGGCCGTTTCCTGTGACAAAGGATCCCAGTGCTAATGCATACCGTGTTAACGGAGCCTCAGACATGAAAATATGATGTATGCTCAACTTGGGGGCTGAATAAGCTAACAGCATGCTGTTTTTTTTTTTGTTTTGTATTTTTAATTACCCCACGCACATGAAGCGAAAAGTGCGGTTTAGCAAATGGTTCACTTCTGTCTGTCTGTCCTGTCCACAAACTTCAGTTTATGATCGATGAACAACTTAATTTCAATTGAATCTTAAGTTGAAGACCTCAGTGGAAGAAGTATTTAAGTCACATTTTTGGGAAAAGTGAATTGTAATTGGGAACTCCATCTACAGTATGGTAACAATCCATATCAAATAATTTTGCTTCAGTACTTTTTCTGCTCAGGTCTTCAATTGTGAACATGAATCGGAAAACAAACCTGTAGTTTAGCAGTACTTTGGCTCTGAATTCGTCCCAATTGCGCATACGCAGAGAGGAGTGAGATAATGTTTGCCATCTGGCAGTCAAGCACAATTGAAAATCATTCCAAATAGGAAACTTACTGTTTTTAAGGATGTCATAAAGGACACAAACCAGCATGAATAACTAATGCAATGTGATAAACCAGATAGTGTATAAGACGCTGCATCAACAGCGGTAAACGTTCAGAATTTTTTTTTCTATGACGTTCAAGATCTTTATTTTATTTCATTTAAAAAAAAAACGAATGCATTTCAACCCATGTATCCCCATCATAAATGCTACACGTGTTGTTCTTCTCCACTACAATATATGTCTCTTCTTCAGACCAGTTCACGACCTTGGACATGCTGCTTTTATTCACCCAACAATAGATGGAGGCCCTCAATGTCAGACATGAGATCAGGGCTTTCGCTGGACATATCTCATGCTTTTGATGCAGTCTGGCATCCTGCCTTACTCTCCATACTCTCTGCCAATGGCATCCATGGCCAACTCCATACATGGCTTACTGACTTCCTCTACTCTCGCAGCCAGCGTGTAGCACTCAACGGAATCCTTTTACCCCTTCTCCCTTTCAAGGCTGGAGTGCCCCAAGGCAGTGTTCTGGGCCCAGTCCTCTTCCTGATCGTATTCATTAATCTCTCTGACTTTCTGGAAAATCCTCTTTATCTATTGGCTGATGACTCCATCCTCTGCCGAGCCATCCCTCATCTTTCAGACAGGCAGGCTGCAGCCTCTTTCCTCTCTTCATGCCTTAAAAAAAAATCACAAGCTGGTCAAAAACTTGGAATATGTCTTTCGATCCTGACAAATCTCATATTCTCACTGTCTGTCTCTGAAAGGACTGATTGGCAAACCCTCCTATCTACTTTCTTAAGAATCCTTTTGAGGAAGTTCAGTAATCTAAACTCGTAACTCTCATTATCAGCCATTATCTTTCTTGGGCAAAGCACTTTTCAAAATTGACCGCCAAAGACAGCTGCGGATTTGGCATCCTATGTTGTCCAAAGTCCTTCCTTGGCACACCTGAACTTCTATCCACCGACAAGGCCTTTATCTGCAACTTAAAGAAGTACTGTTCTCCCCTCTGGGCTGGCTCTCGTGCCTCACATCTTGCTGAGCTTGACGCCATGGAAAACAAGGCCTTTAATATTATAGGAATCTCCCGCGATGAAGCTGAGTCTATGGGCCTATCACTTCGCTGTCGCACACAGGTCGGTGGTCTTTGTTCTCTCCTGCCTCTTTTCTGGTGGTCGTGCACCCTCTGTGCTCCTTTCTGTGCTTCCCCCCCCCCCCCGCTCCCCAGGTTTCTGCAGGTCTCACATGGTCCACCATCAACCCTGTTTTGGTGAAATTACTGAAATCCAGGATCATGGCTCACATGCACTCATTTTTTTCTCTCTCATTGAGTTTTTTTTCTCTCTCCTGTGGAACCAACTTCTACATCCTCTTCAATCTCATTCTTTCCTCTTTGTTTTCAAGCTAGCTGTTCACCACCATCTCAGGTCATCCCCAATCCAAAACCATGATCTTTGCTACCCTCGTTAACACACCCCACCCCAATCCCACCTCCTTCCAAGTTTCCAGTTTTCCTTCCTGAGAGTTTCCTTCTGTATCCATCTTGTCCACCCCATGCAAGTTAAACTAGATATAGCTTCAGCACCAAATGCGTTGAAAATGTGCCGGACCCCAGGAGGTTAAGCAAAGTTCTATAACCTTCATTTTCAACTGGCATTTGGCATTGTTTTTTTTTATATCCACACTGGCATTTTCAAACACCTATAAATTGGTATTACATGCAGCAGCTGAAAAATTTGGCACAGTTATGAGCATGTGCACATTTTATCTTCCAAATAACGTGGCCATATTTGTTTTTATTTGGTTATGATGAGCTTATTTGAGAAATGGTGCTTTCCTTGGAAAGATTAAACTGCCTTTTATTTTGATACACTTGTCACTGAGATGATTTTTGCCACGAAAATGCATGTCTGTTGATTGTTAAGGCTTTTTTAAAATTCGGGTTCTCAAAGAAAAATCACTCTATGTGAATGTAAGCAACCTTTATAAGTTTGATCAATTGTTTTAGCAATTAAATTTGAGGCTGTAGATTAGTTGAGTTTTTGCTCACCTGGATTTTGATAAATGGCGAAAGGGATCGCACATCTTGCTTATCAGAGTGAGGTTTCATTTCAAAAACAATACTATCCGATTGCACAATTCCTGTTGTGTTATGTTGCAGATCGTGTATTATCGAGTCAAGTACAGGTTTCTTCAAGGCAAACATTTATTCCTTATGATATGTTGTGTGCCTATCCTATTACAGACAATAATCATACATAGGTGTCTGCAAAACTGCTTTTTTGTACCATTGGTGGCCAACCTAAATCCTGGTAGCATATGGCATAGTATTGTGACTTGCGTCGGGTTTCTCTGCGGGACTTGCGTCGAGTTTCTACAACTTAAGGCCCAGTCACACCTTGACGTTTTAGCCAACGTATGCCGATTTTTGAAATTTTTTTCTAAAACGCTGGCACACGTTGAATACGTTATGGGTAAGTTTTGATAACATTGAGAGCATGCTGAAAAACACTGCCATACGTCGTTGTACGCTGGCTTTAAACGTTGTACTTTTCGGTTGTCCTCAAATTTTTGCATGCTTGAAATTTCACGACGTATGCCGGCGTATGACTCACACGTTCTGCTACGCTGGCCACAAGTTGTATGCACGGTCTGCGATCGTTGACAGACGTCAACACATGCTACTTGTAAGTAAATCATAAGTTGAGACACGCCGAGGTAATGTTTAGCGGACCCGAAACTTATTTCTAACCTATGATTAACGTGTTGTTGGCACGTTACGCGATCGTTGCCACACGTCGACAGACGTTACTTTTAAGTTACTCATCGGCTGAAATACGTCGGTATAATGGATCGTCCTTGCGTCAGCGTCCACGGCCACGGCCAGGACACTTATTTGCAGCATTCTTCAAACTTTTCTTCGGCATGACGAGGATGTTCACACTTCGATGTCTCGCTTGGCTATGATTCCAATTGTCCATCGGCAGCGTCTATTTAAAATAGTCGAGTTTGAGCGTTTTAACACGTTCAGAAGAAACGCTTCAAATTTCCAAACCCCAGCGTCAAAAAACAAAGGCGAGTGACAGCAATTGAAATCGTTCATTGTAAACAATGAAAATAGTTGAGTGGTACCGTTTAAAAGTCGTTGAGTGTAAAAAAAAAATCCAATTGTTGAGCGCAAGCGTCTACTTTCAATAGTGAAGTTTGAGCGATTTCGCACGTTCAATAGAAACGATTAAAATTTCCGAGCGCCAGCGTCAAAAAACAAAGGCGAGTGACAGCAATTTAAATCGTTCATTGTAAACAATGAAAATATCTGAGTGGTACCGTTTAAAAGTCGTTGAGTGTAAAAAAAATCCAATTGTTGAGCTCAAGCGTCTACTTTCAATAGTGGAGATGCAGCCATTTAAATCGTTGAGTGGCAGCCCATGAATAGCAAACCCCACGTCACCGGCAAAGATAAACTGCCGCACGATATGGATAAGTTAGGCTATCGTTGGGCATAGTTTGTGAACGCCGGCTACACGATAATTATTCGTTGGTATACCGTATCTATAAGTTAACGAAGAGCTCTATGCACATTATTAGTTCATTGTGCATTTGTCCAACCCGTTATGAAGAGACCTAAATCGTAAAAACAAGCCATCGCTCATTGTTGAAAAAGCCCCATAAAAAATTAGCCGCGAAGAACTTCGAACAATGGTGCAAAGATGTCTCCTACCCGTGGACACGCGGACGCAAGGAGGATCCATCATAACCCACACCCTCCCCCTCACACTCACCTACTACTGCCAACATGAACAAACTACTACTAATACTAATACTGATACTGTTACTGCTGACATGGACATCGACTCAAAAAGGACTCGAAAACACTGTTGGGTTCCCCTTTCATGAACACCATTTTTATATACCAATTCCCAAAATCGCTGGGAACACGTCTTTATATGGCAGTTGTAAGTTAGAAACACGTTCATTTATTTTTTTTGTCGACTGGAAGACTTCATTGAAATACGTCTCGTCAATGTGTGTTGGGACTACATAAAGAATTGGTTCAAAGCAAGTCAAACATAAGTTAGAAATAAGTTTCGCGTAAAAAAGACATTACCGCGATGTGTTTCGACTTATAAGTAACCTTTGTGGATGTGTGTAAACGTCCACATATCGTGTGTACAACTTATCCCCATCGCATGCGGAACGTGTGTCATACGCCGAGTACGTCGTAAAATTTTGAACATGTTTAAAATTTCTTGACATACTCTACTTACTACGACGTATGATAGCATACTTTAGCGTTCTACTCACATATACCAAACTTACTCATACCGTATTTGACGTGCCCCAACGTTTTAGACACATTTTTCTTAGGTCGGCATACGCTGGCAAGATCGCCAAGGTGTGACTGCGATGTTGACACTTCCATTTCTACGGCAGTTATGATTCGAATCGTTGTGCGTCAGCCTTTTAATAGGCTACGTCACGACATCGTTGGCGATGCGTGCAACGCGCTATGCCTAAGTTAGACTATCGTTGGGCATCGGTTGTATAGGCCGACAACAGGTTCAGCATTCGTTAGTATAAGTTATCTATAACACAACAAAACGTTGTGTGTCCATTACTAATGCGTTATACATAAGACCAAGTCGCTATGAATACGTCCGAATCTTTAAAAAAAAAACATCAAAAGTTCAACGTAAGCAAGCGTTTTACATAAATTTTAATACGTTGCCATCGCTGGCGAAAACGTCAAGGTGTGACTGGGCCTTTACAAATGCAGACAACCTCACAATGCAATCGACGAAAACAAATCATGTTTGCCTGTATTAAATTTCACCCTTTTAGTCGGTGAAGTGCATTTAAATATCTATATTTTTTCTTTTTCATCTTTCATTGTTAAGGTATATTCCTTTAACAGGTAGTGCAATGTTAAGCCCCCAGTCCTGTCCCTTTGGTCAAATCTTCATGGTAATTTGGTTAAGTGTGGCTGTGCATATTCTGAGCCCATGAATATGTGATTTTCGATTGGCAGCTCTGACCAACGTGTTATTCACCTAACAAGTGCAGAATGAATGTTTGCACATTGCAGCAAATATGTAACACATCTCAGGGAAAGTTGCACTCTTTCTGTAAATATTTGGCCATCCCATCCAACCTGCTTTTTATCAGTCAGAGTAGAAGCCTGGTGTTGGCTTAGTGGTTCGGGTGGCGGCTTGAGATCCTAGGGTCCTGAGTTCAAGACCCATTGGGCCGCTGAATTAATACACCAGGAGGTTGACTCAGCCTGTCATCCTTCCGAGGTCGGCAAAATGAGTACCGGTGCACTGGTAAGGGGGACATTGCATCAGCGGTATAGCTGCGTCCCAACCAATGATGCAACCAGCCGCCACAGGCTGCACTCGATAGAGAGATCCGTCAGAGTATTGTTTTGCTCCTCCAAAGGTCATCGTAACTCGTAACTATTCTCAATATATCCTCGTAACTCGGAGGAATTTAACTTCCTAATGCAACATTGTTTCTATTCCATCTCAGATTGCTCGCACATTTAAAAGCATCGGTGTTTTGTTGGCTTTTAAAAAATTTTGTTCTGATAGATATAATAGTCAATGATTCGGTTCTTATCGAGGGACAATGTGCTTTGTCTGACACTTTGTACAACCATCCTACAGAGGGGTTTCTTCCATTGTAACCAATTCTCCTGAAAATATTAACTCGCCTTGGTTGAAATGTGAACGTGTTTCGATGTCGTAATTAACAGAAGGAAAAGGCACCTACCTGGAGGCTGTTTATGTTTGTGATCCATCAAGTGAAATAAAAAAAGTGCATGGGTTTGAAGCAGAGATTGTCACCAACAAGACCTTTAAAGGTACCGGCATGACCTAAGCCTATCCGGATTTTAAAATGTCACACTGGAATGCAATTGTATGAAAGTAAATTTGAGACAAGTCTGGTCCCTGTTCAATTACAATCGCTCCTCCTTCAATGATGAAATCTGTGAGTACAGGTAGAAAAAAAAGCAAAAATTTTTAGGCAAAATTCACTTTAGTCTCGTTCATTATCAATGGAAGAATTGCCGATGGTTTGATGTCTCCCTCACCGTAGAGCCCCCTTTTGTTCTTTAAATAATTGGCAGGGGAGCGATGACTGGTGTTGTGTACTGGGCAGGTGAGCTTGAAGTGGAAGATTATTACCCAGCATTCTTGGACATGGTGAGGAACCTACTAGATGGAAATATGGAGTCGAGTGCCTTCGAAGACACGCTGAGGGAGATGTTCACGATCCACGCTTACACCTGCTTCACAATGGACAAGCTGATACAGAACATTGTGCGACAGGTCTGTGCAGAAACGCCATTGTTTCCTTTTGTTTCTCTTCGTAAAAGCATCTTGCGGTGACTTTAGGCTGGGTGATATGGTACAATTATTGTATTTTCATGTGATGTGGCATTTTAGTTGATTAAAGATGCGTTTGTTTTTGGAGAATTTTTCTTTTCAATTTCAGCATCGTCAGCATGTCCTGTATATGCCATTCATCCCAAAATCTGGGCCTTTGTGGGTGAGAATGAATATTGCTGGTGGAGTGGCAAGATCCAATCAATCCACTAATTTGATAAGAGGCTTTGCAGAAAACACCTCTAAAGGATAGGGTTGGGGGGGGGGGTGGGGGGGAGGCTTGTACCTGTTGTAAGGTTTGTTTTGACAATTAGTATCCCCAATATTAATGGTACCTTCGAGTTTCTTATACCCCTCCGAGTACTACCACCATTTCGTGTTTTTTGTTTGTTTATTTTATTGTCTTCTTTTCTTTTTCTTTTTTTTCTGCCAATGTCCAAGCTGTATCTCAGATTTGGCTGGGACTTTCGGAATGAAAATTTCCATCAATAATGGCAGTACAAAGTATATGTGGTGAACGTTGTTTTTTGACCTTGACCTTAATTTAAGGTCATGACCCAATTATAGACATTTTAACATTTTTCACCATAACTCGACCAAGGTTTGTCCGATCGCAAAAAATATTGCCCTCTCTAGATGTAAGTAAACCACATTTACACTTTATTTACATCATACCCCTCTGAGTTGAAGGGAAAGTTCAAATGGTGGTCTAAAAAATATATATAACTTTGTCATCGCTCAATTTTGCCAATGTGGAATCTCAAGGACCACGAGGCCTTCCAAGATGGTCTTGCCAAAATTTAGGCCATGCACTTCGGTGCCATTAGGTGGCAAGTTGCCCTTCACACTTGTCACGTCACCCAAATTACATCCACATGTGGAATTGTTCAGGAAGTGTTGCTGTACCATCGGTGAAGACACTAGGCACATTCGGGCAGGTATATTGGCACATATCAAACCCGTGCTGGTCGATCTGAAAGAGAAAGGTATATGCGACACACATATTTTCCTACACCTACCTCGCAGTACAAGAACAAGGTGAATTTTTGGTTACTTTGCACGATTCTGTTCAAAATAGGGTTTAGGTGGATCACATGGAATTTTCTTGAAACATCTCATGGAAAAGGGCCAGTCGATGGGATACGTGCAGCTGTGAAGAATACAGTGGATCAAATGGTTGCATATGGTACAGATTTACAGTACTTGATATCAATCAATTTATTCAGGTTTTGGAATGTTTTTCTGATTGAAGTACAACTTGAACAAGTCGGTGAGATGGAGGTACTCATCGACTCTTCTCCTGATTGGCACCATCGGAGGTACAATGAAAATCCATCAAATCATGTGCAATGTACCGGGAGCTCTCATATAATTGCAGTCAGCCTAATGGAACAGAATCCTGTCTCTGTTACTCACCAGTGGAGGTATCCTTGTCTGAAGCAATGGATTCACCACAGTCTCTCACCACAAAAATCGAAAATAGGTTGTCAGTAGAGCAGGAACATCGTTTTGAACGAATGGATGGGCGGAAGGGTAAATGTAGTGATCGACGATCTGGAATCTTTATCTGCTCAGGACAGAGATGATTACTTGAACTGGAATGTTTGACAGGCAGTCAAAATTACTGAGGCACCGTCAGAGCTGACTGAGGACTACAGTTATTTTGCTGTGTATTTCATGATTGGGTCCAAGGGAACCGTTTACATTGGCCAAAATGATCAGTCGGGTCAGTGAAATGGTTAAACTTAAATCTATTGAGAGGGTTGGCAACAGAATGAAATTTGAGTAGGATTGGTCAAAGAGGGACGATACCGAATTACGTGACGTTGTCTGAGAAATTTATTCTCACCAAAGAGAAGTTCGAGGGTCCAGCTCTATAAGAACTGGATGGTGATCAGCTCTGTGAGATTCAATCTCGAGTTCTCATTCCAGGGGAAGTGATTTAGGTAAATTTCCATTTCGATTTCAAGCTTGTTCTTGAAGTCAGGATGTTCGATGTGGTCAGGCAGACCTTTTTCAGATTTTTTATTTTATTGATATTCGCCTTAATTACCAATCTGATTGATATGTAAGGTCATCTGTGTGCTCGCTTCAACTGAACATTTGTTAGCCGTTCATGTTTTTGGCAGATAGTTTTTGATTTGTAATATATTGATTAAATGTTTCAATAAACTACTTGGCGATATATTTGTCCTCCAGCTTGGCCATATGCATGGTCTTTGCCGTTGTTGCGAACGGTAAAGACATAACGGTAATACCAAAAATTCGGATTTTTTTTTTGGCCAAAATACCTCGAGGAATACCTGAAATACACTGGGAATACCATGTTAACACCTGAAATAAGATGCATAATACACCCTGCTCTGGATGCACCACAAAAAATAAATAAACTAAAACTACATTTTTGAATACTGTCTTTATGGTGAATGTGCCTTTGTAAAACATTTTGAATTCGATTATGGGATAATCTTAAAAACCTATTTGATGGAAGCTGCACTTTTACCCTGCACTCGCTAAGCGAGAAGCAGAGTTGAGCAATTAATTTACTTCTGTCTGTCTGTCCATCCGACCCTCTACAAGTGTCAGTTTATGATCGAGGAACAACTTGATTTCATTTTGATGTTGTATTTTCAGCACGAATCAGAAAACAAATCTGTACTTTAGCACTACTTTGGCTCTGAATTCGTCCCAATCGCACATGTGCAGAGAGTCGCGAAATTATTTTTTTCCCTCTGTCTGCCTGTCAGGCAATGAAACGAAATAAGCGCGAAGGGCACTCTTCGACGTCGCCAGATATGCCTCCGCCCACATTATTACATCATTATGCAGACTTGTACCAAGTTTGTTTTAAATTCCTGAACCCAGATTCAAATGTTAAATAATTCTGGCTACCAGACCATGCATCTGATCAGGTTGAAATTTAACACATATATTCCCCATGATGACTTGATCATAACTGATGTTTCACGTCGATTGATGAAGCGGTTCAAGAGAATTTTCGAATCCGGATCCATATCTGATAATTTTTTTAAGTGATTCTTCACAATTGAGAAATCGGATGAAACCAATATATAGCACGATGTCTCAAAAGGTTGTGGATGGATTCGGATGAAACTTGGTGGACAGGTTGGTTGTGTGACCACGACAAATTGGTTCGATTTTGGTGAAGCTCCGGATCCGGATCCGACTCCTAGAATTTTTTAAGTGATTCTTCACCATTGAGAGATAGGGCTAAAAATGATATATAGCACCTGGATGGATTCGGACGAAATTTGGTGGACAGGTTGGGTGTGTGGCAAGGACGAATTGATTCGAATTTGGTGAAGATCTGAATCCAGATCTGGACACGATAATTATTTAATATATAAAGTGATTCTTCAACATCGAGAGATAGGGCCAAAAACGATTTAGTACTGTATAGCATGATATTCCAAAAATTGATTGGGCCCGATATGTTCTCATGGATCAGACATTACGTGGCAGAGGTATGGATGAAAACATCAAGTATAATTTATCTGGTGGCACTGAACCGAACATGCTTTTGTCTGTGCTGTCGCTGATGATTCGTCAACAATCGATGAAACCGGTTCGGTAGCTGAGGGGGTGTGTCGCATTGGGATTCTCATGTGTGTACTATTTGTGAATGTCTTTACAGCTGTGGAGGAACTCTGGGAAGAGTTTGAAACAGAAAAGGGCTTACTTACCTTGTATCGCCTTTCATGGTTACTTTATGCAGCTTTCTTTGGCAAGAAGAGCATGGGAGGGGTCGATATATCCCGTTGGACCTCGCTATTTGCGGGTCATAAAATATGACCTGCTTCGACATTTGTGCTTCTCGTATTCGCGTTTTATTTTTGTTTGTTTGGTTTTTTGTGCAGTTCAGGACTGGTCTCCTATATCCACCTGGGAAACTGGAAATCGGCCAACATCACAGCATCACATAAAAAAGGTGTGCAAAAAGGGATTCCCGTAACTACAGCCCAATTAGCTTGCTGTCATACAGTACTTACAATCATCAACAAGATCATGGAATCCATCATCGCAGTTAACATTAAATCATTTCTTTTCTCCAACAGTCTCATCTCAGATCATCAATTTGGATTCAGACCAGCCACTCTACCTTGGACTTGCTGTTTCTACTCTCCAAACAATGGTGGAGGCGCTCGATATCAGACATGAGATCAAGACTATCTCTCTGGACATATCTTGAGCTTTTGTTACTATCTGACATCCTGCCTTGCTCTCCAAACTGTCTGCCGATGGAATCCAAGGCCAACTCCACTCTTGGATTACTGACTTCCTCCACTCTTATTGTCAACGTATGGCTCTCAAAGGAACCCTTTCATCTCCTCTCCCTGTCAAGGCTGGAGTGTCCTAATCTTCATCAATTATCTCACTGACTCTGGAAAATCCTCTTCATCTCTTTGCTTATTACTCCACACACTGCCATGACATCTCTCATCCTTCTGACAGACAAGCAGCAGCCTCTCCCCTCTCCTCAGACCTTCACAAAAATCACAAACTGATGAAACACAATTTTACTTATATATCCATGTTGTCCACCCTTTGTGTTTTCCATTGCCCCTTATTGTTACCTGCATCCCTTGTTTGGCCATCTATGACTACTTTCTTCCTCTGCCCTGCTGTTGTTGTTTCCCTTTTTTATGTTGTGTCATGATTTGTTCTGTGTAATCGCTCTTCTACAAGCTTAAAGCATGTAAAAAAAAAAAATTCTTCCAGGAACGTATCCTGCCATACAGGATGTCATGTTCCCTCTCTCCCCTCCCTCTGTCATGCAGGACCTTGCAAATAGCAGCGTCTGACTATATATATATATATATATATATATATATATATATATATATATATATATATATATATATATATATATATATATATATATATATTGTTACGGTTCTCGGAACCGTATGCATACAACATACAGGTGTCCCCAGTCAGTTATTCCATTAAGTATATGTGCAGATATAACCCCTCCTTGTGTGTAGTGGGAAAGCAAAAGGGGGTGCGTTGTGATGGCTTTGTTAGGTTTATAAATCATTTCTCCCCTTTTATTTTGAACCATAGTACCTTCCTCTCGCTTTCCGAGGCAAAATCTTTGTGCAGTACCTGTTTGGCAAGTCCGGACACGCGTAAGTGGGCGGGCTTCCCGGCATGGCTGAAATCCTGCCCAGAAAGGGCGGACACCATAGAAGCCCTGGCCAACCAGGGCGGACAGTGACATCTGCTTAGTCAAGGCCCCGCCCCGACCTTGGGGATCTATAAATTACAACACCATTTTCAGTCTGGGGTTCTTTTCGGGGGTCGTTCGTTCAGAGAGGGTGAGCTGGAAAGTGAGTAGTCTTGAGAGGGTGTGGACGAGTCGGAGAGTGAGAGACCCAGGGACTCAGCCTCATCGCGGGAGATACCCAATGATCCTGGGTGCCTTGGACCCCACATCGCGGAGCCAAGAAAGGTTCGTACACTGTTTGTGACTGGTCTACCGTACGACATCAAGCGTCGGGAACTACATCTGCTCTTTCACACTTTCAAGCCCCGTTCATACCTTGGACTCTGCGCTCTCCACCCGGCTCCTCCGCACACACATGAACTCCACACGTGCGGCTGTGGGCCGAGCTGCGCGACCATTGTCAGGTACCGCACCATTGAGCACCCCTTTCCCCGAAACTCAGGTACCAAAAGAACTGCGACCTCAGCTCACTCCCTCCCTGGCTACAAAAGTCCTTTGCCATTTATCTGGGTTTATTTAGTCTGAGTGTGTGGCGCCG
The DNA here is from genome assembly GCF_056783735.1 of Eptatretus burgeri. Classification (NCBI taxonomy): domain Eukaryota; kingdom Metazoa; phylum Chordata; class Myxini; order Myxiniformes; family Myxinidae; genus Eptatretus; species Eptatretus burgeri. The sequence continues at coordinate 121,142,540 of NC_140963.1, read as the reverse complement.
TCTGGTAAGTCGTACTGTATAAGTGCTTTCATCATTGTAAATCTTGCCTGTATTCTCATGATAAGTCTGCTCTGTGTCCTTCTTTTGTAAGTTGATTGTAAATAAATTATTGGAGAAATGTTCCCAGTTCGTTTTTGTATTTTCCTTCATTGGTCCAGCATGGTTCGGATCTGAGTTTAGCCGGGTCTTTAACCCTGATATCTGTTCATTCTTGCCGGTACGTTCTTGGCAGGTCCGCTCGGCTGCATCCGAACCGGAAAGGTAGTTGGTAAAGTGATTCGATTCGAGCAAGGCTTACTGAGGGAGTGGTTCCCCGGAAGTTGAAACCGTGTGGTTAATTAGGTAAATTGATTCTCGACAGGAGGACCCTATGCCACGTGGTTGAGGTATTGGCGTCCACGGTCGGTTCAACGACCCACCGCGTCACGGAATTATCCGTGAGCGATGGCCTACAATTCCAGGAGTCTGGTGGGAGACGACGTAACTTCCCCCACCTCGTGTTCGTTCTCGCCACCGGACCTCCGGCCTGCAACAATATCTTTGTTTTTTTACACAGAGGATAAGGATATTAGATATTGTTCATGCAATTTAAATAAATGATAAATCAAAACTGTATGTGGGATTTGAACCAGGTTTGCAGCATCATGATGGTAATTGCTCAGAGGGCTTGCCAAACTAGTGTACTGCAGATTGATGAAAACCGACCCATTATTATTCGGTGGAAACATTTTGTTGTTTGTTGTTAATGAATACCAGCAGAAGTACCCAAACTGCATTTGTTGAATCGTCATTTGTGTGGATCATCCTATCTGGGCTCTGGAATAAACCATGTCATTCATCTCGTGTTACCACTTCAAACCACACCGCTGTGCTCTCGTATCAATAATGTGTAAACTGTGCATTCAAACGTTGAGGCAAAGTGTGATTGTGTGTTATCCAGCTGCAGCACATCGTCACTGACGAAGTGTGTGTACGCGTGATGGAGATGTACCTGTCGGAAAGCTCGCTCGCCACGGGTGGCAGTGTTGCCACACAGAGCAGCCGTTTGCTGGCCGAGAGCGCATACCAGAGGCGGTCAGAGCAGCTTCTTGCAGATGAGAATTGCTTTAAGGTGAAGGAGAGTGATTTCATAGCGGTGGAACAGGAAATTGGTTTCAGTGCAAGTGTTTAAAGATTTCATTGTTTTCCATGAAGCAGTATGTACCTGCAACCAGGATGACAAGTACTACTGTGTTTTCAGGTTGTGTTCCTACAAAATGGTGGAAGGTTGAAGCTCACCATGGAATTGCTTGACACTGAGGAGGAGCATTCGGATGGTCCGGTCGATGTTGAGGTAAAGTCTATTACGTACATATTCGTATGTATTTTTATGAAGTCGCCGGAGGCATTATGTTTTTGGGTTGGCCGTCCGTACTAATTTTCTCTGTTTTCTCTGCAACCGCTCATCCGATTGACACAAAATTTTCACCATAGGTGCGACTACTCATGTAGAATTTTTTTTTAATGATAGTTTTGACATCATAGGTCACGTGCTGTGGCAGCCATGTTGGAAAAAAGGAAAAACTTTGAGCCTCTGTATCTCCGAAACCGCTCCATGAAAAAAAATTTAAACTTTGCACATGTGAAGTACTCCACAGGAAACAAGTGATTTTTCTTTTTTTTTGATGACGTGATCATCGCTGCCAAACCATGTGACCAATGACCAAAAAATCAGCCCTGCCAAACCATGTGACCAATGACCTCATAGGTGGCTTCGCTTTGACGTCATAATTACATACTACGAATGTTTTATCCGATCAGTATGAAAAATCTTGATGGTTATCTAGTGATAAATTGTATGAGGGGGAAAAATTGGTGATGTCATCGGTCATGTGGTTCGACAGCCGTATATTTTTTTTTACATGAAAAGCTTCAAAAATCATTTCCGAAACGGCTGAACAAATCAAGGCGAAACTTTACAGGTATGAATGCCGATCCATGAGGAACAAAAAGTTCTCCACCTATGATGTCATTGGTCACATGGTTTGGCAGCGATGATTTTTTGAAGAATATACCTTTAAAAATAATCTTCTCCAGAACGGCTTGACAGATCAAGGGGAAACTTCACCCACATGTTCCCCAAGTCTTGGGGATAGCAGAGTGTTCACAAATAATTAATAGGTCACATGGTCTGGCAGCTGTATTTGATTGAATGAAAATCTTTTTAAAAACGATTTCTCTTGAACCACTTCATCAATCGATGTGAAACGTCACAGTTATGATCGAGTCGTCATGGGCAATATATGTTTTAAATTTCAACCTGACCGGATGCATGGTCTGGCAGCCAGAATAATTTAGTATTTTGAATCTGGGTTTGGGGATTTAAAGCAAACTTGGTGCAAGTGTTATAATGTAATGATGTGGGTGAAGGAATACCTGGTGACGTTGCAAAGTCGAGGAGTGTCCTTGTTTAAATTGTTTTTCTCATGTTTGATACTCCTTGGCAGTACCAGCGCTGGTCGAACTACGTCGAGCGGTATGCTGGCTCCGATCTTACGTCTCCAGAATTGCGGGAGCATCTCTCCCACAAGCCAGTATTTTTACCACGGTAAGCAATCTTTTTCTTTGTGCGTGTGTCTATGAGAGAACCCCTGATGAAAAACGAGTTTGACAGCCTTGAGTGCGACCAATAACCCTCTTGACAAACAATGTATCCACTCATACACCTCTTGGCTTTCTGTGGTGTAACGGCTCACCCTCAGATTGTCCCATTTTCTGCCAGGTCCATCATAACAATGATTTGTTGTTGCATTTCAGGAATTTGCGGCGTGCGCGGAAATGGCAACAGGAGCACGAGTATCAGGAAAAGGAATGCCGAGAACCTGGGGGGGAGAGAGAGGGCACTGAAGCATACGATGCAATGCAGTGCAACTTCAAGTTAAACTCGTACAAGATGGTGTATGTGTTCAACTCTGAGGATTACCTGTACCGCAGAACAGCGCTACAGCGAGCAAGACAGGTAAGTGTAACTGAGTTCTGCAACTTCTCAAATGTTTGTGCTTGGATACCAAATATGCCCAACTAACTTTCTGCTTTTAATTTGAAATCTTTAGCCACGTCGCATTGCGAACGCTGGCTCTAAGAGAGCTCCGCGTTGTTGTTGTTGTTGTTGTTGTTGTTGTTGTTGTTCTTCTTCTTCTGGTGAAGACAAAACCTTTAGAACGTGGCTCTTGGACACATTTGTCCTTGTTTTTGGAAGGAAGGTTTTTGTTTTTTTTAATGTTTGATTTTGGAAGGAATTTTGATTTTTTTTTTCCTTTTGAGCAAAAATCCAAAAATAAATACTGAGTTCCTTGTTTTGTTTTGTTTTCTTCCTTTATTATTTATTTTGAAATGGACGTGTGTGTGTGTGTGTGTGTGTGTGTGTGTGTGTGTGTGTGTGTGTGTGTGTGTGTGTGTGTGTGTGTGTGTGTGTGTGTGTGTGTGTGTGTGTGTGTGTGTGTGTTTTGATTTAGTTGGACCAAAAATTTGTATCTGTTTCATCTTAAAGTTTCCTTTTATAAAAGCCCTCTTTCTGCCATTAAAGAAGAGCTAAATGTTTTTTTTATCAGGAGTAGAACATTTGTTTTTCGGCCAATCACTCAATGGTGAAGAACTCTCGGATCCGGATAATCACCAAAATCAAATAAATTTGTCCTTCTTTCACACCCAACCTGTCCATCAAATTTCGTCCCAATCCATCCACAACTTTTTGAGATAACCTGCTCACAGACAAACAGCCAGGGGTGAAAACATAACCTCCATCTACCTTCCATGGCAGAGGTAACAACTATGCGGTTCAAACAGTAACATTTATTGTTCTATGATAGCAGGAACCCTTGAGAGTTTCGAGGGACATGAAAGGAGCACACAAAACTATATTCTGTATCGTAATATTTCATGAAGGAATAGAAAAATACATAACAGCAGCAGAAGCAGCAAGTATACAACATGTCCTCACTCTTTCTTCTGCTCCTTTTGTTCTGTTACATCCTGATCCATTTTGTGTTCTCGCTCCTCCAGCAGCCTCAGCATTGTATTAAAAAAAAGAAACTCAGCCATGACGACGACATCAGCAGCAGCAGCAACAACTTGAATGGCACTCAATTGGGTGCATAGCTCCGCCAGGCTGAACTGTTTACATTTTGTATCCCACTGATAGGCTGGATATGGATCCAGACCTGAACTAAAATCTTATTGACTTGTTCTCGTCACTTAACCAACTCGTCTTTTTTGTTTTCTTCCTTGGCACATGTGAAGTACTCCACAGGATCCATATCCAAAACCTAGTTTTGTCATAATTCATCATCCACATCTTTTTGAAATGTCATGCTATATATCGTTCTTGGAATTCTCTCAATGGTGAAGACTATTTGTTTGTTAGCTGTTAGGGTTTGTTAGCTGTTAGCTAACCCTAACCCCAACCCTAACTTCAAAAAAATTTTAATTCTTGTATCTGCATCCGGATTTGGGTCTTCAACAACATCAAATTGATTACTCCTTGTCCACCAGGTGGTTCTCCACCAACATCCAACCTGTCCACCAAGTTTCGTCCAATTCCATCCTTAACTTTTTGAGATATCGTGTTGTACATTGTTTTTAGGCCGATCACTCAATGGTGAAGAATCACTAAAACTCTCAGATCCGGATCATCATCAAAATCAAATAAATTTGTTCTTGTTACACACCCAACCTGTCCATCAAATTTCGTCCCAATCCATCCACAACTTTTTGAGATAACCTGCTCACAGACAAACAGCCAGGGGTGAAAACATAACCTCCATCTACCTTCCGTGGCAGAGGTAACAACTACGTGCTGTAAAAGATCCTTTCTTTGTGTGCTTGACTTCATTTTACATTTTCATTGAGAGTCACAGATCGATGGGCAATATGTTTGTGAAGTGCAACATGCGTCTTTGTGCAATCCGTCTCTTTTTTTTTATTAAATCCGTCACTTCACAAATCTTGGCTTGATGGGAGAGTGGCCAGATGGAAGCCACTCCTGAGAAAAAGGCACATGACAGCATGCCTGGAATTTGCAAAAAGGCACGTGAAAGACTGAGAGCATGAGTCAAAGATTCTGTGGTCTGAAGAGATGATAATTGAACTCTTTGGCCTGAATGCAAAGCGCTACATCTAGCGGAAACTGAGCACAGCTCATCACCCATCTAACACCAACCCGACCATGAAGCATGGTGGTGGCAGCATCATTCGATGGGGATGCTTTTCAGCGGCAGGGATTAGGAGACTTGTAAGGATAGAGAAGAACAATGAATGGAGTCAAATACAGTCAAATCCTTGAGGAGAACCTACTTCAGAGTGCAAAAGACTCAAGACTGTGGTGAAGATTTATGTTCCAACAGGACAAACACCCCAAGCATACAGCCAAAGCAACACTGGGATGGCGCAGGACAAGAACGTGAAAGTCCTTGATTGGCCCGGCCAAAGCCCAGACTTGAATCCCATTGAGCATCTCTGGAAAGACTTCAAGATTGCTGTTCACTGATGCTCCTCATCCAACTTGACATAGTTTGAACAAATATGCATTGAAGAATGGGAGAAACTCCCCAAATACAGATGTGTAAAGCTGATAGACATACCCAAGAAGACTCGAAGCTGTAATTGCTGCCAAAGGCGCTTCTACAAAGTATGGACTCGTGTGTGGGGGGGGGGGGGGGTTGAATACCTATTGATTCAAGAAATTTCAGCTTTTCATTTTTAGTTAATTTGTAAAAATGTCTAAAAACAAGTCTTCACTTTGTCATAATGGGTTTTTTTTGTGTGTAGATCAATGACAATTTCTTTTTTATTATTTAATCCATTTTAAGTTCAGGCTGTAACACAACAAAATATGAAAAAGTCTAGGGGTGTGAATACTTTCTGAAGGCACTATCAGTAGAAAGGTTGGGTGTCTGCCAAGGACGAATTGATTTGAGTTTGGTGAAGATCCGGATCTGGACACTGGAATTTTTTTACCTGTGTCCCCTTAGGTGGAGGGAGGTTATGTTTTCACCCGTCTGTCTGTCTGTCAGCTTATCTGTTTGTTAGCAGAATACGAACACCCAGCTGGAATAAAAACAAAACCTGGCAAAGGGCGGAGGAGCTCCTTGTGAACCAATGGCCATCCATATCTAGTGACCAACTGTGTCTCTGGATATCCTCCTGCAGTTGGGCTACGTTTTTTTTAGGAGGTTGGTGGCAGGATTTGCACTCCGGCCACTGTAAAAAAAATCTTCGTTCCGCAGAATACATGAATGCAAAGAAAACTGAAAACCCACGATGTGGGAGTACTTCCTGTGCTGCTGCACTTCACAGGGCAGCCCACCGGATGATGGTATCGGAGCAAAGCCTTCAGGACCCCCATTCCTTGATGATAGGAGGAAAACCATGGGGTAAACATTTAGGGTCAGATTGTGGTAGTGTGTGTCGGGGTGGTGCTGAGGTGTCATCCACCAGATGGCGATCTCCTTGGGTTAAACTGAGGCGGTCCCTTCAGGTGGGTGCTTGGAGTGTCCTATCCTGAAGAAAGGATGATCACCTATCTTTATTATCATCTGAGCTCAAGCATTTGAACATCTTTATTGCAACACTCTTAGGTTCAGTGACCGGATTGTGGCAAGATTATGGCGTGTGGTTACAACTAATATTGGTCTGTCCAAGGAGTTGCTGTAGCTGTGTCCAATAAGCTGACTCCAATGATAATTGAGGCAACACCGGTCAACGAGCGTATTATGAGACTAAGGATTCGTCACTCCTTAGGTGTCGTTTCCATGGTCTCAATATATGCTCCGACTGAAGAAAGTGATCTCACCGTGAAGGACGCATTATATGCCATGCTCCAGTCTAGTTTATTAGTGCCCCAAGCGAGATAATCTTCTCGCCTTGGGGGATTTCAACACATCGACTGGAACTGATAGGGATGGTTATGAGACATGTGTTAGTCCCCATGGGTCTGGAACTGTGAACCAGAAAAGCACCAAGTTCCTTGACTTTGCAAGAAGTCATGGACCTAGGGTGGCTGGTTCATGGTTTCAAAGCCTGCAGGCTCATCCCTAGACTTCGTTTTCCAACGCGGGTGGTGTGACAAAGGAGATTGACCATGTGCTCAATGATGGTCGCTGGAGGATGATCCAGAACTGCAGGGTCTACCAGAGTGCTCAATTCCTCAATACTGACCACAGGCTTGTTGCAGCAACTCTGAAGTTGCAGCTAAAATCTGGGAGAATGGTACCGTCCCAGCCTAGGCTGGATGTTGGCAAGCTCAAGGCTGAGAGGGTAGCTGAGGAGTTTGCGAACAGGCTGAGTGGGACTTTGGGGGGTCTGGGTGCTTTGGGGAATTCTGAAGAGTTGTGTCGTGCCTTCAAGACCACCATCCTTGATGTTGCTGTTGGATGTCTTGTAACTCACCGGAGGGTGAAGAAGAATTTTGTCTCTCAAGGGACACTGGATGCCATTGACCAGAGTCGCAGGGCCAGGCTTAATGGCAGAGCTGAGCTGTTCAGGGAGTTGAGGCGTAAAACTGTACGTGCGCTAAGGGTGGACAAGGAGGTTGATCTGCAAGGAATCTGTGAAGGGGTAGAGCATCAACAGTGGTCAAGTGTTTCTCGTCCTGCTTACAGGGGAATTCACGCATTGTGTTCCTCCAAGCCCGTCCCTCGGTGTACTGTAGTGAGAGCGGAGGGTGGTGGGCTCTTGACAAAGGAGTCCGAAGTGAAGGCCCGCTGGGCCGGTTCCTTTGAGCGGCTGTACCATGCTGATCTACCAGCTGTTAATTTGGATTTCAGGGGTGTTACTATCCCTATTGCTGACCCTCCAATCAACTGTGATTCTTTTTTTTTTTTTTTTTTTTATACCTTGGTCGAGGCTCGTATGAGAGCTAACACACAACTCACAGCAAGGAGGCATGAGACAAGAGGGGCGGGAGTGGAAGGGACAAAACTGGGGAACAGACACGTTAGGTGAACTGTGGAAGGGAGAGGGATGGGGATGGGACGGGGAACATGGCGAAGAGAAGATGGACATTACAGGGACTTTCAGGAAGGATAGCAGGAGAATTGAAGGAAGTGGGCTTGGGTGGATTATCGGGGGTAGAAAAGATCGAGGATTTGGATGGGGGAAGATAAGAGGTGGTGGTGAACAGCTGTTTTGAAAGCCTGGAGGGAAGAATGGGAAAGAATAGAGTGAGGAAGTTTATTCCAAAGGCGGGAAAAAAGAGGAATGAAAGAGTGAAGATGAGCAGTGATTCGTGATTTTGGTAGTTTTACCAGAAGGGGGTTGTTGGCGGACCTTGAGCGCCCTGTGGAAATGTGGTGGGGACAAATCTCAGAGAGAGCAGGGGGGGCAAGGCTGGAGAGGAGTCTGTAGAAGACAGAAAGACCACCGACCAACCTGCGGTGATTGAGTGAGAGGCCCAAAGACTCAGCTTCATTGCGGGAGATGCCGATGATCTTAAATGCCCTGGTTTCGACAGCGTGAAGCCGAGAAAGGTGGGAGGCAGGAGCACCAGCCCAGAGGGGAGAGCAGTACTCCATCAGGCTACGGACAAAAGCTTTGTAAGTGGTCAGGAGCTCGAGGGCCGAGGAAGGACTTTGCACGACGGAGGATTCCCAGTCGGTGACTGGCTTTTGAGGAGAGGTTGGAAATGTGACTTTCCCAGGAAAGGTCATGGCAGATAGTGAGACCCAGAAGCTTGAAAGAAAAGACTTCTTTCAGAGGTTTGTTGAGAAAGTGGATGGGGGGGTTTTGTAAACGGTCCTTTCGAAGAGACATAGTGAGAGTGTGAGATTTGTCTGGATTGAAAGACTTTCACCTTCCTCTGTGGAAACACAGACTGCGGTGAACCAGTTGAAATGGGGGTAAAGCTCCTGGGATTTGTGGCATCCATGCTGAACTTCTCAAGGCTGGTGGAAATGCTGTACTTATGTCATTGCATGCAATTCTGTGGTCTGCCTGGAACACAGGCATCATCCCAATTGACTGGAAGAGGGGCCTTGTTGTCTCTCTCTGGAAAGGGAAGAGTGATCGCCAGGACTGCAGCAAATACCGAGGGTTGACGCTGCTCTCTCTCTGCCAGGCAAGGTCTTTGATCGGATAATTCTTGATAGGGTTCGCCACCATCTGCTTGAGCACCAGCGTCCAGAGCAGTCAGGCTTTACACCAAAGAGGTCAACAATTGACCGTATCCTTGCGCTTTGGGTCCTTACTGAATGCAGATGAGAGTTTCGGCAGTGGTTGCTTGCAGCCTTTGTTGATCTCTGCAAAGCATTTGATTCAGTGAATCAGGATGCCTTCTGGAGGATTCTTGGTCTTTATGGGGTACCACCAAAATTGATCAATGTGATGTCTGAACTATACTCTGGAACTGAGAGTGCTGTGAGATGTGGTGGTACTATCTCTGACTTATTTCCATTTGTTACTGGAGTTCATCCGGGGTGTGTACTGGCCCCCACACTTTTCAGCGCTTGTATGGATTGAATTCTGAGGAGGATGTCTGAGAGATCAAGCTGCGGTGCATCGTTTGGGAACGTCAAGATCTCTGACCTTGATTTCGCAGATGATGCAGTCGTCTTTGCGGAGACTGGATATCCTTTTGGGGCCCTGAAGATGCTGAATGAGGAGTTGGAGCCACTGGGATTACGGGTTTCCTCGGTCAAAACTCAGATCCAGGCTTTCAATGATATCTTGGATGCTGCTTTCTTGTCTGTACCTGTTTGTGGTGTGGTTGTTGAGGTCATGAGAGAATCACTTACCTTGGCAGTGATATTCACATCTCTGCTGGCTGTGACTCAGAGGTCAGTAAACGTTCGATTCGGGCCTGGGGAGTCATGGATTCACTGGATCATGGGGTGTAGCGCTGCCGGTACCTGTGCGGGAGGACGAAAGTTCGAGTCTTCAGGGCCTTGGTGCTTCCAGTCTGGCTCTACAGATGTGAGACTTGGACTCTGACCAAGGATCTGAGACGGGGACTTAATTCCTTTGGTACCAGGTTTCTTCCGAGAATCCTTGGCTATCGCCGGTCAGACTTTATGTCCAAGGAGCGGTTGCTGAGACTCAAATGATATTTTTTACCTGTATAGTCCGTGAGTGTCAGCTGTGGCTGTATAGACATGTGGCTCATTTTCCTGACGCAGATCTTGCTCACAAGATTCTCTCGGTGAGGGAGCCTTGTGAGAAGAGGAGGGCAATGGGCCGACCATGTGCCTCCTGGTTGCAGCAGGTTGATCAGCATCTCAAGGAGATGGGGATGGGCCAGGCATCTTCCTGGGGGATGGCCAGACTGAGGCCCCTGGAGTTCTGGCGGAAAGTGGACGCAGCGACGTGCTGCTCTGGCACATGCTCCCATACCTGACCTGACCTTAGCATGGTATTCCTGGGCACATTCGGGGTTATTTAGAGTTGATGGCCGAGTTGATGTTGATGGCCAACAACAGCAGAGTTGATGGCCAAGACTGAGACAAACTTGGACAAACAATGGGTGTGGGGAGGAATGAGGGGCAGAAGAGGATGCATCGGGTGGACAAATTGGATGCAGAAGGAAACTCTCAGGAGGGAAACTTAGGAGGAGGGATGTGGGTGGTTGGAGGTTGAGATGGGGGAGGGGGGTTAACAAAGGCAGAAAAGATCATGGTTTTGGATTGGGTACAATCTGAGATGATGGCGAAGAGCTGTCTTGCAGACTTGGAGGGAGGATTGAGATTGAAGAGAATGTGGAAGTTGTTTCCACAGGCAGGAGAAAAGAGGAATGAATGAGTGGAGGTGAACAATGATCCTGGATTTGTGTAGTTTACCAGAAGGGGGTTGGAGTTGATAGTGGACTGTGTGTGCCCTGCAGAAACGTGGTGGGGGGGGGGGGGACAAAGCACGGAAAGAGCAGAGGGTGTAAGATGAGAAAGGAGATGGGAGAAGATAGAGAGACCACCGACCTCTCTGCAATGGCAAAGTGATAGGCCCATAGACTCAGCTTCATCGTGAGAGGTTCCAATAATTTGTCTCCATGGCAACAAGCTGAGCAAGGTGTAAGGTGTGAGGCAGGAGATCCAACCCAGAGGGGAGAGCAGTACTCCATCAAAGATCATGGCTGATCGTGAGAACCAGGAGTTTGAATGACTGAACTTCCTCAAGAGGAAGAACTTTGGCTGAGGCAAAATATTCTGGTAGCTTTGTGCTAAAGCATAAGTTTATGGGAGCTCTCAAAATGGGAATGAACATTTCCTCATTTGCCACCCCTCCTCTGCCTTTACCCCCTCCTCAAAATTTCTTTAAAATGCTTATGAGATTGCCATTGGCACTTTGTCCAATTTATCTTGTTAATCAAAAACACCCCACACTTTGTTTTTTGTTTTTAACTCATCCCAGAAGATAACTCTTCCCAAGAACATTTGCTATTCTGATCTATTTCGCTGGCAGGATGGCCTAGAGTTGCGCACACTCGCCTCCAAGCTGTCTAGCCTTGGTTAAAATCCTGACCCAGCTATAAACTGTCATCCCAGTGTTTCATAGGCAGGGTGATTCATCAATGTGTGTGCCATTCCTCAGGTGGACGTTAAACAGGCGTCCTGTCTACCGGCATTATTTGGTGGATGTTAAAGATCCCATGTTGTCCTTCATGCTCGGCACCCTGAACAACTTCTTAATTCCTGCTTTAAGTTACAGAGGGCATTGTATCAGCGGTACAGTCCTGCCTTCAGCTAATGATGCTGCCCCACAGCCTTGTGCTGCATTCGAAAGAAGGAGATTCTGATGTATTTTTAGTTTTGCTGAGAGAAGGGAGAGGATAAGTCACCTGGTGTTGGCTTTGCGATGAGGGTGGTGGCTTGGGATCTTAGGGGCCTGAGTTCAAGCCCCGTTGGCCGCTGAAGTAACACCAGGGGGTTGACTCAGCCTGTCATCCTTCCTAGGTCGGTGAAATGAGTACCAGTGTTGCAGCCAAAAGGCTGCACACAAAGGGAAGGGGTATCAACGGATTAATTAAATCTGGTATTGGTGTGGAGCAGGCATAATGGGCTGAATGGCCTCCTCCTGCGCAAAATTTCCTTGTAATGCCTTGTAATAATTTGCTGAATGCACATTGTCTTTCTGGTTGTGTATTGTTCAACTTTATCCACTAACTTCCTTGGTTCCTGTCCTCAAGGCACACCAACGGGTTTCGTGGCGCTTGCACCAGCGGTTCCACACGTGGTGGGCAGGCTGGGCATGTGAGCACGTTACCGCAGAAATGGAGATGGCCACATCCGCCTGGCTGCTCGGTCAGGGCCAGGAAGACCTGCGGCCATGCAAGACCATTCGTGAAACCGAGACGCTGCACTCAATGGTGCTGCAAAAATACCACGTGCAACTGGAGGCCGAGGCAGCAGCAGAGTAGCATTGTGACTATCACGCGAGCCAACAGAGCAAGGTCACTGTGTTCACTTCCACAACTACTCAGAACCCTGCCAGCCTGTATAACTGCATTGTAAACCCTTCCCTGTGGCCTCCACGTCAGCATGAAAAATGTATTTTTCTTCTCTTTCTACTATAGCAAGTATTGTATTTGTCATATTTGAAAGCATTGGTAGATTAATAAATTTTGGGGGGAGAAAACCTTTTACGAATGCAAGTTTATTCCTTTCGAGTTTGGAATTTGTTGCCTTTTGAGTTATGTTCAGGTATGTTAGTTCTCGAGTCTCGATGAGTGAATCATTGTGGATATTTTGAAAGCCCTGTGTGCATGACACTTTCTCAGAGTTGCCGTTTGTTCAACTAATGTTTGACAAAGCCTCTACGGCTTTGGTTTTTGGATTTCACCCATGCTGTTTTTGCCATGTATTTTGTGAAACATAGCTTTAATATCGATATAAATATATACGGTACTCCATCAAAATATGCATTGTTGTGTTGTTTACCTGTTGAATGCTGTTTGCACTGATTTTGATACAAGGCTTGACGTTTTGAAAATGAAAGCACCACCAACTGGAGTCTAACTCCCTCGCGCAGGGGGGGGGGGGGGGGAGAGTTCAGGTTCAGTTGCAACTGCAGTTGGTGTTTTGCTGCCCAAAAGGCAAATCTCAGTTTTTTGGGAGCTAAACATGATTTGTTGGAGGAAACAAAGGAAGAAAGAATAACGATAGTTGGTGTGTAGCTACCCAAAAGGCAAAGCTTCGGTTCTGGGTTTTGGCTAGATAATTTTCCTTTCTTACTTTGTTTCCTCCAACTGTAGTCTTTTTTTTTTATGAATCTGGACCTCAAATTGTCAAATATGGAAAACAGTGCAGATACTTCAACTAACAAATGCAGAAAACATTACAATGTAACCTACTAAAGCAAACAGTCTGCCTTCTGTTCATTTTCACCATTTTATTCCAGAAGGCTCGTTTAAATATCTCTTCTTTCTCATCATTCAATGTTCAAGTCTGGTCCAATAACGGTTGGTGTCATGTAAAAATGTCAACCCCCTCTTCCAACCATTCCCTCTGCTAACCCATTGGTCAAACCCCTTTGATTACCTCCACCACTGAAGGTGGTCATCACCATGGAGATTATCTTTTCACCCCTGTTTGTTTCTTTGTCTGTGAGCAGAATATCTCAAGTTATGGACGGATTCGGAAGAAACATGGTGGACAGGTTGGGTGTGTGACTAGGACGAACGAATTAATTAGATTTTGATGAAGATCTGGATCTGGATAATATAATTTTTAAGTGATTCTAAACTATTGAGAGATTTGAGCCAAAAACAATATATAGCATATCTCAAGAAGTTGTGGAGGGATTATGACAAAATGAGATGGATGAGTGGGGTAGGTGACAACAATTGGCCAATTAGATTTTGGTTCAGATCCAGTCCATCAGTGGCATACAAAACATAAACTGTTCATCCTCGTGGAGGTACTGTACTTGCTCTTTCAAGTGCTGTTCCAGTTTTATGAAGTATTGCTAAGCATTCTGAGCTAATGGATATTTGTGTTTTGACATTGACTTTGGGGGATTTTAATTTGTCAGGAATAGATTGGATCCAGAAACGGAAAGGGCAGAGCAGATGAGGATTTCTGAGATTGTCTCGGATTGCTTGTTAACCCAGTTTGTGGATAAGTCCACGAGAGGGAATGCAATGTTCGACCTCCTTTTAAGTAACGATCCAAATATGGTGGAGGTAGGGGAGCATTTCGGATCAAGTGACCATAACATCATGTGCAACGATTTTGTTTGGAGTTAGAGTTCAGGATAGTAGAGTAAGGCATTTAGATTTTTAGGAAGGCAAACCCTGAGGGTATGAGGAGAGAGTTGGGTGATGTAGATTGGGAGACTCCAACAACAGGGCGATCAGTATCGGAGATTTTGAAAACCTTCAAGGAGCAAATGTGTGGAGTGCAGAGGAAATATATTCCAATGAGGTGTAAAATTAGAAGCAGAAACAAGCCAGGTGGTTGGGTAGTGAGATAAGGAATGCTCTTAAGGTGAAACAGGGCATTTATTCAGTACAAGAAAATACAACTTCGCTGATGGGGATATTAATTGGGGGGGGGGGCAAGAGAGGATGAAGGAGAGAGAGGTAGGATGGAGGGAGAGAGAAGAGGGACGTGAGGATGGTTGGAAGGGAGAGGAGCTCGGAGGCAGTGAGGAAAGTGTATGGGGGGGGGGGGGAGAGAGGAAGGGGGGAAGTGTGGAGGGGGTTTTGGAGGAGGAAAGCATGAGGGGGAAAGGAGGGGTTCCTGACTTGCGTTTGGTCATAGGACTTACGGAGAAAAGGTGGGGGGTGGGGATAATACATGATTGAACAAAATTGGGTACGTTAAAACGGCACATGCTCAGGAAATATCCATGGTGGGTTGAAAGCAGGCAGGAAGGGGTTTGGGAGGAGGTAAGGGGGAGGAAAGGCAGCATGAGGGGAAGGGAAGGCAGTTTGAGTTGGAGGGTGGAGCGATAAAATGCACCCAAACGGCAACATTTTCTTTGCTCGCACCTGCAGCGACCTTTGCACCCTCCAGTCAGTTCACTCATTCTGATTCGTCCATGCTACACGATGGAGAAGCAGTGTTAAATTCAAAACGAATATCTGTCAGTCCTTAACAGAGGGGATGGAGGGGAGGGGAGTGTGGTGAGAGAGAGAGAGAGGGTGGGGGACAGAGGAGAGGGATAGGGCTGGGAGAGAGAGGGATAGGGCTGGGAGAGAGAGGGATAGGGCTGGGGGACAGAGGATAGAGGTGGGGGGAGAGGAGAGGGATAGGGGTGGGGGAGAGAGGAGAGGGATAGGGGTGGGGGAGAGAGGAGAGGGATAGGGGTGGGGGAGAGAGGAGAGGGATCGGGGTGGGAGAGAGAGGAGAGGGATCGGGGTGGGAGAGAGAGGAGAGGGATCGGGGTTGGAGAGAGAGGAGAGGGATCGGGGTTGGAGAGAGAGGAGAGGGATCGGGGTTGGAGAGAGAGGAGAGGGATCGGGGTTGGAGACAGAGGAGAGGGATCGGCGTTGGAGGGAGAGGACGGGGATCGGGGTTGGTGAGAGAGGAGAGGGATCGGGGTTGGAGAGAGAGGAGAGGGATCGGGGTTGGAGAGAGAGGAGAGGGATCGGGGTTGGAGAGAGAGGAGAGGGATCGGGGTTGGAGAGAGAGGAGAGGGATCGGGGTTGGAGAGAGAGGAGAGGGATCGGGATTGGAGAGGGATAGGGGTGGGACAGAGAGGGATAGGGGTGGGAGAGAAAGGAGGGGAGAGGGATAGGGATGGGAGAGGGATAGGGATGGGAGAGGGATAGGGGTGGGAGAGAGAGGAGGAGAGAGGGATCGGGGTGCGAGAGAGGAGAGGGATCGGGGTGGGAAAGAGAGGAGAGGGATAGGTGTGGGAAAGAGAGGAGAGGGATAGGTGTGGGAGAGAGAGGAGAGGGATAGGGGTGGGAGAGAGAGGAGGGGAGAGGGATAGGGGTGGGAGAGAGGAGAGGGATCGGGGTGGGAGAGAGAGGAGGGGAGAGGGGTGGGAGAGAGGAGAGGGATCGGGGTGGGAAAGAGAGGAGAGGGATAGGTGTGGGAGAGAGGAGAGGGATAGGGGAGGGGTAGATGTGGGGGAGAGAGAGGAGAGGGATAGGGGTGGGTGAGAGAGAGGAGGGGAGAGGGATAGGTGTAGGGGAGAGAGAGGAGGGGATAGGGGTGGGAGAGAGAGGAGGGGATAGGGGTGGGAGAGAGAGGAGGGGATAGGGGTGGGAGAGAGAGGAGGGGATAGGGGTGGGAGAGAGAGGAGGGGATAGGGGTGGGAGAGAGAGGAGGGGATAGGGGTGGGAGAGAGAGGAGGGGAGAGGGATCGGGGTGGGAGAGAGAGGAGGGGAGAGGGATCGGGGTGGGAGAGAGAGGAGGGGAGAGGGATCGGGGTGGGAGAGAGAGGAGAGGGATAGGGGTGGGAGAGAGAGGAGAGGGATCGGGGTTGGAGAGGGAGGAGAGGGATAGGGGTGGGACAGAGAGGAGGGGAGAGGGATAGGGGTGGGAGAGAAAGGAGGGGAGAGGGATAGGGGTGGGAGAGAGAGGAGGAGGGAGAGGGATCGGGGTGCGAGAGAGAGGAGGGGAGAGGGATCGGGGTGGGAGAGAGGAGAGGGATCGGGGTGGGAAAGAGAGGAGAGGGATAGGTGTGGGAGAGAGAGGAGAGGGATAGGGGTGGGAGAGAGAGAGGAGGGGAGAGGGATAGGGGTGGGAGAGAGGAGAGGGATCGGGGTGGGAAAGAGAGGAGAGGGATAGGTGTGGGAGAGAGAGGAGAGGGATAGGGGTGGGAGAGAGGGAGGGGTAGATGTGGGGGGAGAGAGAGGAGAGGGATAGGGGTGGGTGAGAGAGAGGAGGGGAGAGGGATAGGTGTAGGGGAGAGAGAGGAGGGGATAGGGGTGGGAGAGAGAGGAGGGGATAGGGGTGGGAGAGAGAGGAGGGGATAGGGGTGGGAGAGAGAGGAGGGGATAGGGGTGGGAGAGAGAGGAGGGGATAGGGGTGGGAGAGAGAGGAGGGGATAGGGGTGGGAGAGAGAGGAGGGGAGAGGGATCGGGGTGGGAGAGAGAGGAGGGGATAGGGGTGGGAGAGAGAGGAGGGGAGAGGGATCGGGGTGGGAGAGAGAGGAGGGGAGAGGGATCGGGGTGGGAGAGAGAGGAGGGGAGAGGGATCGGGGTGGGAGAGAGAGGAGGGGAGAGGGATCGGGGTGGGAGAGAGAGGAGGGGAGAGGGATCGGGGTGGGAGAGAGAGGAGGGGAGAGGGATCGGGGTGGGAGAGAGAGGAGAGGGATAGGGGTGGGAGAGAGAGGAGAGGGATAGGGGTGGGAGAGAGGAGGGGATAGGGGTGGGAGACAGAGAGGAGGGGATATGGGTGGGAGAGAGAGAGAGGAGGGGATATGGGTGGGAGAGAGAGAGGAGGGGATAGGGTGGGAGAGAGAGAGGAGGGGATAGGGTGGGAGAGAGAGAGAGAGAGAGGAGGGGATAGGAGTGGGAGAGAGAGAGGAGGGGATAGGGGTGGGGAGAGAGAGAGGAGGGGATAGGGGTGGGGAGAGAGAGAGAGGAGGGGATAGGGGTGGGGAGAGAGAGAGGAGGGGATAGGGGTGGGGGGAGAGAGAGAGGAGGGGATAGGGGTGGGAGAGAGAGAGGAGGGGATAGGGGTGGGAGAGAGAGAGGAGGGGATAGGGGTGGGAGAGAGAGAGGAGGGGATAGGGGTGGGGAGAGAGAGAGGAGGGGATTGGGGTGGGGAGAGAGAGAGAGGAGGGGATTGGGGTGGGGAGAGAGAGAGAGGAGGGGATAGGGGTGGGGAGAGAGAGAGAGAGGAGGGGATAGGGGTGGGGAGAGAGAGAGAGGAGGGGATAGGGGTGGGGAGAGAGAGAGGAGGGGATAGGGGTGGGGAGAGAGAGGGAGAGAGGAGGGGATAGGGGTGGGGAGAGAGGGAGAGAGGAGGGGATAGGGGTGGGGAGAGAGAGGGAGAGAGGAGGGGATAGGGGTGGGGAGAGAGAGGGAGAGAGGAGGGGATAGGGGTGGGGAGAGAGAGGGAGAGAGGAGGGGATAGGGGTGGGGAGAGAGAGGGAGAGAGGAGGGGATAGGGGTGGGAGAGAGAGAGAGGAGGGATAGGGGTGGGAGAGAGAGAGAGAGAGAGAGGAGGGGATAGGGGTGGGAGAGAGAGAGAGAGAGGAGGGGATAGGGGTGGGAGAGAGAGAGAGAGGAGGGGATAGGGGTGGGAGAGAGAGAGAGAGAGGAGGGGATAGGGGTGGGGAGAGAGAGAGAGAGGAGGGGATAGGGGTGGGAGAGAGAGAGGAGGGGATAGGGGTGGGAGAGAGAGAGGAGGGGATAGGGGTGGGAGAGAGAGAGAGAGAGAGAGGAGGGGATAGGGGTGGGAGAGAGAGAGAGAGGAGGGGATAGGGGTGGGAGAGAGAGAGAGAGAGAGGAGGGGATAGGGGTGGGAGAGAGAGAGAGAGGAGGGGATAGGGGTGGGAGAGAGAGAGAGAGAGAGGGGATAGGGGTGGGAGAGAGAGAGAGAGGAGGGGATAGGGGTGGGAGAGAGAGAGAGGAGGGGATAGGGGTGGGAGAGAGAGAGAGGAGGGGATAGGGGTGGGAGAGAGAGAGAGAGGAGGGATAGGGGTGGGAGAGAGAGAGAGGAGGGATAGGGGTGGGAGAGAGAGAGAGAGGAGGGGATAGGGGTGGGAGAGAGAGAGAGGAGGGGATAGGGGTGGGAGAGAGAGAGAGGAGGGGATAGGGGTGGGAGAGAGAGAGAGAGGAGGGGATAGGGGTGGGAGAGAGAGAGAGAGGAGGGGATAGGGGTGGGAGAGAGAGAGAGAGGAGGGGATAGGGGTGGGAGAGAGAGAGAGAGAGGAGGGGATAGGGGTGGGAGAGAGAGAGAGAGGAGGGGATAGGGGTGGGAGAGAGAGAGAGAGAGGAGGGGATAGGGGTGGGAGAGAGAGAGAGAGAGGAGGGGATAGGGGTGGGAGAGAGAGAGAGAGAGAGGAGGGGATAGGGGTGGGAGAGAGAGAGAGAGAGGAGGGGATAGGGGTGGGAGAGAGAGAGAGAGGAGGGGATAGGGGTGGGAGAGAGAGAGAGAGAGGAGGGGATAGGGGTGGGAGAGAGAGAGGAGGGGATAGGGGTGGGGAGAGAGCGAGAGGAGGGGATAGGGGTGGGGAGAGAGAGAGAGGAGGGGATAGGGGTGGGAGAGAGAGGAGGGGATAGGGGTAGGAGAGAGAGGAAGGGAGAGGGACAGGGGTGGGAGAGAGAGGAGGGGAGAGGGACAGGGGTGGGCGAGAGGGATGAGATGGGGGTGGGAGAGAGGGATGGGGTGGGCGAGAGTGGAGAGGGATGGGGGTGGGCGAGAGTGGTGTGAGGGAGGGGACAGTGTGGAGGAGGAGGGATTCTTGCAGATCTGATGTCCCTTTTAATGCCTATCCAATAGATGGCAAGCACAGTGATGAATCACCCAACCCGTAAAACACTTGGATTCCAGTTTTTCTTGCTCGGTTGGGATTCAACCCAGATTTGACAGCTTAGAACGAGTGTGCTTACATCTTGGCTATCCTTCCATAATGTGGCGATTCATTGTTTTATTATCATTGAATTATTGAAAACATTTTTTACTCTTTGTAATCATCTAATTTATTTTACGTTCTTCACCCTGGAAATATACCCATAGAGAACATCGATGCTTTTAGAACACTTCCCAAGTAGTGGGGAAACTTAGCTAAATATAGCATAACAATTGTGCATTTTGTGAGGAAAGCACCAAATTTGGCACACGAGTAGCCTATCATATTATGAACAGATTTGGATATCGGGCCATCGCAAAATTTTTGATGGCAGTGGAAAATGGCTGCCACAGCCATCAGCCGCTGAATTTGAGATGGCCCGATATCCAAATCTGTTCATAATATGATAGGCTACTAATGTGCAAATTTGGTCCTTTCCTCACAAAATGCACAATTGTTATGCTAAGTTGCCCCACTAAAGTGGCTTAATCATTCAATCAAGCTCTCCACCAAAATTTTTGATTAGGAAAGGGTGGCTTGGCAAGTGATTCATGATCACTCATTGGTCATATACATCCAATGCAGCTGGAGATGCCTGAAATGTCAGGTGATGTCCGAATTTGACAATTAACACTTTTTTGTTAGTCTTCGGAACTACTGCTGAAGTCAATAAAGGAGTTTAAATTTTGAAATTTGGCTGAGAGTAAGAGCTTCTGCAGGTTACGGCATGTGTGGAAATTAAATAGTCACAAATGCTGTCTCCAGAAGTTTATAAGCATTGCAATGTATCCAGAAATTTGTAGCTATGATGATCAGGCATTCGGTGATGAGTCAGGAAAGTGAAAAAAATAAAACTATCATGAAGAAACCGTTGCGGCCTGTTCCAAGTCGAGGCATTGTTGAGGATGTCAAAAAACAGGTGAATTAAGGCCCCAGTGAGGTGACCAGGGATGAGCCTTGATCAAGGATAATTATGTTCGGCTGTTAATTATCCTCAAAAGGGTGTTTAAATTAACCCAAACATCCAATTTCCATTCACGCACTACCTTGGAGTTCCCTTCATATGCTTGCAAAGTTTCAGGCCGCAAGGTTTCATGGTTTTGGAGTTATGGAGGCCACACACACTGACTGATATACACACACACACACACACACACACACACACACACACACACACACACACACACACACGTACATACACATTTATTGTTATTGATAATAGCAAGGCATTAAGTATGTAAGGGGTAAAACAAAACAGATTAGGACAAGTGTGGGACCATTGAGGAATAGCACAGGGAGAGTGGTTAGTGATGAAAGTGAGATGGCAGGCTTATTAAACAGGTATTTTTCTTCAACTTTGACACAAGAACAGTCAGGAGAATTGCCAATAGCTGAGAGTATCTATCAAGGAGGTGAGGAAGAGCTTTTACAGAAGATCCAGGTTGGAGTGGAGGACATAAAGGAACAGCTAGGTAATCTGAGAGAAGATAAGGCTCCGAGTCCAGAAAATATGCAACCGAGATTATTGATGGAGGTGGCTGGAGTAGGTAAGTGAGATATTAACGGATATTTTCAGTAGTTCACTGGAGTCAGGACAGGTGCCGGAGGAATGGAGAGTAGTAAATCATCATCACACCATTTGAAAGCCTTTATCCCTGAGCAGGGGTCAGCTTTTTGTAGGCTCCAATCATGGTACCCTATCTTGTGGCAATGTTTTTACGGCCGGATGCCCTTCCTGACGCCAACCCTTTAGTCGCCTTCGACATGCAGGGATAATTACCAGTATACTGGTGCTCATTTCGCCAACCTTTGGAAGGATGACAGGATGAGTCAACCCCCATGATGCTAACTCAACAGCAAGTGGGGCTCGAACTCAGGACCCCAAGGATCCCAAGCCACCACCTTATCCACTGCGCCACACCAGGCTCATAATGGAGAGTAGCAAATGTAACACCATTATTTAAGAAAGGATCCAGAGAAGAATTGGGAAACTATAGGCCTGTTAGTTTGACTTTCGTGTTGGAGACGTTAATTACCTCCACCACCGAAGGTAGACGGAGGTTATGTTTTCACGTCTCTGTCTGTCTGCGAGCAGGATATCTTAAAATGTTATGGACGGATTCTGACGAAACTTGGTGAACAGGTTGGTTATCTCACAAAGAACAATTGTTTCGAATTTGGTGAAGACCCGGATTCGGATACGAGAATGTTTTCAGTGATTCTTCAACGTTGAGAGATAGGACCAAAAATGATACACTGAACGATATAGGATATCACAAACAGGTATGGATGGGTTATGACAAAACTTGGTCGGCAACAACAATCCCATTCGATTTGGTTCAGCTCCAGATGCTGATGCGACATTAGTGGGATACAAAACGTAAACTGTTCAGCCTGGTGGAGGTATGCGCTCCACAGAGTGTCTGTAATAGTTGGGGATGAGATGGGAACCATTGAAATAAATATAAGTTAATTAAAGGCAGTCAGCAATGATTTAACAAATGGAGGTTATGTTTAACAAATCTATGAGAGTTATGCGAAGCAGTTTCTGATTGTGTGTGTGAGGGAAGTGCATGCATATCTTGATTTTCATAAGGTACCAAGGAGGATGTTCTAAGTTCAGGTGAGTTCTTCTGGAGTGGCATTTCATAAGGTACCGGGGAGGATGTTTAAAGCTCAGATGAAAGCTTGTGGAGTGGCTGGTTGGGTAGCTAACTGGATTAGTAATGGGAAGCAAAGAGTGCTTGTGACTGGGAGGATGTAAGTAGTGGCGGGGTACCGAGCTGTGTGATGAGAGCCATGTGTCTGTCGCCATTTTTCTCAGAGATGGCGGAATGAATCTTCGTCAAACTTTAAGAGGTTCATCAGTGAGTGCCGGACAGTGTTTTTGGCAACAACAACAAAAAAACCCTGAAAAAAATTCCAATTTTTTGTTTTTATCGCTCTGTCGCGCCAAATGGACGACCTTTGTAGCGATGTCAAAGATAATATTACATAATCCCCGATATTAAATGCTTTAAATATTCGAAAGGAGGCTGTTACGAGGAGATATGATGGAGATGTTTAGCATAACAAAAAGTATAGATGATATAAATGCTGAAGAATTATTCAACAGAGTAGACAGTGATCGGACCAGGAGCCATGGCTTGAGAGTAAAGAAGAGGAGAGTGAAGACGGTAGTCAGGAAGGGGACTTTCACTCAGAGAGTAGTTAATGCATGGAATGGCCTCCCTGGAAAGATAGTGGCAGCAGAAACAGGAGATGGGTTTAAATTAGAATTAGATAGGTACCTGGAAGTTATGGAGATGGAGGGGTATCGGGGATGTCGACAGGATTTTTAGGTAACCTGAGTGTGGATAGGTGATTGTGTACATGTATTGAGTGGGATGTCTGTGAGAAGGTCTCGTCAAGGGTGCTGGGTCGCTTCAGTGCTTCACCCAAATCAAATGTTCCTCAAGCCTTGGGTATACCATCGTGCTCACAAATAATTAAGAGGTCACATGGTCTGGCAGCCATATTGGATTGAACAAACATCTGTCATATATATATATATATATATATATATATATATATATATATATATATATATATATATATATATATATATATATATTTCTCTTGAACCATGTTATCAATCGACGTGAAATGTCACAGTTATGATCTAGTCATGGGGAATATATGTTTTAAATTTCAATCGGATGCGTGGTCTGGCAGCCAGAATTATTACATATTTTGTATCTTGGTTCAGGGATTTCAATTAAACTTGGTACAAACATTATAATATTGATGTAATAATGTGGGAGGAGGCATATCCTGGTGATGTCGAAGAGTGATTGCCCTTCCAGTTTTCATCTGGTGTTTGGTGTAGCGCAGGCACGATGGGCCGAATGGCCTCCTCCTGCATTAAATTCCCTTCTTGTTACTTGTTAAAGTGACTAGCAAGTTGTCCGTGCCCACACCCGATTATAAACGGGTGTAGGGATGGAGGAGGCAAAAATGCAAATAGCATCTTCAGTCATCGAGCTGGCAAGCTGGGAGCAACAATTCCAATTTATTTCCACATCTGATGCAATTTAAATGCTCTAAAAGCAGTGAGTGACTCCATTTGAAAATGTTTGTTCGATTATACGTAGCTGTTTGATTCATAAGGGTCCATAATTAAAAAAAAATTGTTTTGGTGGCAAACTTGCAAATCAATTGGTCGGATTCTAGCTTCTCCGCGTAGGTCAAAGCAAAGGATTATTATTTTCTATCTCATCCATGTTTTCTATCACGGTGGAGGGAAGCCAATTAAGGATGCCAGTTTTAAAGTGTGAATTCGAGTTTGGACAAACCAAGAAAGTTTGTACGTCAACAGAACCTAGCCAGACTTCGGTATGGTCTTTGGACGAGCAGCACAAATTGTCATCATAATTATATAGACGTTTTGGACCATGACCTTTCAGGCCAGGTTTTGAGTTACCCTCTCTCTTTCAGCGAGCTGCCTTGATGGCGTGATCTGCTTTTGATCTGATGGTGCGGTGTTGGATCGGCTATGGAACGACGCCGCCTGGAGCTGCTCCGTTGCAGCACCGATACTCGAAGGGCAACCTTGTGAGGCATTAAAGCTCATCGGGCAGATTTCAAGAATAGCCTTCTATATGGGCATTACCATTGCCAAATAGGGTAAGTGGCACTAGATAAAATGGGATATGAATCTGACATGTCTTGGCGGGTTTTGGTAACTTAAGTTTGTCTGTAAATTACAGTTCCCCTCGTTATTAAGGTCCACTCTGGTCTCTGTAAACATCCTTTTCAAAGGTCATCCGTACCAGACTGTGATCAGCATTTAAATTTTAAAGAACATCAATCCTGCGACATCAACTGTGTGGGTTTTCATTTATGGTTTTGAAAGAACCCTCTGCTCGTCCATCGCAGCTGAGATAAACACGAAGAGGCATTGCGTGTTTGTTGCTGTCACCTTTGCCATATATGGGACGGCTAATCTCATATCGGTTTGGTTCTGAATTTGGTTCCCTTACTTGTAACCGATGCTGCTTTGCTCTTGTTTGTTCGACGTTGTTTTGTACAGCTGTTTCTTAAATCTCATTTGATAAACAAGTGACCATGCTGCAATCTAACCAAAGACTCTGCCAGAAAGTTGGCTACCCCAATCTCCACCTCCTGCCTCCCCAATGTGAGTGCAGATTCGGGTATAAAAGTGCCACGGTCTTTCCTTGCTTGTGAGCTATTAGTTCAACTGTTTGACATAATGGTACCTGGAATAAGCGGGTCCGACGTGGGGAAAAAGGTAAGCCTTTCTGAAATGTCTCGAACCATAACTTTTCCACATTCTTATGGTCTTGGGTCAGGTGGCTGCATTTTAGAGCGCTCTGTGCACCGGCAGGGATTCCTGGAGAGGTTGGAGGCCGGAGAGGTGATCATCGGTGATGGAGGGATGGTTTTTGCACTGGAGAAGCGAGGCTACACCAAGGCTGGGTGCTGGACCCCGGAGGTCTCCGTGGAGCATCCGGAGGCTTGTAAGTCACGGTCCTTAAAGATCTCCAGCACTTTGATCGATCAGCACAGGAAACCTGGTGACACGTTGAAACATTATTTGCCTGTCTCTGGCACCTTTTATTTGTCTGTCTCTGGAAGAGATGTAAAGATATGTGCATATGATATCTGGAAATATATATTTTCTTGGAAAACAAAAAAAAAATGAAGGAAAAAGCAGAGTGAAGAAAGAAATGAAAGCTATTCGGGCCTTTGAATTATTATCATTGGCAGGAATGTTGGGTGCATGTCCATTGCTGCACTCACAAAGTGGAGATGGTGGTGAATGAGTGCAGACACCGATTCCAACCTTTCCTTTTTGAGATGTGCGCAGTTCATGGAAACTATTGTATAGACAATATAGATGCTGTCAAAAGAGAGCTGTCTGTCTGTCTGTCTGTCTGTCTGTCTGTCTGTCTGTCTGTCCCTCCTTGAAACATGGAAACGTTCCTGCGTACATGGCGTTTTATGCCATGTTGCATTTATCGGGTCAGAAGGGCCCTGTTGTACAAAATTGTTGCTCCTGGTTGGTCAGGCAGTGAGGCAGAGGTAATGTGCTCGTGTGGCTGACGGACGTTACTGCTCACAGATCGTGCAGCTTCGGCTGTTATGGGATGCGAACTGTGCTCCACTACTCTAACAAGCTACAAGGTTTAACATTCTATAAATATGTTGTTGTTGTTCGTCTTTCGGCTGCTCCCGTTAGGGGTCGCCACAGCGGATCATCCATTATGATCCGCATACTGACTTGGCACAGGTTTTACGCCGGATGCCCTTCCTGACGCAACCCTGGTCGCCTCTTACGACACAGGGATAAGGATTGGGTTTCACCATGATTCCGGGCTGCCCTACACCCTCTCATAGCGCGGCCCAGTGCAGGGCTCCCGTCCTCAAGCGATCCTCCAACCCAAGCCTCCGAGTAGCCAGATTACAGGCGCACGCCACTACGCCCGGTTATTCTATAAATATATACATCTACATTTATTTGTTTTTATGATATGTATATATATATATATATATATATATATATATATATATATATATATAAATATATATATATATATATATATATATATATATATATATATATATATATATATATATCACATAACACTCTGGTGATATGTTTGCCTACCCCAATTTTCTCATCCCCACTCCTCTAGTCCTACACCCTCCCCCTCTCCCCTAACCCAACGATTTTAAATTGATAAATCTCCGGTTGAATCAATGTGGTGTTGACGCAGCACTGGCTGCATCGGTCAAGTGACCTCTTCTTGTGTATCTTTCTGACACTATCCAAGTTGAGTGAAAATAGCATTCCGTTGCAGAACTTTGGAGTGTCTGTCCTTGTGACTTGTTTACATTTTCAGAGAGAACCCAGCTGAGCAAATTTGCAACAATTTTGATCGAACGTGGTAATTCACATTGGGCTATGTCGACATGGGGGCATTTTGACACAGGGATCATATGACTTGTGTAGAAACAAGTAAGGGTCATGGTTAAAAAAAAATTATTCATGTCGATGTACCAATTATCTCAGAAAAAAACATTATTATCCTTGAAACTGGCAAGATGCCACCTTCATGGGATGTGTGTCGGCCCAAGCATATGTCAGCAATTACTCAGAAAGACTAGATTGCAAAACATTTTCCAGTGAAGGACTGCTGGTCCCCTGTTTTAAGGTAGTGGGACTCTCTCCTGTGAAATTTACCCCCCCCCCAACACTCCCCTTCATCCCTACTTGTAACAGATGCTGCTTCGTTGTTGTTTGTTCAATGTTTCTTTGCCCAGCTGTTTCTAAAATCCCACTTGATAAACAAGCGACTGTGCCACATTAAAAGCACAGGCTCTGCCAGAACATTTGCTGTCGCAATCTCCATCTCCTGCCTCCCCCCAATGTGTGTACAAATTCAGGTATAAAATTGCCACGGTCTCTCCTCGCTTCTGAGCCAGTAATTGTTAACAGGTTAGTGCAATGGCACCGGAAGTAATCCAGGATAATGGAGGTAATGAGGCGTCTGCATTAATATATGGGATATATGCACTGATGTATGGACTCCCTTCGGCATTAAAGAAAATTGGTACAAATTATTGGCTCATGGAAGAGCAAGGACATCAAGGGTAGTAAGGCAGCGTGTTGACCATGACGACAAGTAAGGGAATCGGGAGAGGATGCGAGGGAACACAGTAACGTGCATGATAGAGGTTTTGGGAAAGGTGAGGTTAATGGGGTAGATAAGATTGCAGGTAGCAATGGGGGATGACATGATCATATAAGATGGTGGTTTAGTGCTTCCTTGAAACCCTGGAGGTAAGAGCAGACTTCAGGAAGGTGGTGTTCCACAAATAGGAGGAAAGCAGAAGTGGAGTGAAGATGGGTGGTCAGATCATTGTAGAATATTTTATAATTTTTTTTTACAAAAGGTGTTCATGACAATGTACCTACCTAAGTGATCCACTAAGGCAGTGATCTTCACTATTGTTTAAGAGGGGGGCCACTTTTGCCGAGAAGACATCAGTGTGAGAGCCGCCACACCGCCTGCAGGACTCCATAATGGCTGCTTCTCTGTTGTGGTTCATGGCCGACTGCATTGTAGTTCCTTGCAAGGGAACAAGTGTTATATTTTGCCTACTTAATATGTTGATAGGTTTTTGTTTGCACACACGTTTCACTCCAGTAAAGTTTGTGAGTTCTTATAGTTCATGGACACTTACGAACACCATCTGGAGCGGCAAAATGTAATGATTTTTTTTTGTTATTACATTCTGTCTGCAGATTACAAAGACAACCCTGATGAACTTTATGCCAGATTGACAGCTTATGGTGTCAGAAAGTATATCGATCCAATATGACGGCCACAAAGTGATTCGATACAAATGGATGTAATAGACCTACATACCTGCATACATGGGGAGCATGCGCCACAGCGCATCACTGCATCCACTTTCAGTCGGTACTCCAGGGGCCTCCGTCTGGCCATCCTCAGGCAGATGCGTGGCCCAGCCCCGTCTCTTTAGGATCGGACATTCCAGGCACCCACGCGAAGGGACCGCCTCAGGTTAACCCGAGGAGACCGCCGTCTGGTGAATGACATCTCAGCACCACGCCTGAGTGTGTTTTGTGGAATGAAGTGTTTTGTGGTGGCCTGGAGTGCAAATCCTGCCACCAACCTCCTAGAAAAAGGAACCGACTACAGGAGGATGTCCGCAGACGCAGTGGCACCAGATATAGATGGCCGTTCGCTCACAAGGATCTCCTCCACCCTTTGGCAGGTTTTATATTTAATCTTGCTGGGTGTCCCTGTCCATACACCCTCAACACCAGGGGAATCTGGTGGAGGGGGAGCCAGTTTAGTCGCCGACACCCGACCATGAACACGTTAGTACGGGTTTACATGTTACACTTAGCAAGTCACAGATCTGGTCTGGCCTGTCCTGACAATCATGGATCTACAGATAAACATTTTCCATGGATTCTTTGAAAATTTGGTATGTTGGCTTGTTTTAATCAGCGGAACAATGTTGTTTCTCTTTTATCTCTATCAGTAATTAAAGAGCAGCAAACATCAAGGAAAATTTCGCGCAAGTTCTTTCACAATAAGCAGAATAATCCTGTCCAATCCCGAAAAGATCAATTTCAGTGATTGCTCAACATCCGGAATTCCAATTGAACCCCCTCCCCCAAAAAGTCCATTTGCAAGACACTGGCAATCGGGTAGCTTGCAAACTTTGGAAAATCTGCAGGACATCAGCGCAAGGACTACATCTGTAAACTGGGGGGGTTGTCATCCAGCAAATAACAAGGTGGTCATCCTCTTGACTCCACCCATGACTATTTTCAGGATTTCTTGCCCTGGGAGAATGTTCCACCTCTCAAAGCATGCTTATATTTGGACAATGTTCACATGGGGGTAGCTCACATGACTCCACCTACCTACATGTCTTTGCCCTGAACAATTGATACCGCAGCTCGTCAACTTCCCTGGTTTTAGACCTGGTTGAGTGCAAAAGGGCACATTAAGTCTTGAAGAATACTGAGCAAGTCAGTGCACTGGGACTATTCCTTCCCCAACTGAGTGAATCTATTTATACTCCATGGTTTTCTGTAGTAGCTTTATAGAATAGCTGACCTTTCCTCATCCAGTGAATCAGTGCCATCTTAGTAATGCTTCACAGACATTATGACCAACTGATGCAGACACTTTGCTCACATCATCAAATGTCATGGGTTTTGGTGATGTACATATGACAGTCTATGTCCCTGCTCAGAGCCAGAGAGAGGATAAACATGCCTGTGCCTTCCGAGGCAATGATCACAGAGGCAAACTCGGGTGCAGCATATTTTGCATGCGACTGCACGTGGGTGTCTACTTCCTCCCATATAGAACACTTCAGTGGAAACAGTTAATCAGGAGGATTTGTCACTTGGGTGACTTGCATGTTGAGATTGTACAGATTGGACTGTATTCCTGGATTCATCTGAGTCAGTGGATGTGAGCGTGTCAGTTATATCAGGGTAAATCAAGTTCTGTGTTGATTCTGTCATCCCTTATAAAGTTGTGAAAACATCCAAACTAGAAGGGCACTCAGGAGAGCGCCTCCCTCCACGACATGATGCCTGATCCACGAGAACATATCGGGCCCAATACATTTTGAAATATCATATTATATATCGTTTTTGGCCCTATCTCTCAATGGTGAAGAATCATTTTTGAAAATTAAACAATTCTCGTATCCAGATCCGGATTTTCATCAAAATCGAATCGATTCGGCCATGCCACACACCCAACCCGTCCACAAAATTTCATCCAAATCCGTCCACAACTTTGTGAGATATCCTGTTCACAAACAGACAGACAGACAGATAGGGGTGAAAATATAACCTCCATCCACCTTCGGTGGTGGAGGTAATAACTAGACGTGGATTACCAAGGAACTTAAGGACTTAACTTAAATAAAAGAAGTCAGCCTTTTTAGATGGAGATTGACCGCAAGTGAAACCTATTCAGAAAGAAATTGATACACAAGTTACAGAGTCGAAAGCAAATTATATACAAAAGTTAGAACGGGATTTTAAAGGAAATCATTCCCATGATGCTTGCCAGAAAATGTAGACCACAGTTGGATACAAGGACAATTCAAAGAGTTGGATACAAGGACAATTCAAAGAGTTGGATACAAGGACAATTCAAAGAGTTGGATACAAGGACAATTCAAAGAGTTGGATACAAGGACAATTCAAAGAGTTGGATACAAGGCAATTCAAAGAGTTGGATACAAGAACAATTCAAAGAGTTGGATACAAGGACAATTCAAAGAGTTGGATACAAGGACAATTCAAAGAGTTGGATACAAGGACAATTCAAAGAGTTGGATACAAGGACAATTCAAAGAGTTGGATACAAGGACAATTCAAAGAGTTGGATACAAGGGCAATTCAAAGAGTTGGATACAAGGACAATTCGAAGAGTTGGATACAAGGACAATTCAAGGAGTAGGATACAAGGACAATTCAAAGAGTTGGATACAAGGGGAATTCAAAGAGTTGGATACAAGGACAATTCAAAGAGTTGGATACAAGGACAATTCAAAGAGGCTAGCGGAGTTTACGAAACACTTTGGAGATCATCTGAATGATTTTTGTTTCGATGTTCATTATTTCAAATTTGAGAATGATTATATTGTGGAAATGTGGAAGGACAATATCCAGGAGTCGGATAAGAGTCTCTTTGTGAATGTGTATGAGGTTCGTAATGTATTTGCTCAGACTAAGGTAAGCAAGGCCAGTGGCCCAGATGGTATTTATAATAAAGTTTTGAAATAGTGTCATAAACAACTTGCCACTGTGTTTACATATATTCATCAATCAATCTTTAACTCCACCACCGAAGGTGGACGTTGGTTATGTTTTCATCCGTGTCTGGCTGTAAGCACGATATCTCAAAAAGTTATGGAGAGATTTGGACGAAACTTGGTGGACATGTTGGGTGTGTGACAAGAGAGTATTTTGGGTCATCTGGGTCTTTTGGGTATTTTGTGTCTTTTGGATCCTCGTGGTTTTCTGGATCTTTTGGGTCTTTTGGGTCTTTTAGGTCATCAGGGTCTTTTGGGTAATCTGGGTCTTTTTGGTTTTCAGGGTCTTCTGGATGTTTTGGGTCTTTTGGGTCCTTCAAATGTCGAGAGGTCTCAGCAGTCTAAAGGGTCAAAAGATACATTCCAAACATTCCAATATAATTAATGAATAGATGTACATAATTAATAGACACAAAAAGTATGACACACACACACACACACACACACACACACACACACACTGACGTGTGTGTGTGTGTGTGTGTGTGTGTGTGTGTGTGTGTTATTCAGCTGTATCCATGGCTGATGCTAGTTTGTACTACCAGCAGAGATAAAAACACCCCTAAACATTAATTGGGGTCAGGCTGATCCTCTGTAGCAAGTCTGGATGTAATCGGACCAGAACTGTTGGAGGAGTAGCAACACACACACACACACACACTCACACACACACACACACACACACACACACACACACACACACACACACACACACACACACACACACACACACACACACACACACACACACACACACACACACACACACACACACACACACACACACATACACACACACACACACACACACACACACACACAAACACACACATACACACACACACAACATAAACACTAATTATATTAAGGACAAGCAAATACGACCTGTCGCTTCGCTGACGGGAATACTGAAGGGGGGAGGGAGAAAAAGAGGGGGGAAGAGGAGAGAGGGGTGGGGAGAGAGGAGGGAGGAGGAGCAAAGAGGAAATGGGTATCGAGGAGGGGTGGGGGAAGGGAAGACAGTGTGAGGTGAGAAGAAGGGAAGGCAGATGTGCGGTGGAGTGTTGATCAACACCCGGATCAACGCTCCACCGATCACCAACTCACTCAGGGTGACGGAGCACGAACCACTCGCTCAGGTTGACAGAACACTAACCACTCACTCAGGGTGATGGAGCACGAACCACTTCCTCAGGGTGACAGAGCACAAACCACTCAATGAGGGCGAAGGAGCACGAACCACTCACTTAGGGTGGTGGGGCACGAAACATTTGCTCAAGGTGACGGAGCATGAAACATTTGCTCAGGGTGATGGAGAACAAACTACTCGCTCAGGGAGACAGAGCATGAAATATTTGCTCAGGGTGATGGAGCACAAACTACTCACTCAAGGTGACGGAGCATGAACTACTCGCTCAGGGTGACGGAGCACAAACTACTCGCTCAGTGTGACTGAGCATGAACCACTCGCCCAGGGTGATGGAGCATGAAACATTTGCTCAGGGTGATGGAGCACAAACTACTCGCTCAGGGTGACGGAGCATGAACCACTCGCCCAGGGTGATGGAGCATGAAACATTTGCTCAGGGTGATGGAGCACAAACTACTCGCTCAGGGTGACGGAGCATGAAACATTTGCTCAGGGTGATGGAGCACAAACTACTCGCTCAGGGTGACGGAGCATGAACCACTCGCCCAGGGTGATGGAGCATGAAACATTTGCTCAGGGTGATGGAGCACAAACTACTCGCTCAGGGTGATGGAGCATGAAACATTTGCTCAGGGTGATGGAGCACAAACTACTCGCTCAGGGTGACGGAGCATGAAACATTTGCTCAGGGTGATGGAGCATAAACTACTCGCTCAGGGTGACGGAGCATGAACCACTCGCCCAGGGTGATGGAGCATGAAACATTTGCTCAGGGTGATGGAGCACAAACTACTCACTCAGGGTGACCTAGCATGAATCACTCACTCAGGGTGACGGAGCACGAACCACTTCCTCAGGGTGACGGAGCACGAACCACTCAATGAGGGCGACGGAGCACGAACCATTCACTCAGGGTGACGGAGCACGAAACATTTGCTCAGGGTGATGGAGCACGATCTACTCGCTCAGGGCGATGGAGCACGATCTACTCGCTCAGGGTGATGGAGCACGATCTACTCGCTCAGGGTGGTGGAGCATGAACCATTCGCTCAGGGTGATGGAGCACGAACCACTCGCTCAGGGTGACGGAGCACGAACCACTTCCTCAGGGTGACAGAGCACGAACCACTCACCCTGAATGACGTGGCGCGGCAACAGTGTCCGCAGTGAGTGAATGATTCGCTCGGAATGACGTAGCACGGTACCGCAATCAACAATGGACGCTCGCCAAGTGGCTTATGCACTCATGCAAGCATTCCAATGAAATGTTTTTTTTAAGGAAGGATTGGCCAGGCTGTTGCTGCATATCCGTAACAGATCGGATTCCTTTAACTTTAAAGCTCGTCTTCACCATACACGCAGCAGTTCATGAAATAAAATGAATTTGTTCAAATAATGACTTTATCCACAAAAGAGTTGCAGCTTAATGCAGAACAACCCTGGAGACATCGCAAAGTTCAATATTGGCCATGAAATAAACATTTCAGATAATCTGCCCTCTTGCCTGCTTGTCTGTGCACGCGTCACGTGGCACATCAGTTCGAGGTCCACGCAAACATTCTACCTTTTTTTTTAAAACGTCTGTTTTTCACCAGATTTCCTTTGATTGCCTGTAGAGCACTTCGTGAAACCTCCAAAAATATAGACACAGATCCGGCACATGCTCTGGATCGAGGAGAAGCAGGGGACATGGCCTTGCTTGGTTTTGGTAAATACTCAAGCTTAGTTATAAGACTCATTGTATCTTTAAATTATCAGATTTCACAACAGATTTCGACAATTATTTAGTTCGGACTATAAACGATCCTCAAAACCGAAATAATATTTTGTGGATACACTTTAATTAGTCTGTGAGTGTGGATCGTTGAAAATCGTATCATCCAATGTATGAAATCGCTCCAAGTTCCTAATTTGAAAACTATCATACTTACAAATGTGATGTATATAGTAATCCGTAGCTACGATGAACATGCATTCGATATGAGTGAGGATAGTGGAAAAAAAAACTTTATCGTAAAGAAATTGTTGCGGCCTGTTCAAAGTCAAGGCATGGTTGAGCAGGCCAAAAAACATGGCGGCTTCAGACCCCCAGAGGGGTTATCAAGGAAACGCCTTAAGTCTCCAGAGAGCGAGGTGGCCGAGGACCACTTGATGAAGGATATAATTAAATAAGGCCGTTAATTCTCTCCAAAAGGGGTGTTTTAATTAACCCAAACACCCAATTTTCACTCTTGCACTTCCTTGGAGTTTTCTTAGTGTGCGTACAAGGTTTCTTTGGCCCTTTGATAATATTTCATTATCCTAGAATAGAACAAGTTTCTGAGAAGGTTATAAGTGTTTGGACACAAAGATCAATAATAAATTGAAATGGAGTAACAATTCCCAAGTTTTGGCTGGTAAAGCAAAGATTGTACTTTTGAAGGAAATCGAGTTTCATGTCGATAATAGCATTTTGGGGGGTTTTTTTTCCGATCAATCATTCTTTTCAAAGTATTCTAACTCTCAGTTTGAAAAATGTACATTTAGTAATTAGTTAGAAGATAATGTTAAGAGATTATAAGGACCCATAAAGATTGTCGAGAGTGTAATACTGATAAACCTTTCTTCCATTTGTTCCCTGTATGAGAAACATGGTGTGTTGAAAGTTCACAAGATAATGCAAGACCCATATCACACCCACTTCATATTTGTTTTGTTTTAATCGTTCAGGTATTCACCTGTCATGCTTCACTTACCTTGCATTGTCGTTTTGTACCATCATCTGTGCCTAATTTCATTGACACGTCTAATGATAATGCGTAAAGGAAATGATGCATCACTTTTGAATTGAACTGACAGTGGATGAAAAAAAAATGTCCATGTTTCATAATGAAATGCAATGATTTGTTGATGAAGCTTGATACTCAGCTGTGGGTTGTTTCCCCCCCCCCACCCCCCCAGTTTTGTGAGAACAATTTAATGAGAGTAGTTTTTGATTTCAGAAGACAGAAGGTGCCTCCACCGCTTTATCCTGTGCCATGCAAAATAAAGCTCCTGACCCACTGTTTACCCTCTGCAGTTTTTAGTGGAATTGTCGTTGAAAGACATCGAACACCACATCACGCGCTGACTTCCTGAAGCAGCATGCAAATCTGCGAGGAAGATACTGTAGCTTCTGACGGTTCTCCACAGGTCATGTCTCATCATGCACTTTGTCCACCAAACTTACTCACTCTGATATACGTGAACGACAGAGGAATCGACATCTGCTGAAGATGCATCCCTCTCTAGGTGACTTGCCAAAGCTACCTTGAAAGTTTCTTTTTCAACGTTTCATCACTTACCCAGCAACCAGGATATTGGTAAAGTAGGGTGGACCCAGGATCGTTCTCATCTGCAAGTTTCTGCTCCGTGCAATTAGTACCATGTGACCAAACAAGTTGTGGTCTAGTGCTTGGAGGATCATCTCTCCATTGGATACTTAGGTCTTTTTCCTGTTTCTTCACATCTGTGAATGTTTTCAGTTTGCTTTTGAAGCTCTTCATGGAATTTGTTTCTTCTTTTCAATTTTTGAACATCATTTACAACATCAGGAGTAACAGCAGTGGCTTTGGAAATGCTGATCAGCTCAGTCTAGTTTCCGTCGATTAGACTGTTCCATCAGGTTTGCTGCCTTTCTCTCTGTGACTACATAACTTGATCACAAGCTCACTTTCTTTTGACCACCATTTCAGATCGCATCGTCTGACCTAATGAAACGACAATGCTGTTCCCTAAACTTAACCCAATAATTGTGTGTACTCTTTGCAGTGAGGCAGATACACAGGGAGTTTTTGAGGGCAGGAGCCACTGTAATGCAAGCCTTCACTTTCTATGCGAGCGAAGATAAGTTGGAGAACCGTGGGAACAAGCCAGCAATTTCGGTGAGTATATACACATTTCCACGCAATAGAGAGTGTTTTGATTCATAATTAATGATTGTCCATCAAATGATGGTTGAAGAATGGGACACTTACATTAAATTAACATTCTCCTGTGAAGATGGTGGTAACCAACAGGAAGACCATGCCATGACAGGCACTACTGGTGAAGATGGGACCGATGTGATGAAGTACAAGTCTTGAGCAGTTGCGGGAGCAACAGAATGAGCAGTGTGATTGCCATTGGAGGAACAGCAGAAGATGGCAATAATTGTTTGAAGTTCAACGTGCTGGTCAAGAGGTGATCGACCCATCATGGCAGTACGGTGATTCTCTGGCATCCGTACGTTCCTGTGAGCATTGGACAGTGGTTGACTCTTCATTCCAAATGCAACGTCCTCCTTCTGGACTTCATTTTCGAGTATCTACCTTGACAGGACATCCAACTTGTAGTTCTTCTCCCTGAGCTTCAGGAACAGCACTCTCCGTCACATTTTCTGCTCAAGGAAAGATAACCTCATTCAACCAGTCCTGCTTTGGTCTGATTGCCAGGCTGGTTGTGTTTCGAGCTAGTCTACTGGAGGAATGTGGTGACTAGTTTGTTGAGATTTGAACCAAGGTGCTCTAGGTAAGTGTGTCATAAATCAAACTTGTCTTTTTTTATCTTTTGGCTAGCAGGATGGCCCGGACGTGTGCACACTTGTCTCCAAGCAGTCTAACCTGGATTTGCATCTCAGCCCAGCTCTAAACTATCATTCCTCTTTCACAGGCAGGGTGATTCATTAATGTGTGTGTGTGTGCCATTCGTTAGATGGACATTAAACTGGTGTCCTGTCTGCTCACATTGGTTGATGGATGTCAAATATCCCATGGTGGCCTTTGCAAAGAGTAGATGAGCTATTGCTGACACCATGAACAAATTCCTGCCCTGACTTCCTGTGTCAGAGTGGTGACCCATTCAGGATCGCAACCCTCGCCATATAAACTGCTTCAGCAGCACCGGCGCTCTGTACAGAGCATCGTTTATTCTTTGATCACCTTTTGTCTTGCCACGTACTTGGAGACATTGGTAGGCCAAACCTGCTGCAACTTTGTTTATTTTAGAGTCTACTCTGGAGATGTAACAACATACAGCATGGGTAAAGCATGAGAGTGATCGTGACCACTTCCATGCACTTGGGTGTGCACAGTGCTGGCAGGTGAATGAGGCTGCATGTGACATTGCACACGAGGTCGCAGCTGAAGGTGATGCCCTGGTGGCTGGTGGAGTCTCCCAGACACCGACGTACCTCAGCAATAAAAGTGAAGCCGATGTCAAAGCCATCTTCCAGAAACAGCTGGACGTCTTTGTGAAAATGAACGTGGACTTCGTTATTGCAGAGGTCAGTGAAAGCATAACGGAGGGTAGAAGGATGTCGTTGGTGTCTATGGATTAATCCGAGAGCTGTTCTTTCATTTCCAATATGTGAACAGTCAGCAATTGTGAAAAATGCTAGTTCGTGTTTCCTCTCCATCCCCACCTTCAATGATACCTACGTAAAGTTTCCTCATCTCTCTATGTATGCATCTGGTGCACGTGCAGTATTTTGAGCATGTGCAGGAGGCGGAGTGGGCTATACAGGTATTGAAGACCTCAAATAAGCCAGTAGCCGCCACCTTGTGTATTGGTCCAGAGGGCGACCTCCACGGAGTGTCAGCTGCAGAGTGTGCCATCCGACTAGTCAGGGCAGGTTTGTAATTCCAGCTGACACATAAAGGTGTGTAAAACGCTGTCAAAGTGACAACATTATGGGCAAACTATACACTTGGACATTTGTATGCCTTTATGTACTGTAATTAGTTGTAACAATTTGAAAAATCCAAAATGCTTGAGGTTGGAGGTTGTTTATGCCATTTAAAAGTGGTCAGGTCAAGTAATCAAACTTGATGATGTAAGAAAGATTAACAACAGAAGAGGATATAATGTGCTTTAGCGAGCTGTACGTACTTCCACGTCTTGTTTGTAGGTGCCCAGGTGGTTGGAGTGAACTGCCACTTTGACCCAGAGACCAGCCTTACAGCCATACGGCTGATGAAGGAAGGACTAGAGAGTGCGGGGCTCAAAGCTCACTTGATGTGCCAGCCCCTTGGATACCATACACCTGATTGCAATAAGCAGGGCTTCATCGATTTGCCTGAGTTTCCCTTTGGTGAGCACGAGCCATGTTATTCTCCACTTGCATGTAATAATGTTGCTCATAGTTGATTGTGGGGGTGGTAGTCCTACATTTTGAGTTGTGCCCACTTGCATCATTTGTGACCGGTTGTAGCCTTGGAGCCCCGACTGGCCTCTCGCTGGGACATCCAGCATTATGCGCGTGAGGCCTACAAGCTCGGTGTGCGTTACATCGGTGGCTGCTGTGGTTTTGAAGCGTATCATATCCGTGCCATTGCCGAGGAGCTCGCCGTTGAGAGGGGCTTCCTGCCTGATGGCTCGGCAAAACATGGGAGTTGGGGCGCAGGACTCGCAATGCACACCAAGCCTTGGGTCCGAGCCAGGTAAGTCATGAAAAGTGGGTTCCTGTGGGTTTAAAAAAAAAAAAAAATTTTTATGTAAATATAGTCATGAGGAAGTCTTATCCAAAATTGCAATGATGTTTTGAAATAAAGAATATTAAAGATCAACAACATATACTCGTTGCAAATAATAAAATAAAAGCTGGTTTAATTTTTCATCGGTTTTGAGCAAAGAACCAAGGAGCAGAGTGTAGCATCTGCCAAAAGCTTGTCTAGCCGATCCAGGTGGAACACGAGTGCAGACATCGGTGGGCCTCAGGGCTTCCTCCTGCGTCGAAGTTCCTTGTAAGGGAACTCGTATTATCATTTTTATTTCGTTTTTGTTGTACTTTCGTTGTCAAGGATGACACTTTACATGGGTTTGCTGGTCAAAAAAGGTCTTCAAGGAAATGTTCACCGCAAAGTACGGAGTGTGTCCATAGGCCTTTTGAAGTGTGACAGACTTGCGCAGCCTTGCTAAAAACCCATTCAGCCACTAAAGGTTCGTCTCACCGAAATTTTAAGACGCCTACACCATCAGTAATTGTGTGTTTTTTTTTTTCCAAGTTTAACCGGATACATCGATAAGCTGACTTTGCTCTCCGCAACTGGGTCTGTCGTTTGGCTGCTTGCAACGAGAGCGGTTTAAAGCACATTTCGCTTAAAAAGCGTTGAGCACGAATGGTTTCCATTTTGCTGTTACTTTTATTCTTCATTGCAATTATTTTTTTATACAAATTTTTGTAGGGCACAGAAGGAATATTGGGAGAAGCTCCAGCCAGCTTCTGGCCGCCCCTACTCAACTTCTTGCTCCAAGCCTACTGCCTGGGGTGTGACACAGGGCCATAAGGACCTCACACAGCAAAAGGAGTGCACCACGGATGAGCAACTCAAGCAGCTCTTCCAGCGGCAGCAGATGGTCTCATAAATTCTGGCCATTGTATCTTTCCTTGCTTCTTTTCGGATCAAATTTGAATCCCAACCTCTCGATTGATGAAATCCAATTGCAAGTGACGTGTCACGTTCACCAAAGTGCAATTGAAATAGTCTCTTGCACGTTGATTGGAGAGCATCCATTTTGCTCATTGTCACTGTACCATGAAGATTGTAAATAAATATTTGAAGCAAGGTTGCACATCATGCGCCGTTCTTCTTCCTTACCTTCATTACAAAACCCTGTGTCGTGTTTATATGACATGGCCGATTGACGTGTCGATCCTCCCATCGTCTTGAGTACAGTGAAATTATTTAAGCTGCTAGTTAATTAAGGGTCGGGTTAAGGAATTCTTTTAAAGACTTATTTTATTGATATTTCTGATTTTCTGGGAAATCCTCTTTATCCCTTCGATGATGACATCCTTCATCCTTCAGATAGGCAGGTGGCAGCCTCTTCCCTCTCTGTGGACTTTGATAGAAATAACAAGCTGGCACAAGGTCTGCCAACAACCCCTTTCTGGTGAAACTCCCAAAATCCAGAAGCACTGCTTAACCTCCACTCCTTCAAATCAACTTCCACATTCTCTTCGATCTCATCCTTCCCTGCAGGTTTTCAACACAGGTATTCACCACCATAGCAGATCATCCCCCCCCCCCATCCAAAACCATGATCATCAACAGCAACATGATCAAAACAATCTTTACACAAATATTCCAGGGGGAAAAGGATTTGCTCCAAGCCATGAATTGATATGGGGTCCTGTACCAGTGGAACCCATGCAAAGATATCTGTCCTTTTCTGGCAGATCTCCAGCCTCTGTCACGCGTTCTTCCCAGTGGCCAGTGAGTATCCTGATGGAATAAACAACCGACTTGCCCTTGCAGTTTGCCAAGTGTATGATGATTCGGGAATAACGGGACGAAGTTCCGAAGTTAATGGGTGAGCGATCATTCCCTGCATTTAGGGTGACTCGTTTCGTCCTGTTGTGTGAATCGATCCGTGGACGTGAGCCCAGGTGTAAGTGAAATGCAAAAACAACAGGTGTGAAATGGAGCAGAACACACGTCTGAAATAGCAAACGACATTCTCGCTCAGCGGTCTTCGAGAAATAAAGTTTGCCAAAGAGCCCCGACAGACAAGAGCCATAAATAGCATAGATCAAGGAGGAAATACTTAAGAACTGGTCCTGTAACTCCCCAAGAGGATATATCTACATACTAGATATGGGGAAAAAATCTATATTATATTATATTATATTATATTTGTATTATATTACTATAACATTTTTTGATCCCGCTCCCCCTTCCAACTGTGGTGTTATTTATACGAAGTCAAGACTCATGGAAGAGCGAGAACACATAATTTATCAGAACGCCACAGAACAAAAGGAACAGCAGAAAAAGAGAGAGAGAGAGAGAGAGAGAGAGAGAGAGAGAGAGAGAGAGAGAGAGAGAGAGAGAGAGAGAGAGAGAGAGAGAGAGAGAGAGAGAGAGAGAGAGAGAGAGAGAGAGAGAGAGAGAGAGAGAGAGAGAGAGAGACAGAGAGAGAGAGAGAGAGAGAGAGACACAGACAGAGAGACACAGACAGAGAGAGAGAGAGAGAGAGAGAGAGAGAGAGAGAGAGAGAGAGAGAGAGA
The DNA here is from genome assembly GCF_056783735.1 of Eptatretus burgeri. Classification (NCBI taxonomy): domain Eukaryota; kingdom Metazoa; phylum Chordata; class Myxini; order Myxiniformes; family Myxinidae; genus Eptatretus; species Eptatretus burgeri. The sequence goes on along the minus strand of NC_140963.1, from coordinate 121,101,558 downwards.
GAGAGAGAGAGAGAGAGAGAGAGAGAGAGAGAGAGAGAGAGAGAGAGAGAGAGAGAGAGAGAGAGAGAGACAGGGGACACCAACAGGGTTGAGGGATAAAATAGAGGGATAATTGCACAAATAAGAGGATTGAAATAAAATAGGTACAGGATATTGGGTGGCCGACTGAAAGAAAAAGGTTGTAAGGTGATGTTTTCTGGTGTTCTTCGGAGAAAGAAGGAATATAATTCATGAGCAAGGGCTACCTGGAAAGGGGGGGGGGGTGCTGACCCAAGCTGGGCTGGGTGAGCTTTTCCTGGCAGTGATTTCGTGACTTGTCCAACATTGAAAAGTTATGGAATTATTGGCCTCATGGTGGTTTTACCTTTTGCCTACTGGCTGGTGGAAAACTGCCAATATACACTACTAACAACTCCCTTCTGGTGAAACTCCCAAAATCCAGGATCAACTGCTCACCTCCACTCTATTTATTCCTCTTTTTTCCTGCCTGTGGGACCAACTTCTACATCCTCTTCAATCTCATCCTTCCTTCCAGGTTTTCAAAACAGCTGTTCACCTCCATCTCAGATATCATCCACCATCCAAAATCATGATCTTGTCGACCTTCGTTAACCCCCCTCTTGATTTTTGGGCTTGATGCTTCTGCTGTGGTGTTGATTAAAAAGAAAATCCTTGTAAACTCTGCAATGCAGCCGAAATTGGTTGAATGTGTGGGGCAGGTACCCCCTTGTGCTCAGAAGCTTTGCAGCAAATGCTGGTGTGCAGCAAGGGTTCATGGTCACCATTCCAGTGAAGAGATTATTTGGCATTGAAGACAACATAAGCTTGCCAGCTCAACTGTTGGAGGTTGTCCACTACATGCTCATGAAGGCCAGTGAGGCAGAAACTTGACCATGGATTGATTTTCTGTCCAAGGGGGTGCACTGGCATTGATATTTTTTTTCTTATGCAGCACAAGGCTGCAGGGTAGCATCATTGGCTGAGGATGCGGCTGTACCGCTGATGCAATGCCCTCCGTCAGTTCGGGCAGGAATTTGGAATTTGGCCATGGTGCCTGGCGAGAGCTCGCTTCCTCTTCGCTAAAAACATCCAACAACTAATGCCAGCAGATGGGACTCTTGTTTAACATCAATCCGAATGATGGCACATGCATTTATGAATCACCCAAGTTGGCTGACCAGTACTGCAGGTAGCGGTCAATGGAGCAGCTAACTCACTGCTTGTTTGCAGCAGTTGGCTCTGTGCCTTTCACAGATTGGAACTAAAACCTGGAAGTAGCTATTGCAACTGATATATATATATATATATATATATATATATATATATATATATATATATATATATATATATATATATATCTACTACACCTACACCTACACCTCCAACACTGTGGTGCCCCAGCCAGAAGGTTTAATTGCCATTCCACATTGCATTTTTAAAGTGATATCTCAACATTAAAGAAAAAGGAAAGGTCTTTCGGGTGGAAGAAGAAGAAGAGGAGAAAAAAGAAGAAGAAAAATAAATAAAATAAAGAAAGATTAAAAATGTTGCTTTTTGGAGGAAATCTCCACATTTGGCAACCGTTTGCATTACAAATCAATCATCACCAATCCTCGTTAATCATGACTCACTGTAGAAATGAGGAACACACATTTCTCTGGTTGACTGAGTCCCTTCAAAGCAAAGGTTTTATTTTCAGCTGTAGGGTTTTTTTTTTCAAACACGGCTTAAGAGGGCTTGCTGCAAAAAGGCAATACAACAAGTGGACAATACTTTGCAAGGTGTCAATACAAGTGAGCTTGATTGAAGGATTGAAATTATATTTTTGTTGTAAAAAAAAGAATAAGAAGAAACTTTTAACCTTGGTTATTTCAGCTGTGAAACATTTGATCAAAACATATCATTTGCCTTTTTTGGAAACAAAATAAGAAAAATCGAAATGAAACGAGAAACACACTCTTTGACGTCCTGACGTCGACCGATATGCCTCCACCCACACTTCTACATCATTATACAAACTTCTACCAAATTTGATTTAAATCCCTTCAGCTGTGCTAAAATATCTCATTTTTACCTGGCATGACCTCTGACCTTTAACCTTTTACTGCCAAAATCTAATGAGTTCATCTTTGCATCATCATCAAATAGAAAACCAGATACTGCATTGGAGTCATCAGAAGGAGCCCAAGTAAGCAAAGAGCAAAGTTGGAGTCATCATGAAGAACCTGGATAGGATTTGGGTTTCAGCCACTACTCCTCCACCCTAATATATACTTATACCAAGTTTGGTCAAAATCCCATCACTGGTTCACAAGTTAGCATGGTAGCATGATTTTTACCTCATGGGGTCATTTGACCTTTGACCCCATAATCTAATCAGTCAATCATTGCATCATGATACATACCTGTACCAAGTTTGACTAAGATCACTTCAGCCGTTATTAAGTTATCTCGGCAACAAAAATCTACCACGGACGGACGCACGCACTGACAGACGGACAACTCGAAAACATAATGTCTCCGGCTACTTCGTCAGGAGATGAATAAAAATAAACCTACAGCTTTTACACATTTCTGCAGCTACAAGACCGCGACCATTTTTCAGGCGGAAATCTGTGAACAAACCACACGGTTACAAAGGATCAAAGCACATTAACTTTCATAGAAAATATGGGAAAAATAAGGGCAAACACAATCTAGTCTGTGTTCGAAAGCTAGCTTGGACAAGCATGCACCAAAGGAGAGAGAGAGAGAGAGAGAGAGAGAGAGAGAGAGAGAGAGAGAGAGAGAGAGAGAGAGAGAGAGAGAGAGAGAGAGAGAGAGAGAGAGAGAGAGAGAGAGAGAGAGAGAGAGAGAGAGAGAGAGAGAGAGAGAGAGAGAGAGAGAGAGAGAGAGAGAGAGAGAGAGAGAGAGAGAGAGAGAGAGAGAGAGAGAGAGAGAGAGAGAGAGAGAGAGAGAGAGAGAGAGAGAGAGAGAGAGAGAGAGAGAGAGAGAGAGAGAGAGAATAATAGAATAATAAGCTCAAAAAACAGCATCATCATCACGATAAACACAGAAATACAAGAGCAAAATATCAGAGTTGGGCGAGCAGGTCACGAAAAGAAAAGCTGCAATTATTTCATACATGAAACCAAATGAATGTGGCCAATGAAGACGATGAAAAAATTTAACATTAAAAAAAATGACGCGGAGACACGACAACACACTGTTGTCATGAAAGCAGTGAAGGATTCAGAGATAAGGGGAATGGAGGTTTGACAACTTTTAACAGTGTTCATTTTGACATGGAAAGTGAAAGGTAATTGGAAAACACTGCTTTTAAATGTCACATTCTCCAAACTACATCACTTCTCCATGCCATCTTTACCACCTGAGGCCACTCTGTTGTTTTAGTACCTACCGTACGGGTGTTCTCGGTGTGCTGGCTTACCCGGGCGGTACTAGGGTGCTTTTGAGGTTCGTAGCCATCGCCCACTCTTCACGCTCTGGGGGTGGATAATTAATTAATTAATTAATTAATAAATAGAGAACTTTGCTTTTGACGAGACTACACAAAAGTACATTCGTCAATGGCAAACATAAGCCACAAGACTGTGAGGACAAGGGATCAATGAGATTTGCAGATCACTCAGAGCACTACTACAATGCTTCTTACATAGTCTTGCATTACCTCGTATATTCTTAGTCAACATACAACATCTTAGTTTTTGGGTTTTTTTCATGGAAATTGCTCCAATCAAGGAATAAGGCTGCTTATGCTACCCTGCTAACTGTGAACTCCAGGTAAGGGGCAAAGGGAAGGTTATGTAAAGATAAGGATAAAGCCAAACAAAATAAAAGAAAGAGAAAAATAACAAGAAAACCTCCAAGACACAGGAAGTAGCAGAAGTCAGGTGTAATGCAATGAAACCTCAAAGATGTAAGAAGTAGGAATCAACTATCCACAAAGCCTTTTGCTCTGCACATTCGATCAGCTTTCGTACATGGTGCATGGGTGTGCAGAGATGGCAAACCGAGTCTCGTGTCCAAACATTCGTACAGGAGGAACCAAGTTAGAAAGTCCAGCAGAACATTTGCCATGAAAAAATTTGTAGAACAAACCAAGAGTGGCAATTAACCTCAAGGGTAGGGTAATGCGATGTTAGGGTGCAGGAACCCTAACCCTAACAGCCACAGGCTGCCAGTTTGACTAACTCACAAACTAAGGAATTTGGTACATTATGCATCTCTGGAGCCTATCAAGTCAAGATAAGTGTCAGGCCGGTACTCCGGCCTGAATGTGGCAACAGTACTCCATGAGGGGGACGTATAGTTGTCTTATAAAGGTACAAAAGAGCATCAGGAGGTAAATACCTCTGCGCTCGATAAAGACAACCAACTCGCTCTGAAGCACTCTTCGCAATACCAGAAATGTACTTACCCAAACGGAGGTTTGAAGAGATGCCCATAACAAGATTCCGAAGATCAGATGATTCTGCTAAGGTTGAAAACTCCATGTCCACAGAAGGGAATGACCTGTTTCTAAAGCGAGACATGGATAGCAATTTAGTTTTCTTCGCATTGAAAGTTACCAGCCAGTCATGCCCCCACTTCAACAACACATTCTCTATACAATTTTGTCCCTGATATCCTGAGACAGCTCTCTGGTCTTGCCCATTGTGGAGAGGTTGGAGTCTGATTGATTGAGTGTGGACAGCTGTCTTTTGTGCAGAAAACGAGTTCAAACAGGTACAGTTATTACAGGTAATGAGTGGAGAATGGGAGCGCTTCTGAAAGACAAAACTAACGGGTCTGTGAGAGCCGGAATTCTTACTGGTTGGGAGGTGATCAAATACTTCATGCAATAAAATGCAAATTAATTATTTAAAAATCATACAATGTGATTTTCAGGATTTTTGTTTTCGATTCCGTCTTTCACAGTTGAAGTGTACCTATGATAAAAATTACAGACCTCTACGTGCTTTGTAAGTGGGAAAACCTGCAAAATCGGCAGTGTATCAAATACTTGTTCTCCCCACTGTATATTACCTCTGCCACCGAAGGTGAAGGAGGTTGTGTTTTCACCCCTCTCTGTCTGTCTGTCTGTCTGTCTGTGTGCAGGATATCTCAGAAAGTTGTGCACGGATTCGGATGAAACTTGGTGGACAGGTTGGGTGTGGCAAGGACGAATTGGTTCAATCTTGGTGAAGATCCGACTCTGGATCTGAATACGAGAATTATTAATATTTAAAGTGATTCTTCTCCATTGAGAGACAGGACCAAAATCGAGATAGTAATGTATAGCCTGATATTTACCTTCACCGAAGGATTCGGAGAGTGTGTTGCAATTTGGGAACGTTTGTTACTTGGCAAAAAAACTTGTTTTTGACAAGTATGTTGATCGCCTCCGTGTGTGTGTGTGTGTGTGTATGTGTGTGTGTGTGTGTGTGTGTGTGTGTGTGTGTGTGTGTGTGTGTGTGTGTGTGTGTGTGTGTGTGTGTGTGTGTGTGTGTGTGCGCGCACGTGCGAGCGTGCGCACGTGTGTGTGTGTGTGTGTGTGTGTGTGTGTGTGTGTGTGTGTGTGTGTGTGTGTGTGTGTGTGTGTGTGTGTGTGTGTGTATGTGTGTGTGTGTGTGTGTGTGTGTGTGTGTGTGTGTGTGTGTGTGTGTGTGTGTGTGTGTGTGTGTGTGTGTGTGTGTGTGCGAGCGCGTGTGTGTGTGTGTGTGTGTGTGTGTGTGTGTGTGTGTGTGTGTGTGTGTGTGTGTGTGTGCGTGTGCGTGTGCGTGTGCGTGTCCGCTCGCCTCCAACCCAAACTGTCAACTGATCATTCTGAAACTTTCAGAGATTAATGCCACCAACACTGCGACGGTCCCGCATTGAAGTTTCGGTAAAATTCGTTGACCGAAAAGGTCTACATTGGCCAAGAGGCAAATTTGAGCCAAGTTTTCTAAAATCTTCAAATTCCATCCAATTGACTTGAAATTTGAACAGGATTTGCACATCACGTCAGTGAATTCAACCACCGATTACTTTTGAGGTTATCACAGGTAAAAAGGTCAACATAGGCCATAAGACCAATCCAAAATAGGCCAATTTTTTAAAATTGTTTCTAAAATGCTCAATTTTCATCCGATTGACTTGAAATTTGAAAAACATTTTCATGTCAAGTCGCTGAATTGAACGACCAATAAATTTTAAGGTCAAAAAGTCAACACAGGCCTGATTTCTAAAATTGATTGATAGGGACAAAAACTAAATATATCACTATGTCACAAAAAGTTGTGGACGAGTTATGACAAAACAAGGTGGACGAGTTGAATTGGTGACAAGAACAAGCGGATTGGATTTTGGTTCGGATCCAGCCCATCAGTGGGATATGAAACATGAACTGTTCCACCTGGCAGAGGTGTGCGCTCTACCGAGTGCCATTCTACTTTGTGCTGTTTTGCGAAGTTGTCACTCCATGAGTGATTTTTCATTTGTTTGTCCGTCTGTCTGTTGGGTCGCCGAAATAGGTGACCCTTTTTTGTCAGTAATTCTGTGTGTTTGTTTGGATGTTTGTTTGGATGTTTGTTTGGATGTTTGTTCGTTTGTCATCAGCATAATTGGTAGTAAACGTGGGCGGATTTTGACCAAACTCCGGTGGTAGGTACATCTTATGACCTCGTGCTTTGGAAATTGTGATGGTTGCTAGGGACGCTTTGTTCCCTAGCAACAACCGAAAAACCTTCAAAATCGGTACCGTTCACACGAAATCAATTCCGAAAGGCATTATGGTTATGTAGGGTTCTGAAATTTGGCACGAATGATCTACAGGTGATGCTCTATCAAATATATTCCGGTTCTTGTGATATATGGAATACTTTACCCGCAGCGCCCCCTACAATTAACGTATGCGTGAAAATTGGCGAAAATTGAAGGCCCCCTTGCGACCAGGTGAGTGCATCGATACGAATGAAACTTTGCAGGTTCATGGTACTCAAGGAGTACTACAACTTTGCCTCAGGATATATTGACCGATTTCGCTTAGGTCAGGGGTCAAAGGTCAATTAGTGCAAAAATCGATAATATGCGAGAGCTGGAGGTGCCTTCGCGCCAAATGCTACTCCTCCGAGGGTTATGGTCCGATGGTCATAAAAATTCACACTAATCATCTGGAATACATTGTGCACAAACCATCGAGCCGGATTTTCGATTTAGACCTTTGTTCACCCACAGCACCCCCTCAAACTTTAGGGATTTCCGATATCAAACCGCATTTTCGGTACTTTTCATTCAAATGGATACCGAGTAGTTATCAGTAGATGGAACTGGATGAGATTTCATTTTCATAATCTTAAGATGATTCCCTATCCGCTATATGACATCCATTTTGCTCTATATCTTATAGTTTCCATGCTCGGCGACCCATCGCCATCGACCGGCTTGTTTGTCTGTTTGTGATCGCCGTTTCTCGACAACCACTGGTCCGATCTCATTGAAACTTGCCAGGTATATTGCTCGGGCCCTGAGGATGTGCCTTTTCACGGTTTGATATTAATCGGACAAGTGGTTCCCAAGTTATGGCCATTTATTTACCAAACCAATGACAGGACACGGTGCTATGACGTCACGATTGACGTCACAATTCTTGGTTTTTTTGTACGTACGGCCACGCACAAGTAATATAAACGGAATAAAACACGTTCATTGCCCGGATTAAGTAACTGTCCTGATCCGTACCGCCGCATTGCTGTGCCACCAATGCAGTGCCCCCATGAAGACGAGAGCAGGAGTTTGGAATTTGTTTCGTTTGCCGGCGATAACTCGCCTCTTTTCCGCAAAATAAAAAAACCCACCATGGAATCTTTAACGTCCCCCCAAACCAACGGTAGCATAACGAGACACCCAAACTAACAGCGTTTCGTCACTATCCGCACGTGCTTCGCATCGAGGAGTATATATGAGTTTGCGTACGCTCGGTTGGTTCCGACTTATCGAGTCTGTCATGTCAGTTTAAAAAAACATTATTGAGTTACTAATAAAATTAAAAAAAAAAAACGTCTCACTTAATATTTAATTATCCTGTGAAAAAGTGATTAAAAAATAAACCAAAAAGCCAAAAAGAACGTAAGATATCGCGAGATGTTATTATCGTGTGCGCATGCGCAGTTCCTGCTTTCTTTTTTTTTCTGCTCTGGGCCGAAGCAGCATCCGGAGAGATGAAGGTTCGTACAGTTCGAGTTGTCTTGGAAACGTGTTTCGTTCAGTCATTCGGACAATGATATTCCACAAGATACGTACCGGCGATAGTCTCTGGCCCCTATTGCCGCCGTTGTTGCATGAAACGATGTTGCGATGGACGCGGATGGCGGCGGATTACGAGTCGTGGGTAATTTAATGGCGCGGCCTGTGCGTCCTTCGTTCCGTTGAATCGAGGCTTCCCTCCCTCTCTCTGTGCAGCTCAACATCTCGTATCCGGCCACAGGCTGCCAGAAGCTCATCGAGGTGGATGATGATCGGAAACTACGGAGCTTCTACGAGAAACGCATCGCGGCCGAAGTGTTGGCTGATTGTTTGGGGGATGAATGGAAGGTTCGAGAAACTGTCGTCCTGCTGTTCCTTGTCCTTGTCCCTCCCCCCGAGTCTCGGTTTTGATGGTTGACGTGATTTTTGAACCGATCGTAGCGTCCTGAGTTGACGGTAGTCGAAACGAGAGTAAAAAAAAAACACGTGTTGCTGTTGTTAAACCGCCAAGTACAGCACCGCCGGCTACACCGCCACGGATCCAGTCCTAATAGATTTGAATCTGAAACGTTTAAACGGAACGTACAGGGAATAAAACCACCTACCCTGTACACGTGCGTTCTACATGTGCATGATGCCCTGTTTTCGTGCTTCCACACAGTTTATCAATATTGAACCGTGCAATGTGGTTCAAAATGTCCTGAAGCACATTCCACAATTCATCTGACATGTTGAGGTTGTTGTTTGACTTTCTCTCCCTCCATATAATCCCATGTAGCGTCAATGATGTGCATTTCAGGACTTTGAGCAGGTAAAGGCATCTTCTTGAGGATTCCATCGCCATTTTTACATTCCACATCGGTTTTCACCAAATTGACTGCATGCTCGAGGTCATTGTCATGTTGATTGATGAAAGCCCGCCCAATGAGACGCGTTCCTGAAGAAATGGCACGATGCCTCGGAACCTACCTGCACCTGTCGGCAGTGTCGGTCTACCTTCAATTTTGTGTAAATCTCTGACACCAAAGGATGAGATGCGGCTCGACGCCTGTATTGATCAACCTCCATGCTTTACTCTAGGCCATTAGTCCAAGCAATGAACGATTTAGGTCGGACAAAAATGTTATCAAAACTTTCTCACCTGAAATGACTTCATTGGCGATATGTCTTATCAGAAAAAACCCCACCCGGATCCTCCCATGGGAAACCTCGTTTTGACCTCAAATCCAAGATGGCCAACATTGTACAGGTGCAAAACTTAAAATGGACCTAATTTTGGAAAGAAACACTTTTAAGGTGTCATTTTTAACTAATTTGAGGACCCCCATTCGTTTAGTGATACTTATAAGATCGTTAGATGTCAAGGTCAACGTTAAATTTGACCAAAATTGTATCAAGAGTTATGCCAAAATGATAGTTATTGATGAAATATATTGGTTGTTATTGCCACGTATACTATTAAGATGCTCATTCATTTAGTAATAGTTTTGAGGTGATTGGATATCTCGATCATGTGATAAATTCAAGGTCAAGGTCAAATTTGATCCTAATTTGACCCTGAATTTGATCAAAATGATGCAAATCGACTCAAATAAAGTACATTGGATGTATCATTTTCAATGGACTCTTTCAAGATGTCCATTCACTTATTTATGAGATTGGCATCGAGATCATGATCATAGCCAAATTTAACCAAATAATTAAGAATCCAAACAGATTTTGTGACCTTGCAGTGACATTATTTTGAAACCCGTGTTAAGGTGTCTAATAACAAAGTTTACTATGCCTGATCACTTAAATTATATTGTATGAGTGATAATTTTTTAAAGTCAAATTGCAATGTCAATCCATTGTATTATTATTGAGATCTACATCCTGGTCATCATCATCCTGATTGTCCACATGTGGCACATTCATGCATGTTACTCCCCTGCATTGGCCACAATCTGGTGTGCACTGTAGTCCATTCTTGCGGCAGGTGCATGTTTTTTTTGTCACACTGGCCACCACAATTGCACCGAATTATCTTGAGGAGTCGCTCTGGTGCTGCTAGCTGAGTCATCCTGATAGGCACAAGACCGCCGGGAGTGGCTTTCCAAACCCCAAACTGCAGAGGCGATATCATTGCCACGCCATCCCTGCACTTGGTGATAAGTCCGATGACTATGAAAAGTGGCTGCGTCACTCATCGGTGGAAGCTTTTCTGGAGATGCATATTGTGTAGAAGTAGCTACCTTCAATAGGAACTTCGTCACCCTTGCTGCGTTGAGGCTTAGTGATGTAGTGCACCCATATATCTCCAGCATGGTATCTTCTCCTGCCTGTTCGATGTCCTGTTTCGATGAAGACGGAGACATAAAAACGGTGGCTGACTTGCTCAGTGCTGCATACTTCATAAAAACAGTCACTTTGCCGATTCCATATGGCCTTGATGTGGTATCACACCCACTGAAAGCGTGCAGGAAGAGTAGACTTTCTGAGAGGGCAGGATCCAGTTTCTTCGTCAACATTGTGAACGGGAGTCCTCAAATTAGTTAAAAATGACACCTTAAAAGTGTTTCTATGTTGTTTCTTTCCAAAATTAGGTCCATTTTAAGTTTTGCACCTGTATAATGTCGGCCATCCTGGATTTGAGGTCAAAACGAGGTTTCCCATGGGTGGATTTGGGTGGGGTTTTTTTTTTCTGATGAGACGTATCACCAATGAAGACATTTCAGGTGAAAAAGCTTTGATAACATTTTGTCCAACCTCTATGGATCATGATCCGTTCGTTGCTGTGCCTACATCAGCCGTAAGCTGTATCGTGCAATTTCGTTCCACTCATCGGGGGTGGGGGGGGGGGTAGACAAAACCTTGATAATATGATAGTATATATCCAAATACATACGTATCCAAAAGTTCTCCACTCAAATAGCTGCAGTTATTGCATATTTTCATCTTGAAAATCGATGCATTCGCCGCGCTCTCTCATTTGAATTTTCTCCACACGGATCACGTGACGCCTCGACAGCCAATAGACGCTCCCCAGTGTATTATTCACCAGGACAATGTAGCGAACGAAGAAGACAAACGTTTTATGTCTGTAAGATGGGATAAATGGAGAGAAAGTGTCAACAAATTGCTCGTCTTAGACGGTCACGAACGACGTTTAGCCGAGAGTGCCGGCGCGGGAGGACGAACTTCGATCATGGGCCTATTACCCGGAGTGCCGGTGTAAAGATTTCAAGCTACCCCCCCCCCCCTTTCAAGTTACCTCCCGGTAATCTGAAATCAATTCCATCCTACCCCCTACGATTTCAGATTACCCCCCTAAAAACATTTATTTATGTATGTTTATTTGCAAAAAAATAGTAATTTAATTGATATTGAAAACTAATTAGGGAAACACCATTGACCACGTGACAGCCTTTAAAGAGTTTGCAATGAATTTTGATTTTATTATGAATGATTGATTTTATTTTAATATTGTTATTAATTGAAATCAGGATTTCTTATACAGTTATAGTTTTTGCCATATTTTTATGAAATCCTTCTTCGATATAGTTGATATAAATAGACATACTGGTATGTCTTTTAAACCAACTCAGACTATACTTAAAATTATGGAAACAACGCAATAAAATCAATATATAAGAAAGGAAATGAAAACAGCTTATTTTTAATTCACAATTTCTTTGTGGTCGTATGGTAGCTTAGCTGCCGGGGTAGCTCTCATTTCTTGAAGCACGACTGTGTCGTTGATGCAGTGCCCCTCTACCAGTACACACACTGGAACTGGTACTCATTTCGCCAACCTCGGAAAGATGACAGGCTGAGTGTGTAGCCTGGTGTTGGCTCAGTGATTAGGGTGGCGACTTGCGATCTTCGGGTCCTGAGTTGTGGTTAGGGTGGTGGCTTGGGATCCTTGGGTCCTGAGTAGTGGTTAGGGTGGTGGTTTGGGATCCTAGGGTCCTGATTGGTGGTTAGCGTGGTGGCTTGGGATCCTAGGGTCCTGAGTTCAAGCCCCGTCGGCCGCTGAATTAATGCACCGGGGGTTTGACTCAGCCTGTTATCCTTCTGAGGTCAGCGAAATGAGTACCGGTTCCAGTGTGTGTACTGGTAGAGGGGCACTGCATCAGCGACACAGTCGTGCTTCAAGAAATGAGAGCTACCCGGCAGCGAAGCTGCCATATGACCACAACGAAATTGTAAATTAAAAATAAGCTGTTTTCATTGCCTTTCTTATTCATTGATTTTATTGCGTTGTTTCCATAATTGTAAGTATAGTCTGAGTTGGTTTAAAAGATATACCAGTATGTCTATTTGTATCAACTATATCGAAGAAGGATTTCATAAAAATGTAGCAAAAACTATAACTGTATGAGAAATACTGATTTCAATTAATAACAATATTAAAATAAAATCATTCATATTAAAATCAAAATTCATTGCAAACTCTTGAAAGGCTGTCACGTGGTCAATGGTGTTTCCCTAATTAGTTTTCAATACCAATTAAATTACTATTTTTTTTGTAAATAAACATACATAAATAAATGTTTTGAGGGGGGTAATCTGAAATCGTAGGGAGTAGGATGAAATCGATTTCAAGCTACCCCCGGGGGTAACTTGAAATCGATTTCAGATTACCGGGATGTAACTTGAAAGGGGGGGGGGGGGTAGCTTGAAGTCTTTACACCGGCAACCCGGGTACAATCGGCCCATGATCGAAGTTAGTCCTCCCACGCCGGCACTCTCGGCTAAACGTCGTTCGTGACCGTCTAAGACGAGCCATTTGTTGACACTTTCTCTCCATTTATCCCATCTTACAGACATAAAACGTTTGACTTCTTCGTTCGCTATAATTGTCCTGGTGAATAATACACTGGGGAGCGTCTATTGACTGTCGAGGCATCACGTGATCCGTGTGGAGAAAATTCAAATGAAAGAGCGTGGCGAATGCATCGATTTTCAATATGAAAATACATAATAACTACAGCTGTATGAGTTGAGAACTTTTGGATACCTATGTATTTGGATATAAACTTTTGGATACGTATGTATTTGGATATAAAAAGCCTAGTGTTGGCGCAGTGGTTAGGGCAGTGGCTTGGGACCCAAAAGGTCCTGAGTTCAAGCCCCGTTGGGACACTGAATTAATATATGTCTATATATATATATGTATATATATGTATGTATGTATATGTATATATATATATATGTATGTATATGTATGTATATGTATATATATATGTATGTATATGTATATATATATATGTATGTATATGTGTATATATATATATATGTATGTATATATGTATGTATATGTATGTATATGTATATATGTATATATATATATATATGTATGTATATATATATATATGTATGTATATGTATATATATATGTATGTATATATGTATATGTATATATATATGTATGTATATATATATATATATATATATATATATATATATATATATATATATATATATATGTATATATTGTTACGGCTGTGGAAATTCGCAAACCACCATTCAGGGCCCGTAGGTGAGATATCTCTAAGTACATGTGTAGTTAGCCCCAAACCCGTTGTATAGAGGGAATTTATGTGATTCATCCGGGCTGCGATGCTTTGAGATAGCCGTTTTTCTGTTCTATCTTTATTTTGAACCAACCACGTCTCAACCGCCATCACACAACAACCACCACGCCAGCCATCGTCACCAACTGCAACCACGCTCCAACCCTCGGACAACAACAACGCCAACAGCCATGACCTTTACCTTCACAACTCGATCCCACATCATCGCATCACCGCCATTCCCAAAAGGCACCACAACCATCAAACCACCACCGAAAACCCTCCACCACCTTCACCTCTCTCCTACGGCCATTCCCGCACCACCTGTGAACACTGAGCGTCGGGCTGTCTTGGGCCCGTTCGGCGATTGGTGCCGAACGCACCGAGCCGCGAGCGCAAATAACGGCCTTTCCGAGGGAGAATTCGGATCAGGAATGCTACACGCCCACTTTTGCTCCCTCCAATTAGCAAGCGCGGAGCGGCTTGGCCCTGCCTCCAGGCGCGTCTGTGTGAAATTGATATATGCAAATTCTGGGATCAGGGGAGATTCACGCCCCCTTTCCTCCGACCAGTGGGCGAGCGTGGCTCCGCCCCCGGGGTCATCCTGATCCGGATATTTGCATATTAGCTGCTCCTGCCGGCCTATAAGAAGGCGAATGCAGTCAGTCGAGTCAGGTGGCGAAGTGATCGGTGTGTCTTCGAGTTGGGTTCTGGAGTCGGCTGAGAAGAGTTGCGGGAAGAGGCAAAGGAGCTCGGGTCCGAGGCGAGAAGGACGGCGGTCGGTGACGAGGTCGCGGCGTGGGATCGCTCGTCGCGGGACCCAAGCCAGCCAGCCATTCTCCCTCCCCCAGGGCATCAACAATTCCCCCTTTCCCCCTTGCTGAGATAGTGCAACAAGGGGGCCCCGTTCCCACCCCACTCCAAACGTTGTGCCAACGAAACCCGCCAAAGAGCACGGAGTCGGGGCACAGCCACGCGGCCACATCTGCGGCTCGTCCGCCAACGCGTCACGAGGACGTGGGTAGGACCCCCCCCCCCGGTCTCACGGGCCTGGCCGCTCCATCAGGTCACGCGCACATATTGGCCAACAGGCCCATCTGCCCCCTTGTCTATGAGGGTGGCTTCTTTCCTTTGCTTTTGAGTAAATGTGTGTTGGCGCCGTCTGTAAAGTAGAACTGTATAAGTGTTGCCGTGTGTGCACGTAGTCGGTAGTAACTCTGCGTCGTTGTTGCTTTTGTTTTGTTTGCTATATGTGCATTTTGACTGTTTGACTGTATATATATGTGCTTTGTGTGAACTTTTTTCCCGTTTCGCTTCGTCTTTTCTTTATTGACCCTCCATCCTGCTTCACGTAAAGGGTTCGTAGTGGGTGCAAAACGCCTGGTAAATAATCTGAACCGTCGAGGTCGACGATAACACCACTCGGTTATCCCGATAGTACGGAACGGGCCGCTCAAGTGGCTCGTGTCTGGAGTCGACCTGCGGCGAGGTACGATCGCCCGGTTTACCATCCGCGTGGGTACTTCGGTAGGTCGAGTTTGGCGAACAACCCTATCCTACGCGGTTGGCCGATTGGCACGATTGTGGTGAGGTCGAAAGGCCCACCCGTGGCTGGCTCCGGGCGATAGTTCCCGGAGGGTCACGACTGAATTGTCCGTCCGGTGGGCGACGCGGTCGCGATTCGAATGACGTGGCCGTCCGCACGCCGGCGGGCGCGAATTCGCAAATATATATAGATACATATATATATATATATATATATATATATATATATATATATATATATATATATATATATATATATATATATATATATATATATATATATATATATATATACCAAGTCGAAAACACCAGGGGGTTGACTCAGCCTGCCATCCTTCCGAGGTCGGCGAAATGAGTACCAGCTGTACTGCGCCCGATGTATGCCCCAGTTAGAATAGGTGTACCATATCCCTGTGTGTCGTAAAGGCCCAGTCACCCCTTGACGTTTTAGCCAGCTTATGCCGATTTTTGGAAAATTTGTCTAAAACGCTTGTGCACGTCGAATACGTTATGGGTAAGTGTTGATAACATTGAGAGCACGCTGAAAAACGCTGCCATACGTCGTTGTACGCTGGCTTTAAACGTTGTACTTTTTGGTTGTCCTCAAATTTTCCATGCTTGAAATTTTAAGACTTATGCCAGCGTATGACTCACACGTTCCGCATAACACTGGCCATAAGTTGTAGGCATGTCATGCGATCGTCGACACACATCAACACACGTTACTTGTAAGGTGCTCATAAGTCGAAACACGTCAAGGTAATGGTTAGCGTCAGTGTTCCAGACTCCCTGTTTTTTTTTTTGTTTGTTTGTTTTTTTCTTCCTTCCTTCGATATGATGGTGATTTTGACACTTCGATCTCTCGTGCGGTTATAATATAATTAATAGGCTGCCGCTCAACGATTTAAATCATAACCGCACTGTACACTGAACACCGTCATACCGAAGAAAAAAAATACCGGGAGTCTGGAACAAAATCGCTGGCAAGATCGCAAAGGTGTGACTGCGATGTTGACACTTCCATTTCTGCGGCGGTTGTGATTTTAATCGTTGTGTGGCAGCCTTTTCATAACCTACGCCACGTCATCGTTGGCGATGCCTGCAGCGCGCTATGCATAAGTTAGACTATCGTTGGGCATAGGTTGTGAAGGCCGACAACAGGTTCAGCATTCGTTGGTATAAGTTATCTATAACACGACGAAACGTCTGTGTCCGTTACTAATACGTTATGCATAAGACAAGTCGTTATGAATACGTCCGAATCTTTAAAAAAAACATCAAAAGTTCAACGTAAGCCAGGGTTTTACATACATTTTAATACGTTGCCATTGCTGGCTAAAACGTCAAGGTGTGACTGGGCCTTAAGAGGCGACCAGGGTTGCGTCAGGAAGGGAATCCGGCGTAAAAACCTATGCCAAATCATTATGCGGACAACAAAACGAATTTCCATACCGGATCGGTCGAGGCCCGGGTTACCAACGACCGCCACCGGTACCGGTGGTCAGCAGGGTACCAGTGGAAATTGTGCTACTGCTGGGCGAAGGAGGAGAAGGAGACGGGGAAGGCGAGTCCGGAGGCAGTGGGAGAGGGGGAAGGGTAGAAGTGTGCAGGTGAGAGTTGGAACTCTGAATGTTGGGACGATGACTGGCAAAGGGCGAGAGTTGGCTGATATGATGGAGAGAAGAAAGGTGGACATACTGTGTGTACAAGAGACCAAGTGGATGGGGAGTAAGGCTCGGAGCATTGGAGGTGGTTTCAAACTGTTCTCCCATGGTGTGGATGGGAGGAGAAATGGTGTCGGGGTCATCCTGAAGGAAGATTATGTCAAGAGGGTATTGGAGGTGAGGAGATTGTCTGACCGAGTGATGAGTGTGAAGTTGGAAATTGAAGGGGTGATGATGAATGTCATCAGTGGAAGATGGAGCCGCCAGGCAGGAGGAGAAGAGGAAGGCCCAAAGAAGAGGTTCATGGATACGGTGAGGGCGGACATGCGGGTGGTTGGAGTGTCAATGAAAGATGTAGAGGATAGAGCGAAATGGTAACGGTTGATCCGCTGTGGCGACCCCTCACGGGAGCTCGCCGAAAGAAGAAGAAGATGTATTTGGATATAAACTATCATTATCAGGGTTTTGTCTACCCCCCCCCCCCTCTCCCCTGATGAGTGGAACGAAACTTGAATTTCAGGCATTTTCTGAGCCATGGCTGATGGCCTACTCGAGCTGTTGTACACTGACGGCTGGAATGCTCCCGTCTACCTTTGAATAAACTGCCGTTGGTTATTGACAAACTGTTCAAACTTGGACTCACCTGTGATGGGAACCTTCTTCCAGGTTTGGTCGTTTCACCGTTTCATTTCAGGTGCCCACGTCGGCCTTTAACGGACTTGAATGTACTTAACGTCCCCTTTTTGGAGCGGTTGGACTTCCTTCCACAATATCTGACCTGCTGAATACGGCTCCTGCGAAAACTTGTCTGGCTGCAATCCACCGTATGGAGTAGCCTGGAGGTACGCACACTGACACCTAAGCTGTCTCGCCTGGGTGAGAATCCCACCCAGCTATAAACTCTCATCCTGGTGTTCCACAGGCAGGGCGATTCATCAATGCTGTGTGCCATCTCTTGATCGACGACAAACTGGACGTCCCGTCTGCCTACATCACTTGGTGGACGTTAAAAGATCCCACATCATCTTTCACGAACAGTGGTCGAGTTATCGCTGGCACCTGAGCCAAATTTTTTTTTAATTTCCCTGATCACTCCCAATCAAACAAAGTGTAAAAATGTCAACCCTCCAAGGGGGGGTCGCTATGCCCCTTAACTGTACGTATGGACGAGTATCCAGCCATTGTATACGCTTGTGTGATATTTCCTTATTTCCTCGTATTTGCCACACTGTACAATTGTCACCAACCATGCTTTTACAGTCCTTCTGAAGGTGGAACTTTCCGATTGCTTGTAAAACAACCTGTCAATGTACGATATCGACGCACGATTACTGTAGAACATATTATGCTTGTATAATTTGCATTTTCTATCTCGTTCCTCTGTTTCCATAACTGACAAAAGACCCCGTCTTTGTGGATGGGTCAGTTCCCCAACTTTTTCATTTATGGCGTATTTTATTACGTCCGCCCACCAAAGGACGGCGGAGGTTATGTTTTCACCCTTATCTGTCTGTGCCTGTTTACATAATTTATCAAAAAGTTATCGACTGATTTGGATGAAATTTTGTGGGCAGGAAGGGTGTGTGACGAGGACGAACTGATTAGATTTTGGTGAAGATCCGAGTCTGGACGGAGGTATGCGCTCCACCTAGTGCTCTTCTGGTTATGATTTGTCATTCCTGGTTTACACCATGTGATGCCATACGACACACATTTACATGGAGAGGATTGGCATCCTCCCACCACCCTAAACCATGGGGGGGTTTTCTTAAACCCCCTAAAACCAATACCCTGAGTATAACCAACAGTTTTAAACATTCCATCTCGTGTTGTAGGAGTGTATGGAAGTCAAAGAAGCATACAAACAGTATGGTTATGATTCTTCCACTTGTACGATGTCAATGTAAAATGGCATCATACAAGTGGAAGAATCGACCAATCTGCTCCATGTAAATGGATGTTGTATAGCATCGGTGATGGAAACCAGTATTACAAATCGTAATTAGAAGTGCACTCGGTGGAGCGCATACCTCCACCCGTATCCGAATCTTCACCAGAATCTAATTGGCTTGTTCTTGTCAACCTACCCAACTCACCAATCATGTTTTGTCCAACTCCGTTCATAACTTTTTTCAGATATCGTGCTGTATATTGGTTTTGGTTCCATCTCTCGACAGGGAAGAATCACTTTTAAAAAAAATAAAGAAAAAAAACAATTCTCGGATCTGGATTCAGATCTTTACCAAAATTTAATCAATTTGTCCTACCTACGCACACACGCACACATGCACACATGCACACACGCACACACGCACACACGCACACACGCACACACGCACACAATGGACCTCATGGGTCTATTTTCCGTCCTCAGCCCAGGAGGGAAAGGCGAGCGAGGGGACCAGAGCCTGGCCGGGGTACCTTCCCGCCTCGTGCGGTCACACCGACTCCAAACCACCATGGTGGGACTTGAACCCACAACCCGAAGTCCATGGCCCACAAACGAAACCAAGCCACCACGACTGCAGACTCTAAGCAATCGCCACCAAGACTGCAGACTCTAAGCAATCGCCACGATCACTCCAGGCACTAGGCAGTCGCCACGATCACTCCTCTACTCTCTTGAGGTGGGAGCGATTTCTTTCCTCGCCACTTGCCTCCTGATTGGACGGTTCAATCGCGCGATTCAGTGGCCGTTCCTCATTGGACAGGCCCACGGTAGGCAGGGCAACTCCCACCTTTCTGGGGTGGAGTCGGATCTGAGGCGATGGAGGCTCCGCCCATGCCTTCAGCCAAAAACACGTGGGCAATAGTGACCGAGTTGAGTCAGGGACCGTGCTGTTGTTTGTTAACCTCCACCATCAAAGATGGATGGAGGTTACTGTTTTCACCCCTGTCTGTTTGTTTGTTTGTTTGTTTGTTTGTGAACAGTATTACGGAAAAAAACTCCTGGACGGATTTCGACAAAACTTGGGGGGGGGGGGATTAGGTATGGTCCAAGTATCATGCCATTAGATTTTGGACTTGGTCCATTTTGTTCAAAAAAAAAACTTAGAAAATTTTGCAACTTTTTTTCAAAAAAATTCCGATTTTATTTGAAAAATATTTGAATTTTTTTTTTTGCATTTCTCCATGTTTGAAGTGATTTCTAACCCCCCCCCCCTCCTAAAAAAATTGTTAGAGAAAAAAAGAAATTTTGCAACTGTTTTTTCAAAAAAATGTTTTTTTTTTTTTTTTTTTTTTTTGGGGGGGGGGGCATTTCTCCATGCACGTCGATCTAGTTTAGTTTATTCAATCGTGGTTCAGTCGAGTCTGATCCGTTTTGACCTACAATGAATAGTATATCAGGTTCACTTAAGTGACCCAGCAGTATTGGCGGCGGAGGTTTTGCACTCCACCGAGTGCTCCCCCTCTAGTTGTAGATGTAATAAACCTGACTATAAAATAACTCACAGCACACACACGAAATTCCCATTCGACAGAAGGAGGGATTCTAACTATAAACTCATACTTATTGAAATAACTAAGCTACTCTGGCTGTTTGTTTGCAAAAGGCTTCCAGATTCGTCACAATATCACACAGACATCCATATCATTCATGCAATTAGTATAGGCTCTGGGGGGGGGGGGGGGTGTTTGTGTACATGACTCTTTTAGAGCATCACCCTATTTTTTTTTTTGTTCTATATGCCAAGACCTTCAAAAAAAGTTTGGGTAACTCCTCCAGATCAAGTACATTTTTTTTTTCTGTAGGGTCCATCTTGGATTCGCAGTTGGCTACCAGCAAACTATAATTAATTAAACCAAAATGCCCATATTGGGTTTAGATGGAATAAATTATTAGTAAACGCCCATAAATTATTAATTTTGATTTACTTCAATTACTTATGCATTGTTAACACATTTTAGCATGATTTATTCTCTTAAAACTTGGTTCACAGTAGAAAATTACCATATTTTATGTAATTTAGTCAAAAATAGTCAAACAAGCTGTTAGTCCTTTGATCGTGACTCATACTTATACATGTACTTAGTCATGCACTCATTGTGATAATACAGATCTGCTCCAAACACAGAATGTGGATCTTGAAGATCACAAGTTCGGTCGAAGACGGCATCTTGGAAGAAGTTAGTTGCAGCAAGAAAAGACGTAGCACGGTTGGATTCACTGATACAATATTTTGTGTACAGTTGTTTGTAGGATTTGTTATCACAGATAATGCAGTTCACAACTCGCAATCCTGTTGCTGTAGTATCTGCATTAGGTCGGTGGCGAACTGCCTGGGAGCGAGAGCTTCCACCTTCAGTTTTGTTCTGCTAAGAAAAAGATGAGTCTTGGCCTTGAACTAGATTCTTCTTAGTTATTCTGTAAAGAACTGTCTTCATAGTGTACTTCTTGTAACATTCATTCGTCACATGATAACAAAACCCATCTCCTTCAACAAGCTTCAGTCTTTTGGAAACACGGTCATTGTGTATGCCGCTGGCTTCCCGTATCCTTTAACAGCCATTGCTTGTGCTTGCTGTCTTATTGCCTACTTTTTGGCAGATAATACATTTTGTTGCATCATAACAGAGGTCTTGAGATGACTTTACAAGAGTTACAGACTCCATCATTGGCACTTTATCCAACTCTACACAACCCTGAAAAAAATAGGATATTATTAGTACTACATGTTGTACATACTAAGGGAATTGGAGGCACAACCACACACTTAAAGTAAATTGGACAACTACCTATTTGGAATCGATGCGAGTTTTAATTTTGGCAATTTTATATGACCCCCCCCCCCCCCCGTCTCCTCAGGGACATAACAGGAAAATACATGTAAACTATTCTGCACATTCTGGATGAGGCACAACCACATACCAGTGTGTGGTTGTGTCACAGGCCTGGGGCACAATCGCACACTGGTATGTGGTTGTGCCCCATCCATTTACATGTATGGTTGTGCCCCATGTTACATGTGTTCATGTTAATGGGGGTCTGTTTTTGTTTTATTGTTTTGGCAGAAAACGTGTGATGATAGTTTCCATTCTTCCCCAACTTCTGATAATGTATAATTTATCATTTTCTTCATATTCATATGTATCCCAGATATGATTTGACAAGCTGATACATTTAATATGTGCATAATAATAGTTGACCTTGTGAAAACATAGGCCAAGGTCAAGGTATTGGAAACCAAATCCATTCAATTCCTTACCCTTAAAAATGTGATGATTTGACATTTAATTCATATTTCTGTGTGTTCTTGATCAGGTTTTATTATATTTTACAAATTTCCTCGTTAATATCTGAATACTAATAGTTGACCCTGAAAGCATAAGTCAAGGTCTTTGAAACCAAAGCCATTCAATTCCCTACCCTTAAAAATGTATGATTTGACATTTAATTTATATTTCTATGTGTTCTTGATCAAATTTTATGACAGACAATTTGTCTATTTATAGATAGAATTGGGGGATTCCCCCATTTTGCTTTGAAATTTAAATATTTTGATCTAGATTTCACAATTATTCATTAAAATATTTCGTTTTATGAGATACAATTATTCTTTGATATTTCATTTACAACTTTTGACCATTATATTTACTTAATATCAAAGGTGATCCATTAAAATCTTACCTTTTGTTTGCAGCATTGCTTTCTCTTCTTTTTCTTGAAAATCCAGTTGCCAACAGGAAGTGACATCATAGTTAACCTCACTGTGACATCATAGTTTACCTCACTTCGGTATCCCCAAAAATGACATCATAGACTTTCATATTCCTGTAATTTACTTTAAAATGGTCTGAGAGCTTAGGTATGTATTATACACTAATAGGAAATCACATATGGGAAATCATTTGGTCACCTGATATTTGACCTTGAGTGAAGGATTAAAGGTCAAATAGACCCTCAACAGTGTTCCCTTTATAAGAAAAAAAATGTCCTTATCTTTCTAAAAAAAAATGGTCTGATGGCTCAGTTACATATACTAGGGCGGGCCCGTAAAAAAAAAAAACTTTTAAACCGTGTGCCAGAAACAACAACCACACAGGCCGTTCCTTCGCTCTCGTGTGCCCTTACGTGCATGGCTGTATGTGCGTGGCCGTATGTGCAAAAAAATTAAAACAACCACACAGGCCGTTCCTTCGTTCTCGTAAATGACGACTGGATTGGGGCATTGTGTTTATTTTTAAATGCGCATAAGAAATCGAGACATTATTAGAATACAGTTAGTCATCACTATCCGGAAGTACTGCATGCCCATATGGAATGTTCACATGCAATCCACAAATTATCGCTTGCATTGAAGTAACAACTGCTGTGATACTTCCACACACAGAGTTATTTAAAATGCAAATTAAAATCAAGTTTTCCTCCCTGTCTTTGCGAGCTATGACATTCGCTGCCATTGACCATTGCCACTCCTACACCACGTTGAGGCGACAGGGTAGGATTTGTAAGAGACCTGAAAGTAGTGTCATTAGTTATTCCATGTTTGAATTGTTTTATTTTAAAATAGTTTAAAAAAAAATTGTTTGCAAAGCATACTACCAAAATGAGATTTATTTCGTTGGGAAGCATGTTGCGAAGAGGTGAATTCCTTAAGACTTCCAAAAACATACTCAGGCACGACAGGAAAAAACAGCTGAAATGGATGAAGAACGATATCAAACCTTGAAAAGGCACATCCGCGGGTCCCCAGCAATATTCCTGGCAAGTTTCAATCAGATCGGCCAGTCAATCGTGCAAAAAAAAAAACATTAATTGTGACATCATTCGTGATGTCATAGCACCGTGTCTTGTCATTGGTCGACAGATAAATGGCCGTAACTTGGGAACCGCTAATCCAATTGATATCAAACCTTGAAAAGGCACATCCGCGGGGCCCTGGCAATATTTCTGGCAAGTTTCAATCCGATCGGACCGGCGGTCGTCGAAAAACTGCGGTCACATATACACACACACACACACACACACACACACACACACACACACACACACACACACACACACACACACATACACACACACACACACACACACACACACACACACACACACACTGCTGGAATTATTGACTCGTACGTGCCCGTAAAAAATAAATATATAAAAATAAAAATAAATAAATATTCAAACCGCGAGCAACAAACAACAACTACGCAGGCCATTTCTTCGCTCTCGAGTGCCCGTACGTGCATGGCCCGGAAGTTTGAATATTATTCGCAGTTAAGATTATTCGCAATTTAGTTTTAATACCCAATTATTCAATTAGCGCCAAAGTATTTTACCTTTTCGCAATGTCGTGGCAAGGAAAAACAAAAAGAGAAGAGAGAAAAAAAAATTACTTCCTGGTTCGGAGCATACCAGCACTCTGATGTTCCCGAAATTTATACACCGTCTAATATGAAAACTATCATAACTTGGGGCATTGTGTTTATCTATAAATGCGCATAAGAAATCGAGAAATTATTAGAATACACGAAGTCATCATTATCCGGAAGTCCGTACGTTGTAACCCGTAATGGATCTGGAAGCCCGTACGTTGTAACCAGTAATGGCAAACACAGCTGAGCTTCCCTTTCCCATCGGCCACGCCCACGCAGCAACGTGTCTATCATTGGTTTGGTAAGTAAATGGCCATAACTTGGGAAGCACTCGTCCGATTAATATCAAACCTTGAAAAGGCACATCCTCAGGTTCCCAGAAATATACCTGGCAAGTTTCAATTAGATCGGACCAGCGGTTGTCGAGAAACAGCGGTCACACAGACGCGCACACAGGCACACAGAGATTGCTGGAATTATAGATAGATGTGTTGTAAATAAATGGGAAATAACATATGGAATCTTTTGGTTACATGGTGGTTGGCCTCAAACAATGGGGTCAAGGTCAAATGGACCCTAATAGCATTGTCATCACAGTATTACCTTTATCGAGGAAAAGCCCATATCATTCTAAACATGGTGTGATGGCTAGAAATAAAATATGGAAATCTTTTGGTACTTGACCTTGCCCCGTGGTTGTGGTTGTATGTGGTTGTGCCCCAAGTTCCCTTACATCTAATTAGGATGAGTGTCTCAATATAGTCCCTGTAGGATTGAAGCTTGTGCACATCACTGTTTTACACCATTAATTGAAGCTTCAATGTTAAATCGTGTCTACTTTTCATTATTTTGTCAGTCATTTTGAGGAAAATCTTGGGATTATGCTAATTAGATCAGCTAAAAAAATACAAAAATGTTACCAATGAATTCATTGGGGGTCAATAACCAATATTTAGTATTAAAAAATCCACTTTCCATGGCATTTAATTAAGGAGATATCATCATTTGATGAAATACCGCAAAAGTGGCCATTTGGGGGTAGGGGTGACTGGTTTACAATGAGCTCTGGTCATCACACATAGCCCCATTGTGAGAATATGAAAATTGAATTGCTCAGAGAACTTAATAAGAGACCATCAAACTTTGAGCTACTTTCAAGGTGAAAGCTATTTTTCACTGAAATTACGTAAAATATGCTCATTTTCTACTGTGAACCAAGTTTTTAAGAGAATAAATCATGCTAAAATGTGTTGAGCAATGCATAAGTAATTGAAGTAAATCAAAATTAATAATTTGTGGATGCTTAATAATGATTTATTCCATCTAAACCCAATACGGGTATTTTGGTTCAATTATGGTTTGCTGGAAGCCAACTGCAAATCCAAGATGGACGCCACAGAGAAAACGTACTTGATCTGGAGGTGTTACCCAAACTTTTTTTGAAGGTCTTGGCATATAGAACAACAAGGACAAATGTGTCCAAGAGCTGCGTCCTAAAGGTTTTGTCTTCACCAGAAGAAGAACAAGAAGAAGAAGAAAAAAAAAGCAACAACAACAACTTCCGATATTTCGTCACGTGCCTTGACGGAGCCAATAGCAGACCCGTCCTGGACGATCGTCATTCATGACGAGAAAATAGTGTATTTACGAAATAACCACATTAAATGGAATAATCTTTCAATAGTAACGTGAACTTTTCGAAACTTTAAAGCAAATGTCCGAATATATTTAAAAGTTCATGATAGACGCTCTCAAAAGGCACCCTCAATGCGAGGATGTGTACAGGTGTTTAGTATTTAAGGAGATCCGGATCCTGTATGTAAAAGAGCAGAGTTCTAAAGGTTTTGTCTTCACAAGCAGAACAACAATGCCGAGCTCTCTCAGAGCTCGGCGTTAGGTCTATTACGTTAGGTCTGTTACCCTAAATAAATTAGGGTAACACTCCAAAAGAGTCATGTACACAAACACCCCCCAGAGCCAGGAGTAAATATACAGACCACTTTTTCAGCAAATAATGCTAAAAACTACCCATGCAGTTGATGGGCATTCTGCCAGCACCACACTGCATCTAATTTGAGAAATATTTGTGCATTTTTTTTGCTGATCATGCTGAACACCGAGACAGAATGAGTTGAAAGTGTGTGATTATACACAGGAAGGTTTTCGGTGGTTCGAAATCAATAGTCCCGGGGTTCAGGGTGTGGGGAGCACCCCAATTACTGCTGCCACCGAAGGTGGGCGAAGGTTTTTGTCTTTCTGTGCAAGATAGCTCAAAGTTGTGGATGGATTCAGATATAACTTGGTGGACAAGGTGTGTGTGTGTGTGTGTGTGTGTGTGTGTGTGTGTGTGTGTGTGTGTGTGTGTGTGTGTGTGTGTGTGTGTGTGTGTGTGTGTGTGTGGTGCCGTCCTGTAAGTAGAAACTGTTAAGTGCCTTTTGCTTAACTGTACATCGCTTGCATTTCTTTTATTCGGATAACTCTGCTCTTTTTGTGCTCCCCCTGCCCCATTATAAATAAACCCCCAATTGTTCAATGCATTAGCTCGTTTTCTGTGCTTTCTCCCATTGGCCTAGCATGGTGCGTATTGAGAATTAGTGAGGCCGTTCGTGCCGTAAATTGTTCATTTGGTCCGGTGCGGCTTTGGAAGCTTCCGCTCGGTTACGCTGGATCCGAGTCGGTGATAGCGACTCGGTTCGGACAAAGTCGGTCGAGGGTGTGGTTTTCCCCGGTAGTTGGGCGACGTGGGTACTTAGGAAAATTGAAATTAGGCAATTAACCCTACCCCACGCCGTCGAAATATCGGGGACCGCGGTCCGCTAAGGGACCCGTGACCTTTGGAGTTATCCAAGGGTCACAACCTAAATTCTGGGTGTTCAGTGGGAGACTGCTCTACTGCTCCATCTAGTGGTCGTTTATCGCCACCGAACCCCGGCCCACAACAATATCTCTAATGGGTCTAAAGGCTTACATTTCTAACGCCTGTCGAGGTCTGAGTGGTCAAAGGGTTCAAAATGTCTAATTGGTGTGTTGTAATGGAGCTTAAAGGTCAAAACTAAAGGGTGAAGAGGACGAAAAGGGTCTCAAAAGAGCTAAAGGGTATATTCCATCGTAGTTTTTTTTCCGAAAGGCGTCCAGAAGTCTCAGCAGTAAAGGTTTCAGAGGTACATTGTAATGGTATGTAATTTATAGACATAGTCACGATGCAGTTGACATTCAAAC
This sequence comes from Eptatretus burgeri, assembly GCF_056783735.1. Taxonomy (NCBI): domain Eukaryota; kingdom Metazoa; phylum Chordata; class Myxini; order Myxiniformes; family Myxinidae; genus Eptatretus; species Eptatretus burgeri. Next base: position 121,074,050 of record NC_140963.1, on the reverse strand, counting down.
AGTACGTAATTCGGACATTATCACCTTGGTTGACCGAGGTTTCACTCACTGCTTCGTGTTTTGTTTTTCTTATCCCTCCGCCGAAGTTGCCAAAGGCATAAATTATATGTACGGGTTGTCCGTCCGTGATCAGTTTTCGTTACCATGATAACCCAACACCAGCTGAGGGGATAGAAGGTCAAACTTGGAGCAAGTATGTATGATTTTATAGATGGAACTGATTCTATTTCAGCATCAAGAGGCCAGAGTTCATGTCGGGTAGAATGTGATGCTTGAACAGCGGAAGGGATTTAAATCGAACCGAGTGCAAGTATTATAATGATGTAATGCGGGCAGAGGCATATTGGTCGACGTCGAGGTGTGGAAGAATGCCGTTCTAGTTTCTATAGATGACTATTTCCATGTAGTTGGTTGTGCAAATAATCATACGATCTGTTGTGCACTTTTTAGGGATACATTGTGCGGATCAGCGGAGGAAATGACAAGCAGGGGTTCCCTATGAAGCAGGGGGTGTTGACCAATGGTCGTGTCCGCCTCCTCCTCAGCAAGGGTCATTCCTGCTATCGGCCACGGCGCAAGGGTGAACGTAGGCGCAAGTCTGTTCGTGGGTGCATCGTCGATGCCAATCTCAGTGTCCTCAACTTGGTTATTGTACGCAAGGGTAGGTGTTGTTGTATTGCAGTGTTTCTTTTTCTATTTATCTTTAACTGTACATCTTGGTGTGGTTAGTTTTATTTTGTCCTCGTCAAGGTGAGCATGACATCCCGGGCCTGACCGACACCACTGTCCCACGGCGCCTTGGCCCGAAACGAGCGAGCAAGATTCGCAAACTGTTCAACCTGTCGAAGGAAGATGATGTGCGTCAATATGTGGTCCGACGACCCATCATCCGTGAAGGTGAGCAGGTGGTGGGTGTTGCGGCGTCTCGCACTCCACCGGTGTCGTCGTTTTGTTTGTGACGTAGAAAGTCGTTCTGAGCATATATTCTTGCCTTGCAGGTAAGAAGCCTCGCTCCAAAGCACCCAAGATCCAGCGACTGGTCACTCCTCAGGTACTGCAGCACAAACGTCGCCGCATCGCACTCAAGAAACGCCGCTTCCTTAAGAGCAAGGAGGAGAAGGCAGAATACGCACGCTTGCTTGCCAAACGCATGAAGGAAGCGAGGGAGAAGCGTCACGAGCAAATTGCAAAGCGCCGCCGACTGTCATCTCTCCGTGCCTCGAAATCAAAGTCTGAGACGAGTGGAAAGTGAATGTTATTTTATGTTGTACCTGGCAGCATGTCCTGCCCGATTGCATTTGCTCATTAAAATTCACATAAATGTCAATGTTGTTTTTATATTTGGAAAAAGTTCATCAAAGAAAATCACTACCACCCTCTTCAGCTGCTTACCTGGTTACTTAGATCCAATGTCTTGATCCTTGATGGTTTGAGTGTCATTATCTTGCCAAAACGAAGTTTTTGTAAGATCTGTTACTTGGTAAGTTTTTTTTTTTATTTTTTTGTTTTTTTTTGTCTGTAATCTGGATTTTTTCACCTTTATATCACTCTGTAGAGCACAATTCTCATCGGGAACTCTTGTGGGTACACATATCGTAGTATTATTACAATACCCTTCAGCACACATAAAGGTCAAGGTCACTTTGTGGTAAAACATGGAGGTCGACGAAACCCTTATTTTTAAAGTAATTTTCATCGAATCATCTCCAAACTTTATGGGAATGTAGTATATGGTCTGGCGCTCAGCTGATTTGTTTTTGGTGGCGATTGGCCTTGACCTTCATGGATAGCGCCTGAGGTCAAACATATTTGACCCCAAGGTCAAATTTTCAAGTTTTAGGAACCATATCGTGTAGTACCTCAAATTGAACACCTCTGAGTGCTTTCTAGATATGTCAAGCTTGAGACATTATGACGTCATTTGGTGACGTTATGAGGCAAACGCATATTTTTCATGGTTACTCTGTAGAACGATTCTCATCGGAATCTCTCGTAGGCAGATATTCCTCAAGGAGTCGCTCCTGGTGGATAGCAGCTCTGTTCACCTCAGTGTGACCTTAAAGAAGTCACACGTGGTCACCTTTTGGCAAGATACGGGTCACCCTGCGGGTGACATTGGTTTATTTTCAAATCTTGGGATGTTGATCAAAAAATGAAATTTGGATGTTTACTCAAGTCGAAGGACATGATTAACTACCTGTAATCTTGTGTGGTCATGTGATGGTTCTTACCTGGTTGATATTCTTCAGCTTAATGGAATTCCAAGGCGCACATTTTACATTAGTGGCCTTGTTTAGGCTCAACCATTATAAAACTAGTTCATTAAGCCTTCCTTGTAGAATAGAAGGCTTATAGCCATTGTAGGGTTTTCCTTGAATTAGTGTCCCCATTTTTAATGGTACTGAAAGCTGTGAGTATGAAACCATTGAGGGTTTTTTTTTCTTGCTAATGTCAGGGACTTTTGGAATGAAATTTTGCATCATTAGTGGGAATAAGTGTGTGGGGTTGATTTTGTGACCTTCACCTGTTTAAGGTCATGATCTAATTACACTGGTTGACAAAATCAAACTTTTTGCAGATGTAAACGCTTTCAAGACCAGTTTTGCACACTGATTCCAAATCTCTGGTTTTCTTCTTGCACGTCTAGTTATTGGTGGTCGTATGGCAGCTTAGCTGCCGGGTTAGCTATCATTTCTTGAAGCGCGACTGTGTCGCTGATGTAGTTCCCCTCTACCAGTACACACACTGGAACTGGTACTCATTTCGCCAACCTCGGAAGGATGACAGGCTGAGTCAACCCCCTCGTGTATTAATTCAGCAGCCGACGGGCTTGAACTCAGGACCCTAGGATCCCAAGCCGCCACCCTAACCACTGAGCCAACACCAGGCTTGTCTAGTTATTGAAATACAACTTCATTTCAGCATAATTTATCCAATCGCACAGGCCAGTTAACTTTTTACTTTTCAGTATAATTCCCATAAACGTTACATTTGGTTAAATGTATACAGCACAGACTTATGGAAAAAAATGAAATGTATAACTTAATGTTCAGTATGATTTTCTTTTGTAAACTTTGATGGGATTGTTGTGATACAACATCCAGTATACTTTTGTTCCAGAAATATTGGGAGCAATTTTCTATGACCTGAATGTCTTGATGGAAGTTTTCCCTCTGCTCGTCGCTCACCACGCCGAGGTTTTCAGGAAAGAAATCTCGATGCAAATGTAATTTCAAGGACAAGTGACATCCCATTTTTATGTCTGCCACTGAAAGAGGTTATGTTTTCAGCCCTGTGTCTATTTGTGTACATAGTGGGGAAGATAACAGCAATTTTGAGAAGAATCGTGCAAATGATGATACAAGCATCAAATTTGGCACATTTGTTCTCCAGGGGATTCTAATCAAATCTGCCTGATTGGCCATTTGAAAATCCAAATTTTGAAAAATTTGAAAAAAAATAAAAAAGTCAAGATCACGAATCAATGTTGGATGCTGGCTGAGATTGGTGAATGTTTCAGAAACATCATCAAAGACGTTCCAAGTCTGCCATGCAGTTTTCTTCCCTTTACCGTGGAAGGCAGGCACGACGTCACATCCAGTGAACGCATGGAAGTATGGGATCCCTCGAACTTTCTCAGGCCCTATTGCAGAAACTACCTCATGGACTGGAATCCATCGTGCCTTGGCTCCTTGGGCAAAGGCAATCCACATGTTCTCAAGACCTAGTTCCTGTAAGGATGGCAGTACAGATATTGCTATGACTAGTACGTCCGTGTCATTAGCCTTAATGATAATGGACTTGCTACCATCCGTCGTTGCATCCCTGGCGTGTACAAATATTTGAGTGTCAGCTTCTTCATGACAACATGGAGACACAGCATCCAGTGACTTCCTTGTGTTGCTAATGGCATCTTCTCCTTTTGTGACAATGACTGTGCTTGTTGTCTGTGCTTCACGCATCTTTTCCGCAAGGAAGTGAAACAGCTCAGTCTTGTTGCTGTCATCTCGAAGAAAGCTTCTCCAACTACTTGGGGTCTTACTGGTTCCTGTCACTCTTCTTGTGATTCCTTGCCCCCTTTTCAACCTTGCCCCCTTTTTGACCTTGCCTCGGACTTCAGACTTGACTTCTTGTACACATCAAACACTACATCCACCCTCTCGTACCTGACACCAGAGGATTCCACCTTTGGGGTGATGTCTTCTTTTGCATAGTCATCAAATATCTTTGAAGTTTGTAGAGGTAGGGCATTGATAAGTGCTGAGCCATCAATGATGACTGCATCTCCCCCTTGGTTCTCCGTCTGGGATGTTTACTTGCGCTTCAAGAATTTCAGTCAGCTGTGACTTCAAATTTTTTGAAGTGTTTTTTTTTTTCAAATTTTAAAAAAATTGGATTTTCAAATGGCCTATCAGGCAGATTTGATCAGAAAGCCCTGCAGAACAGAAATGCCAAATTTGATGCTTGTATCATAATTTGCACGATTTTTCTACGATTGACTGCACGAACAGGATACCTCAAAGTTGATAGATTCAGATGAAATTTGGAGGGCAGTTTGGGTGTGTGACGACGAAATGATTAGATTTTGGTGTAGATCTGAATCCAGATCCAATTTTAAGCGATTCTTCCCCATTGAGAGATGGGGTGAAAACGATATAGAGCAGGATCTTATTCAGATGAAACTTGCTCGACCGAATGGACAAATTGATTAGATTATGAAGATCTGCATATAATTAATCCCTTTATTCTTCATTGAGAGATGGGGCTAAAAAAATTCTTCTTCTTCTTTCGGCTGCTCCCGTTAGGGGTAGCCACAGCGGATCAACAGTCTCCATTTCGCTCAATCCTCCACATCTTCCATTGACACTCCAACCGCCCGCATGTCCGCCCTCACCGCATCCATGAACCTCTTCCTTGGCCTTCCTCTTCTCCTGCCTGACGGCTCCATCCTCAGCATCCTTCTCCCGATATACTCCGCTTCCCTCCTGTGCACATGTCCAAACCATCTCAATCTCGCCTTTCTCACTTTGTCTCCAAACCGTCCTACCTGCGCTGTCCCTCTAATATACTCATTCCTTATCCTCTCCATCCTCGTCACTCCCAACGAGAATCGCAGCATCTTTAACTCTGCCACCTCCAGCTCCGCTTCCTGTCTTTTTGTTGGTGCCACCGCCTCCAAACCAATACAATACAGCTGGTCTCATGACGTCTTATATACTTTCCCCTTCACTCTTGCAGCTACCCTTCTGTCACAAATCACTCCTGCAACTCTTCTCCACCCACTCCATCCTGCCTGCACTCTCTTTTTCACTTCTCGACCACACTCTCCGTTACTTTGGACAGTTGATCCCAGGTATTTAAACCCATCCACCTTCCCGACCTCAGCTCCTTGCAACCGCACCATACCACCACCCTCCCTCTCATTTACGCACATGTACTCCGTCTTACTCCGACTGACTATCATTCTTTTCTCCAGTGCGTACCTCCACCTCTCGAGGCTCGCCTCAGCCTGGTCACTACTCTCTCGACAGATCATGATGTCATCCGCGAACATCATAGTCCATGGAGACTCCAGTCTGATCTCATCCGTCAACCTGTCCATCACCATTGCAAACAGGAAAGGGCTCAGAGTCAATCCTTGCTGCAATCCCACTTTAACCTTAAACCGGTCCGTCATTCCTATCGCACACCTCACCGCTGTCACACTGTCCTCATACATATCCTGCACGATCCTCACATACTTCTCCACCACTCCCGACTTCCTCAAACAATGTAACTCCTTCTGGCCTTCCCTATACTTCTCCATCAACATTCTCAAAGCAAACATCACATCAATGGTGCTCTTTCCTGGCATAAACCCATATTGCTGCTCACAAATCGCAACCTCTCTTCTCAACTTTGCTTCCATTACTCTTTCCCACAACTTCATGGTGTGGCTAAACAACTTTATCCCTCTGTAATTTCCACAGCTCTGCGCATCACCCTTGTTCTTGAAAATCGGGACCAGTACACTTGATCTCCATTCCTCCGGCATCCTCTCACTTTCCAAGATTTTGTTAAACAATCTGGTGAACAACCCCACTGCCATCTCTCCGAAACGCTTCCATGCCTCCACTGGTATGTCATCTGGGCCAACCGCCTTTCCACTTTTCATCCTCTTCATAGCAGTCCTCACTTCATCCTGACTGATCCACCCCACTTCCTGATTCACTATCTCCACCTCTTCCAACCTTCTCTCTCTCTCTCTCTCTCTCTCTCTCTCTCTCTCTCTCTCTCTCTCTCTCTCTCTCTCTCTCTGTGTCTCTCTCTCTGTGTCTCTGTGTCTCTGTGTCTCTGTCTCTCTCATTTTCTTCATTCATCAGCTCCTCAAAGTACTCCATCCACCTTCTCAACACACTCTCCTCGCTCGTCAGCACATTCCCATTTGCGTCCTTTATCACCCTAACCTGCAGCACATCGTTCCCAGCTCGGTCCCTCTGTCTTGCCAATCGGGAGAAATCCTTTTCCCCTTCCTTTGTATCCAACTTCTCATACAACTCGTCATATGCCTTTCTTAGCCTTTGTCACCTCTCTCTTTGCCTTTCGCCGCCACTCCTTGAACTCCTGCTTACTTTCTTCATCTCTCTGACTATCCCACTTCTTTTTCGCCAACCCCTTCTTCCTTATACTTTCCTGTACTTCCTCTTTCTACCACCAAGTCTCCTTATCTTCCTTCCTCTGTCCAGATGTCAGACCAAGTACATTCCGAGCTATCTCGCTCACCACTTCTGCTGTAGTTGCCCAATCATCCCACCCATCTTTACCACCATCCAACACCTGTCTCGCCTCCTCCCTGAATTCCACGCAACAGTCTTCCTCCTTCAGCTTCCACCATCGTCCTTGGTTCAGCCCTCACTCTCTTCCTCAACTCTTGTATGTTGGACGGTACCTCCAAAATTTCCTGAGGACGGTATCTCCAAAATCATCTTACAGACCACCAATCGATGCTGTCAAGCTACACTCTCCCCTGCCACCACCTTACAGTCTCGAATCTCTTTCAGGTTGCATTTCCTGCTAAAGATGTAATCCACCTGTGTGCACTTTCCTCCACTCTTGTATGTCACCCTGTGTTCCTCCTTCTTGAAATACGTATTTACCACTGCCATTTCCATTCTTTTTGCAAACTCTACCACCATTTGCCCTTCCACATTTCTCTTGTTGAGACCGTACCTCCCCATCACCTCCTCATCCTCTTTATTCCCTTCCCCAACATGCCCATTGAAATCTGCTCCAATCACCACTCTTTCATCCTTGGATACACTCTCCACCACTTCATCTCACTCACTCCAGAAATCTTCTTTATACTCCATCTCACACCCCATATGCAGGGCATATGCACTGATGACATTCATCATCATCCCTTCAATTTCCAACTTCACACTCATCACTCGGTCAGACACTCTCCTCACCTCCAACACCCTCTTGACATAATCCTCCTTCAGGATTACCCCGACACCATTTCTCCTCCCATCCACACCATGGTAGAACAGTTTGAAACCACCTCCAATGCTCCGAGCCTTACTCCCTATCCACTTGGTCTCTTGTACACACAGGATGTCCACCTTTCTTCTCTCGCCCTTTGCCAGTCATCGTCCCAACATTCAGAGTTCCAACTCTTA
>NC_140963.1:121045693-121058193 GCF_056783735.1 Eptatretus burgeri | reverse complement strand
ATGATCCTGAGCAGCCAGCATGCTGCTTGTGACATCGGTCCTTTGCAATCACAGGTACGGTTCTCCAAAGATTCGGCGACAACAGGAAGAGCGTGCGCTCGGAGGCCGGTCGTTGTTCCGAGTTCCTTTTGCTTGGATAGGATCCATGCAGTCGTAGGCAAGTTTGTACTCACGGTCAAACGCATCTGCACTCCAAAATAAAAGGTTTCATCGCTCGTACTTTGCCAGGCTCAAGGATACCCGTAATTGCACTATTGGGTGAAACTCAGCAAATACAATCAGGTTACAAAAGGAAATTGGATGCAGGATGACAACATTAATCCCAAAACACCAGGCAAATTGTACTCTGCCCTCCTGAAATCTAAAAAAGAAAAATTTTATTAAAAAAAAAGTTGGGGGGGGTGTGAGGGTGCAAACAACAGTCGTTCTTTAGGAAGAAACACACATCAAGCAGACAGCACCCCTTGATGACACCCACACACAATCAACTATCCATCCAACCTCAAGCTGCCTAAAAGTCCTGCCAACATCCTTTTAACCCTCTCTATCTGCAATACTTCCAGGTACCTATCTAATTTCAGTTTAAACTTACCTCCTGTTTCTGCTGCCACGACCTTCCGAGAGAGACCATTCCATGGATCAACCACTGAGTAAAATACCTTCACCTAATTACTGTTTTAACTCTTCTTCACTCTCAGGCTACGGCCCCTGGTCCTATCATTGTCTATTGTGCTGAATAATTAATCTGCACTCATTTTATCCACACCCTACATTTTCTTAAACCTCTCCATCATATCTCCTCATGACCACCTCCTTTCTCGTGAATAAAGCTCCGTCTCCTTCAGCCGCTCCTTGTAGCAGAGTCGAGCTCAGCCCGGAATAATCTCGTAGTGCTGTGCTGAACCCTCCCTGTGTCAGCTGTGTCCTTCCTGAGTTGTCTTCAAATTTGGAAAGCCTACTCTTCACCCCTCTATCCAAATGATTGATGTAAATAATGAATAGTAATGGTTCGAGTACTGATCCCTGAGGTACACCACAACTTACATCCTCCCAGCAAGATATCCTCCCACTCACAGCCACTCTTTGCTTCCTACCACAAAGCCAGTTTGCAATCCAATTAGCGACCTGACCAACCACTCCACAAGCCCTCACTTTGGCTGACCTGTGATGTGGTACCTTATCAAATACCTTCTTCAAGTTTAGATATACTATGTCCACTCCGATCCCCTCATCCACCCAATCAGACACTGCTTCATAGAACTCTAAAAAATTTGTCAAACAGGATCTACCTTTGGTAAACCCATGCTGACTACCTTTAATTAGTTTGTATTGGTTTAAATGGTTCCTCATATGGTCCTTGATTAATGTCTCCAACACCTTCCCCACAACTGAAGTCAAACTAACTGGTCTCTAGTTTCCCAATTCTTCTGTGGATACTTTCTTAAATAATGGTGTTACATTTGCTCCTCTCCAATCCTTCGGTACCTTTCCTGACTCCAGTGAACTCTTAAAAATATCCGTTAACATCTCGCTTACCTGCTCAGCCACCTCCCTCGATACTCTTGGTTGCATATCATCTGGCCCTGGAGCCTCATCTACTCTTAGATTTCCTCGCTGCTCCTTCACTTCTTCTACTCCAACCTGGATCTTGTGTAAAAGCCCTTCCTCACCTCCTCGATAGATACATTCAGATATTGATAATTCCTGAAACTGTTCTTGTGTAAATGTTGAAGTGAAAAATACCTGTTTAATAAGCCTGCCATCTCACTTTCCTCACTGACCACTCTGCTATTCCTCAATGGGCCCACACTGGTCCTAACCTGTTCTTTCGCCCTGATATACTTAAAGAAAGCCTTGCTATTATGTTTAATATTCCTAGCCATGTCCTTCTCATACTATATTTTGGCTTGCCGAGTTATTTTCTTCACTTGCCTCTGTTTACTCCAATAGATTTATATCACTAACTCCAGTCCTGTTATTTTAAAAAATAAATACCTTCTACTTCTCCTGAATAGCGATCTTTATCTTACTGTTCAACCACCCTGGCATCTTTCTGCTTTAGGTTTTACACCTCGTTGGAATGTACTTACTCTGCACTCTTACACATTTGGCCCTTGAAGGTTTCCCATTTCTCTGATGCTGATTGTCCTGTTGATAGTCTCCCAAGCTACATCACCCAACTCTCTCCTCATACCATCAAAGTTTGCCTTCCTGAAATCTAATATGCTGAACTCTAACCCTGAACAGAATCTTTGCACACACAATGTTGTCATGGTCACTTGCTCCTAAATGCTCCCCTACCATATTGGGATCATTACTTAAAAGGAGGTCTAACACTGCACTCACCCGGGTGGGCTTATCTACAAACTGGGTTAAAAAACAATCCTCGACTAAAACTAGTAAATCCTCATCCACTCTACCCTTTCCCTGTTCTTGGATTCAATGCATCACTGGCAAGTTAAAATCCCCCATAATTAATACTCTTCCCTGACCATGTGTCCTTTTGAATTCTTCATGAACTCCTCCTTCCTCCTCTTCCTTCACACCCAGAGCCCTATAAAAGCATCCCACCAGTATGTTGCTGTTTTTACAATCTCTAATCTTTACCCATACACAATCCTCAACATTTATTCCTTCCTTAATGTCGCCCCTTTCTCTTGATGAAATGCTGTCCTTTACCCAGATTGCTACTCCTCCTATCCTCTCCTTCCGATCACACCGATACACCTTTTAACCTTCTAATCCTGTCCTCCAGTTACTCTCCTTAAATAATGTCTCTCACTGCAACTATATCATACTCGCTATCCATTTCCAAATTTGCAGGTTCCTTATAAATGTGTCCTTTTAATACAACAGCACATTTAAAATTGGAAGGAATGTTCTGGCGGTCCAGCTTACCGATATTTATGTTGTCCTTTCCCAATGCCACCAGTGAGAGAAACAGTATTTCTCTGTACAAACTCCTAAGAATAAATTTAAAACAAGAACTTTTAAACATATCCGATATGCAAGTAATCAAACCACACTTCTCAAATAATCAGCACAGCATATACATCTGCTTGCACATGGTGCTGACCAATAGCGCTTGTGTGCCGATGTCTTGGCAATCGTGTCCAGCATCAGGTTGAGTGGCTGCAGCACATTGTTGTTCTGAATTGAGCGCACAACCTCCTGGAGGGCTTTTCCATCCAGAAGCTGCTGTTCGCTTAGCCCGTGCCCTAGGAGCGGCTGCTTATCTAATAACGTGCACAGCAACATGAGTATTCCATCAGAACATGCTGTTTAAAACACATTTTCAAAACAGCACCAGGGCATCAAAAATCCAAATTATTCGAGGTCACATGTTTGTCTGTCCAAGAATGTGCTGTTGCAGTTGGATGTTGAAAACAGCAATCATGTCAGCTGTTTATTTTGCACAAATGGATCACAACAATGGTCAGGTAAATACCAAACTGGCTTGAATACAGAATATGCATGCACGTGATGAGCATGTTTGTATTTTTGAAAAAAATTAAAAAAACCCAAATTTAACAGTCAAGGCTCGAAGGAAAAGTCAAGGAAGGAAAACGAGAATCAAAATGGAGGACAAGATGATGGTTTATTACCTGCTTAAAGCCCTGGAAGAGTGGGTGGGATGGAACCACCTCCAGAAGGCAGAAAAGAGGAATGAAAGAAAGTGAAGATGGGAAGCAAGCCTTGATCTTGGGAGTAACCAAGAATGAGTGAATGTAAAAATACATGCTGTGGAGTGAACAGAGGAAAAACAAGACTGACCCCAAGAAACTGCTTTGGGGCACAGCAACTTCCACTCGGAGGAAAGGAAGACGGTCCATGAATAGCAATGCTTTGACCCAATGAGCGGATTAAGTCAGAAAGGCAGCCTGAGGCCACAGACAGATGTTTGCAAGCGGAGCTGTCCAAGATACGTCGAGAGCCGGTGCTGACATCCTATTTGAGATATTGGGCCGAGGCTTGTTGTTGAGATTTTGATCAGAATTTGTTTTGCATTTCTTTTTCTTAAAACCAACATTTGGACCAAACTTCTTCTTTGAGGATTATGCACTTTATCTCAACTTGCAACAACCATGTGAAGTTGTTCATCAATGTGGTGGCCTCCAACAATAACATGTCAAAATATGACAGAATAATAGTGACAATTAAAACCCCAGCAAGAAAACAAAACAAGCTTCCAACCACATTGGCTTGGGACCCCAATACAATTATGGGGAAAGTGCACCTTCAAGCAGCAAATGCAACTTTAGCGAATGTCGTAGTAATTTCTGGGGAAACATATCTTGTCTTTGTTCTTCCCCAACTGACCGAAACAAATGAGCTTTTTATGAAGCAGAACGAGTTGGCCGCATTCCAAGCATCTGTTTTAAGGCGAAGCAGCCTGGATAGTTGATAATTCTGTACACCCAACAAAAGTCAAATCCACGGGTGAAGCCATGATAAGGAAGTTTGTAACAAGTCCCTTATTGAAGGCATTCATCATGATATTTTAGATCAAATTTGCACAAATGCTGTGCATCACATTATTTGGTCCGTTTATTAAAACATCCTCGTATTCCCTCCCCCTCTTCAAATGTTCCTTCTTCTCATACACCTGAATGTGCATGCAGTCAATAGGTGACCCTTTCTGAATCACATCCAAAGAGGAAGAATTGACATTTCATATTTGTGGGGGGGGGGGGGGGGGGAGAAGGATGACGTGATCGAAATCGTGATTTTTCTGTAGCACGACATATTTTCTTGCATTTGCAATAAGTGGTCGCTTATTGCTCTTCAGCTTTAAGTCTTGACCCTTGCCACAGCCGTCAAGAGTATTTTCTAGTCAAGGCATCAGAACTTGTAGAGAAGAGTATTCAAGAAAAACAAAAACAAATAAACAACAAAAACAAACTAACAAACAAACTGCTGCAATGCTGATGCACCATATGTTGGCAGTACTGGGCAGCATGAAAGGTTAGTGCATACATCTCCAAGCATCAACAAGCTGTTTAGATCCAAAAAAAGAGCATGAGGGAAGAAAGTCAATCAATGGGTGGGCAGGTACGTTTGGGTGGTTTAATTGATATAGTGAAATAAACGTGGCCGAACTTACTCTGCAAGTTCCATAAGATGTACAGGGGTCGAGGCATGTCCTGGTGCAGGTTCAAATTATCCCAAAGGACCTGCACCAGCACCAGCTTGCTGTCCTGGGAAAGCAGCTTTCGGGGCACCTGTCCAGACATCCAGCCTCAACACAATACCTTTGCAAATATACCGAATGTGAAATAACCACACATTTGTCTGGCTAGATTATGGCTCATGACTAACAAGGACCAAAGTGATAAAATATTACCTTAGCACCACGAGTGCAGTGCTCAGATGCGAGGGCAAGGCCAGGTAAGATGCTGGGCACATCAAGGCGGCGGAAATACCACACGAGATTCCAGTACAGGATCGGGTGCTGGTCCACAAAAGCCGGTGAAGCCACAACCGCCTCCCCTTCATGCTCAAAAATGTTCTCCAGTTCCTTTCGCAGGACCAGCACGCTCAAATATGGCACAGAGACCGACTCGGGGTTGGCCTGGTGCTCCTCCAACCCCAGCGGATCCTACTTCAACAATACCCAAAAGCTGGGGTTATGAGCATGATGGATTTTGCAGTTTTGGGAAGATCAAGATTCAGAGTGTATAAAGGAAAACTCGATTTTAAACGACAAAAAGTGAAGGCAACTGATAGGTGGGGAGGGGGAAGATGAGAAAAAGTAACGAAGCATACCAAACTGTCCCGCATCACAGATGGTAGACTGGTGGCAGAACAGCTGTGCTGTGGACCAAACCCAGTGGTGAGGTCCACCAGTGGGGTTGAGGCACTGGCACTCCTCGCAATGGGGCTTGAGGTCAAATGTGGCACAGGTAACCTGCACAGAAGATCCCATGATAAACATAACAAGAATAGATCACTTTGGATGTCTGACCTGTATGGAATAAAGAAATACTTTCTGGAAATTATTGCAGAGACTGACCCATTTTCTTTGGCGACAGTGTCAGATTTAATGTCTGGGGTATGGGCGGTTTCTCTGACTGGGGACACTGGAGGTCGTGTGTGTTGAACTCCTGTCGTCGTGCTGGCAATGCTTTCAGTAGACTGGTCCATCTTTAGGAAATACCTGCAAAAATTGGACCCACAATGTTGGAACAAAGACATGGAAATGAACATTTATTTGGCCCTTTGTTCTGCAGTATATGGGCCACACACAAAGTGATTTGTCCATGCGAACGCCAGGTGATTTATCCCAATTGTTGGGCTGCCACCTGCGAACTTTGGTTCACCACACCACAGTCAAGTTGCACAGGATTCACCAAAGTATAACTTCAATAGCATGAACAACACTCCATGATCGGTGTAGAGTAGAACATGCTCGACTTCAAGCGAAACATGCGTGATCAAGAAAATTTGTCATTTCTCACAAACCAAAGTTCTGCAATTGATCGATGTCAAATTGAAAGCCCTGTCACACCTTGACGTTTTAGCCAGCATATGGCAAGGTCTCAAAATGTATGTAAAATGCTGGCGTACGCTGAACTATTGATGGTTTTTTTTAAAGTTTTGGGCAGAAAATAACGTGTTGGACATATGCATAACGTATTAGAAATGCACACAGAAAGTTTTAATCACATATAGATAACTTATACCAACGAATGCTGAGCGTGTTGTCGGCGTTCACAACCTATGCCCAACGATAGTCTAACTTATGCATAGTGCGGCAGCGTATCGCCGACGATCACGTGTCATAGGCTATTCATAGGCTGCAGCTGGACGATTCAAATCATAACTGCACAAGACATCGAAGTGTGAAGCCGCTGTCACACCTTGACGTTTTAGCCAGCGTATGCAGACATATGAAAAATTTGCCGAACCAAGCTGGCACACGTCGAATCCGTTATGGGTAAGTTTTGTATACGTTAAGAGCACGCTGGCACAAGTTGTAGGCACGCTACGCGACCGTTGACACATGTTACTCATAAGTCGAAACACGTCAAGATAATGGTTAGCGTCAGTGTTCCAGACTCCGTTTTTTTTTTTTTTTTTTTTTTTTTTTTTTCTTCCTTCGGTATGACAGTGATGTTGACACTTCGATTTCTTGTGCGGTTACGATTTAAATTGTTGAGCAGCAGCCTATTAATTATATTATAACCACACTAGAAATCAAAGTGTTAACATCACCGTCATACCAACCCCCCCCCCCCCCAAAAAAAAAAAACCAGGGAGTCTGGAACACTGACTCGTTTCGACTTATGAGTAACCTACAAGTAACGTGTGTCGTGCGTCAACGATCACGTAACGTGCCTACAACTTAGGGTCAGCGTATGCGGAACGTGTGTCGTACGTCGAAAAATTTCAAGCATGGAAAATTTGTCTTACAGCTCGGCATACTACGACGTATGCCAGCGTGCTCTTAACGTATACAAACTTACCCATAACGTATTCGATGTGTGCCAGCGTTTTAGCCAAATTTTGCATACGTCAGGCATACGCTGGCTAAATCGTCAAGGTGTGACAGGGCCTTGAGGGTTAATCAACGGTGGTCCAAACTTGATTTTAAAAAGGGACAAGAGTGTTCCTAGAATACCTTATGCCATGTAGTCTTAAGAAAATGGACACAGGAAGGGTCTTTTAAACTGTTGCTTTGCATTTTGCACCAAGCAATGAGACACCTCCATATTTGTCCAAACGCTGAAACTCAGTTTCTCTGCCCTTGGGGCATGAGACTGCATAAATCTTTTTGCAAGTACTGCTCAACAGAAGTTTTTCAAAGTCATAAGAAGGTGATTTGTGTTTTACAGTGTTCAGTAGATTATTCAATTGCAATAAAAGAAAGATTTTAAAGTCTGGATACAAAAAAAAAAGTTTTTGGAAGTTTACCACTGTTAATGTACTGTCTTTTACAGAACCTTATTTAATATCGGTGTGTCACTGTTAAACAACGTGCCAATGTGTTCAATCTCACAAATAATTGCCTGGGATTCATGTGGACAAATTGCTACAGTGAATGGCTGATACAAAAAAAAAAAATTTGAACATGTAGCACACAAAGTCAGGACTTTGTATGGCAGATGGCTGAAAGATACACATCATTGCAGAGGCAACTTCAATCATCCTATTCGATCCCAGGTAGAAACTTCACCCAATTGCATTAATCTTGAGGGGAACAAACCTGCCTGGTCCACGCATGTCGTGGATCTCCACATGCAAGCACGGTACAAAGGATGAGCCACAGAATGAGCATCTCGTGTTCAGGTTTGACTCATCTGGTGTCCAACCGGCCATGACTTCCTCATCATAGACAAGCGATTCACAAGCATGGCAACGAGAGCAGCTCGAGATCAGGATCTGATACACAAAAGAGAAAAAGTAAAATTAAAAAAAAAATTTAAAAAATACAACTTTTAGAGATAAAGGAGACCAGAAATGAAAAGAGACAACAATGGACAGACAAATGACAATCAGATGGAACATCTCAATCCTCAAACCACATTTGGGGGGTGGGGGAAATGGAGAAAAAGCTCAAGTTAATCACCAAAAGAAAAGAAAGCATTGGAGCAGAGACACATGGTTTCATCCCTTCTTGCTGAATTATCTTGATATTACAAATGTTGTGCTCTCACTTTTAAAGTTTCACAAAAAAAAATAAAAACTGTCAAAAAGCACAATGATTATTCAGGTCAGAAACAGCACCCAGCTCACCTCCATGGCATAGTTCTGGAATATACTGGAGGTGCTCATGTAGTGCGAGGGGTTCTGATCCGGATACACAGTTGCACGAGCATTGTCCTCGGTACTAGGTAGACTCCCTAGAGGCAACAGCAATGGATGCAACAAAAACATGCACGTGATGCATCAACAAATGAAAACACATTTTATGTGAAAAAGACTGGAAAAGCCCAGAACAAAAAGTTCCTTGCCTATCGAAAAAGAGGAGGGCACGAGGGGAGAGCTGTCCAAGCTGGTTGGACTTTCAGCACAGCCACCTCTTGGCAATGCATCGTCACAGCTTCCACCGATCAGGCCAGGCTCATTTGTTTGCGACTCGCCATAACCCTAGAAAGAGAGCCATGGATCTTGTGCAATCAACAAAACCACAAGTACATGAAAAACAGATGAATGAGTGATGTTTTTGGATGTTTTATCAAGCTCTTCATTTTATCAAGTTTACAAATGACAAGATGTCATTGAAAGCCAAAAGATAAAATATAAAAATGAAAAAATTTTAAAGTGGTCGAGGTCTCTCTTATACACCTGTTGCCCCATGTGTCACGTCATGGCCCTTTTATCCTTGGTCACCTTGCCCTTGCATGAGCCTCAATATTTCATACAAAAAAAAAGTTCATCGAACTTTTCGCCATGCAGTCTTGAGATAAATACGATAATAATATTATTATTATTATTATTATTATTAATGAAAACTGCTGGCGTTGATGCTAGGGACCGAAACACCCCACTCTGATTGGACGACTGCACGATAACGTCTTGACAACAGCAGCCTGGATCTGATTATGCAAAGTTTGAACTCAAAAGGTCAAAAAAAAAAATGGAGATGCATTTTAAGGTCAGGTCAGGTCAGGTATGGGAGCATGTGCCAGAATAGCGTGTCACTGCGTCCACTTTCCGCCGGTACTCCAGGGGCCTCCATCTGGCCATCCCCCAGGCAGATGCCTGGCCCATCCCCCATCTCCTTGAGATGCCGATCAACCTGCTGCAACCACAAGACACATGGTCGGCCCATTGGCCTCTTCCACTCACGAGACTCCCTCGCTGAGAGAATCTGGTGAGCAGGATCAGCGTCAGGAAAACGAGCCACATGTCCATGTAGTTGCAGCTGATGCTCACGGACTATGCAGGTAACAAATCTCATTTGAGTCTCCCTCACCAAATGCTCGTTGGACACAAAGTCTGACCAGCGATAGCCAAGGATTCTCCGAAGAGACCTGGCTCCAATGGAATTAATTCTCCATCTCAGATCCTTGGTCAGAGTCCAAGTCTCGCATCCATAGAGCAACACTGGAAGCACCAAGGACCTGAAGACTCGGACTTTAGTCCTCCCGCACAGGTAACGGCAGCGCCACACCCCATTATCCAGTGAATCTATGACTTCCCAGGCCCGACCCAGATATCAATTGACCTATGACTCACAGCCAGCAGAGACATGAATATCACTGCCAAGGTAAGTGAATCTCTCCACGATCTCAACATCCTCACCACAAACAGGCACAGACAGAACACCGGTATCCAAGATGTCATTGAAAGCCTGGATCTTAGTTTTGACCCAGGAAACCCATAATCCCAGCAGCTCCAACTCCTCATTCAGCACCTCGAGGGCTCCCAAAAGGATATCTAAAGGCTCCACAAAGATGACTGCATCATCTGCGAAATCAAGGTAAGAGATCTAGACATTCCCAAATGATGCACCACAGCTTGATCTCTCTGAAATCCTCCCTAAATCCAATCCATACAAGTGCTGAAAAGTGTGGGGGCCAGCACACACCCCTGATGAACTCCAGTTACAACTGGAAATAAGTCAGAGATGGTACCACCACGTCTCATTGCACTCTCAGTACCAGAGTAGAGTTCAGACATCAGATCGATCAGTTTTGGTGGCACCCCACGAAGACCAAGAATCTTCTAGAGGACATCCCGATTCACTGAATCGAACGCTTTACAGAGATCGACATAGGCTGCAAGCAGCCCCTGCCAAAACTCTCAGCTGCATTCAGTGAGGACCCGAAGAGCAAGGAGACGGTCAATCGTTGACCTCTTTGGTGAAAAGCCCGACTGCTCTGGATGCTGGTGCTCAAGCAGATGGTGGCGAACCCTATCAATAATTATCCGAGCAAAGACCTTGCCTGGCACCAAGAGCAGCGTCACCCCTCGGTAGTTGTTGCAGTCCTGGCGATCACCTTTCCCTTTCCAGAGAGGGACAACGAGGCCCCTCTTCCAGTCAGTTGGGATGGTGCCTGTGTTCCAGGCAGAGCACAAAACTGCATGCAACGACACGAGTGCAGCATTTCCACCAGCCTGGAGAAGTTCAGCATGGATGCCACAGATCCCTGGAGCTTTACCCCGTTTCAACCGGTTGACCGCAGCCTGTGTTTCCACAAGCGAAGGTGGACCACAGTTGATTGGAGGGTCAGCAACAGGGATTGTAATACCCCTGACATCCAACTTGCATTTTAAGAGTTTTCTTTGAATCCAATATAGCCACCATGTCATGTGATCTACGCTGTCATCCATCAGAGTATATACATCAACATAAGTGGCATACTTACTACAAGTGGTCCAAGTTTCAACTCAATCGATCGAAAAATGGAGGAGATGCGCATTTTAAAGGTTTTTCTGAAATCCACTATGGCCGCCAAGTCACATGACCTATTAAGTCATTCTTAGGATATACGTCAACTCAAGTGGTACACTATAGGTGGTCAAAGTTTCAAGTTCCTGTGATCAACGGTTCAACCTGGAGGTCGATACAACATTCATGCAATCACAATACAGTGTTAATCAAAAAAACCGAGTCAGCACTTTTTAATTTTACCCACTGCATGTTAATAAGCTTGGGTGGGGGGGGGGTCGGGGGAGGAGAAAAAAAAAAATCTGAGAAAAGTGTTCTTCACCCTTAGGTGGACTATATGTATTCCAAGTTTCAACTCAATTGATTGAAAAATGAAGGAGAAGCAGGTCAACAGATTTCATGAAATCCAATATGGTCGACAGGTCATGTGACCTATGCCATCCTTAGGATATGTATCAAGTCAAGTGGTATGTCTTAGTTGGTCAAAGTTTCAAGTTTCTCCGATCAATGATGTGGCCTGCAAGTCCTTTACAAATTTCATGGAATCAGAATAATAATAATCAAAACCATTTCAAAAGAGTACCTCTCGGTGTCCTCCCCCCCACCCCCTGAATAACAACATAACCAGAGAAAAAAAGAAAACACCAAGAACATGTGCAGGGTCAACTCGTGGCAAATTTGATTGGTTGATGACATAAAATGTCATCGAGTCTACGAGCAATAACAACAAAAAATTCCAGAAGTTTACCACTGTTGATGCAGTGTCTTGTACACCACATTATTCAACACGTTGTGCAAGTTGTTCGTGCCCATTTGCATCCTCTATGTCAATAACAGCAATTTTTAGATCCTCCTGGAGGATCTCTAAGTTTTACTCACGTTGTTGTTCTTGTGGACTTTTTTGTTTCACAGCCTACAGTTTTCATCGAAACTTCCTGAAACTTGGCACATATATGTAAAAAATACCCTGCACAGACAGTAACCATCTCAGATTTTGAAAATTCCTCCTAGAAAAAACAAAGTTGATATCAAAATATCTCCGCTAATGGAAATCGCCTAAAAAATTCTCCGAAACTAGGCAAGCTTTTTAAATTCTGTTTGTGGGAATTGAACAGGGAATTAGCAGAGATGAATTACCGCACATATGATACATCACTATGAC
>NC_140963.1:120898193-121040693 GCF_056783735.1 Eptatretus burgeri | reverse complement strand
CTTAAGGGTCCATTTATGGGGGGTTGGTTTACATGTGGGAGAAGAGGGCACGTGCAGCGATACTGTCGGAAGCCACCCATAGACAGACCGCCGAGCAGGCCTTATAGCCCATAGATGGGAGGACCTCCCAATGGATCACAGGGTTCGGAGAGGAAGTCACTGCCTTGGGTGAGCCCGGCAGCCGCTGTGGGTTGTCCGGGAAACTAGAGCGGGCCGAGCAGACGGGGCCATGCTCTGCTGGCAAGTGTGTGGAGAAGCGCCCTTCTTTGGTGAAGATGGTGAATTGCGGAAGAATTGGCACGGGTAATTTGAGGGTTAGATGCAAAATTGAGGAATTTTGTGAGGCTGTGGTGGAGACTGGTGCCAGTGACACCATGATAAATATGAATGTATTAGACCAGAGCGTTGGAGGCTGGGATAAAATTGATAGGTGAGGACACAGCCTTCAACTGGCTATGGGGGCGACGGCTCCAATATTGGGGCGCAGGGTTGTGAGGATGGAGTTGGGTGGTCTGGAAGTCAATGTGGTGGTATGGGTGGCGGAGGTGTGTGACCATCGTCTCCTGGGACTGTTTCCTGGTGGAACACGACTACCAACTAGACTACAATATGTGGTTGGTTACTGAGAGACTGCAGTTGGTCAGACTGGGGGATGGTAAGGAGGTGCAGGGGACGTGGCTGCAGGTGTCACGTACTGTAACTGTGCCTCCCAGGTCCGAGGCCTTGGTGATGGCGGAGTTGGCACTAGGTACTCATCACAGTGGTCAGATGGGGCTCGTGGAGCCGTGGCCTTCACAGGAGGCCGAAGGACTGATGGTGGGTCGCATCCTGGTGGATACTCGGCCTATGTTGGCCGTCCACGTGCTTAACGTGTACGATAGCCCTCGCACGGTAAGGAGCAGAACTGTCGTCGCCAAGTGCAGTCGAGTAGTAGAGGTCACTGGAGGAGGCAGATCCCCATGCTTGCCAGCGCAGCCGGACAAAAAGGGGAATTATTTGACCCGAGGGAGTCCAGGACATGACACGCTCTGAAGAGGCCCAACGTCAGAGCATGGAAACGGCTCAGGAGTTTGTGAGGAAGCAAATTGACTTGGCTTCCTTGCACATGAAATTGATAAGATATCCAGGCTCACACCCCATTTTTCTTCCCAGAGACCTTATTTGGCTTTACTGGCTCCGAGGAAAAGCGGGGTGTGTCCAAAACTTAGCTCACCCTGGAAGGGCCCTAGGGGCTTTGACAAGTGACTGATGTGGTTTTCAAGATTCAGATGGGCCCATATACCCTTCCACAGATAGTCGATGGGGATAGATTGACTCACTATCAGGGTCAGGAGATTCCTGGGTGGATCCGGAAGGGTGTGACAAAAGTTATAAAGGGGTGGGGGATACTTTTAGACCCGAGCAACCTGCGAAGACTTCCACTTAGGGTAAGGTGCCTTGATGACTGTCCCAAGGGTTCAGTTTTGCTAGAAATTGGAACATGCTTAATTGGATATGCCTGGTGTTGGCTTAATGGTTAGGGTGGTGGGCTTTGGATCCGAGGGTCCTGAGTTCAAATCCCGCTCAGCTGTTGCATTAATACTAGGTGGGGTTAATTCGGCCTGTCATCCTTCCGAGGTCGACAAAATTAGTGCCAGTTTGCTGGTATCCTGTGTCGGAGTGGCGACCCGTCCAGGATTGTGCCCAATAGCCAAGGAGACTGCTGAAGCAGCACCAACGCTCTGCAGAGTATGGTCCCAATCTGTCTCTGATGAGAGCGAGTGAGTGACTCAATGGTCAGTAAAGGGATTGGTTTGGAAACCAAAATTGTCTGTGGAATTGATGTCATGTGTAATGAATTGAATAGTTTCAAGAATGAATGCCAGTGATAACATGTAAGCAGGCCATGGCAGAATCGGAACATTATCTTTGCATGATCAACAGCAAATGACCTTTGCATTGCATTGTTGAGAATTGAATGACAACAGGGGGAGGAGATGAGATATTGAACTGTGTGTGTGGGGAAGATATGTGGGACCACAGGAATCGATCAAGCTCTGGAGGAGCGATGACTGCGGTGGTCCAAAACGTCCATCAAGTGGTGCATCTGCTGAAGAGCAGAAAATAAGAAAGTGATGACAGTGGAAAAACTAGAGGGGGAGCACTCGGTAGAGTGCAAAGCCGCCGCCGCCAATTCTGCTAGGTCACTCAAGTGAACCTGATATCCTATTCATTCAATTTGACGTCAACAGTGCTCACAGAGTTATAGTTTGCAACTTTCCGTTTTACTTTTAAATACTCAATTCATTTATCATAACGAGATTCCTTGAGACAGAAATTGATTTTACTTGGGTATATCCACCTGAAGTTCCAAAATCAGCCGCAATGATAATTTTGGCATGTTTTTTTTTTTGTTGGAAATCACTTTTCACATGTAGAAATGCAAAAAAAAATAAAATAAAATAAAAAATCGAAATTTTGTTGAAAAAAAGTTGCTAAATATTTTTTTTCTCTAAATTTTTTTTTGGGGGGGGGGGGTGGGGTTGGAAATCACTTAAAACATGTAGAAATGCAAAAAAAGAAATCGAAATTTTGTTGAAAAAAAAGTTGCAAAAATTTTTTTTTTCTCTAAATTCTTTTTGGGGGGGTTGGAAATCACAAAACATGTAGAAATGCAAAAAAAATTTTCAAATTTTTTTTTCAAATTGGCCGCCATAGCGGCCATATTGGATTTTGGACCAAGTCCAAAATCTAATGGCATGATCCTTGGACCAGACCTCACCCCCCCCCACCAAGTTTCGTCGAAATCCTTTGAGGAGTTTTTCCGTAATACTGTTCACAAACAAACAGAAAGGGGTGAAAACAGTAACCTCCATCCACCTTCGATGGCAGAGGTTAAAAAAATGAAAATATTAGATAGACTTGAGAGTGGTGCACGTGTTACTGTTGGCAAAAGACTACGTCAATAAGTCCACTATTCGTTACATTCATCAATGAAATGATAAAATTAGGGCTAGATCAACATAATATATATCCACAAAGGCAAGAACACAACATAGATTTGAGGGATTTGTGAGTCGCTCCTGGGAGATCGATTGGCTACGCTCAAGCAGAACTGACAGGGGTGACCCACCAACAGTACTCCAAGCAGTAAAGCCTTCTTATTGATGGTAAATGTTTCTTATTTTATCCAATTGTTCTTATTTTTCAATTAAATCTTTTTTTTTTATTTATAATTTTTGGAATTATTTTGGGAGGCTGGAACATACCTCATTGACTTGCATGTTATAAACTCTTCAGTTCACGGAAGTTTAGAGGAACATAACCCCAGCAGACGGTGAGAGTTTACTGTATGTATGTGTATGTACATATAGTTTTTGGCCCCATCTCTCGATGGTGAAAAACACAAAATGAAAAATAAATTCTCGTATCCAGATCTTCACTAAAATCTTATCAAATGGTCCTTGTCAACATACAGACTGTCCACCAAGTTTCATCCATAACTTTGACATATCCCACTCACAGAAAAAGAGGGGGAGCACTCGGTAGAGTGCAAAACCTCTGCCGCCAATACGGCTTGGTCACTCAAGTGAACCTGATATCCTATTCATTCAATTTGACGTCAACAGTGCTCAGAGTTATAGTTTGCAACTTTCCCTTTTACATACTCAATTCATTCGTCATAACTAGATTCCTTGAGACAGAAATTGATTTTATGTGGGCATATCCACCTGAAGTTCCAAAATCAGCTGCAATTATAATTTTGGCATGTTTTTTGTTGGAAATCACTGATAACATGTAGAAATGCAAAAAAAATAAAATAATAAAAAAAAAAAAAATCGAAATTTTGTTGAAAAAAAAAAGTTGCAAAAATTTTTTTCTAACTTTTTTTTTTTGGGGGGGGGGGGGGTTGGAAATCACTTTAAACATGGAGAAATGCAAAAAAAATTCAAATATTTTTTCAAAATGGCTGCCATAGCAGCCACATTGGACTTTTGACCAAGTCCAAAATCTAATGGCATGGTCCTTGGACCATACCTAATCCCCCCCACCAAGTTTCGTCGAAATCCGTCGAGGAGTTTTTCCGTAATACTGTTCACAAACAAACAAACAGAAAGGGGTGAAAACAGTAACCTCCGATCTTCGATGGCGGAGGTTAACAAACAAGAAGGCATCAGGTGAGACGAAAATAATGCAACCTACGTCACTGTCACAATGACCTTTGACATATATATATATATATATATATATATATATATATATATATATATATATATATATATATATATATATATATATATATATATATATATATATATATATATATATATATATATATATACACATAGTCAAAAAACAGCCAACCTCACTTTTGTCCTTCGGAATCCTCTGGTAAAGTTTGACGAAGATAGCTGAAAGATTGAGAGTTATCGCACTCACAGACAAACATTCAAACAAATGAGACACACAGACCTATGATGAAAAATTTCAATTTTCGTCAGATGTCATCATGCATAACATGACACAATAGCAAATGTTATACATAACAAATTTGGTTGATAATACATTTTCCGATTGAAACGTAATATGTGTTTTACAGTTTCGGATGACCTTGACTTTTGATGAAGTTTCACAAAATTTTCCTCACATGTACTGCATATATGTACAGAAAAGCTGTCCGTGTAAGTTTCAATTTGAAATATTGAAAAATTACTAAGGTATGGTTGTAATAAATTCACAAAAGGCCCATTTTAATATAATGGCGTGAAATTGTCATCATATTGTGATTGTTGGTGAACCATGTCTGATCGACCATCCCGTTCAAATTTCAAGCAAATAGGATTAAGATTGATTTTATGAGACCTTGACCTTTGAGTTTTTGACCTCAAAAACAATACGATTCCAGGTATGATTGGTGAAGACTATAGTTTGTGTGGTGTGCATCGAAATGGGACAAAGGTGTGTAAATGTCTCAAGGGTTGATAATTATAGTCTTAAATGGGAACTTTTTTCTTCTGAAAACCATTGAGAAACATTACATCGCAGTCTAATTTGAAGGGAGGCAGGAATTTCTGGCAATCACAAAGTGTCAAAAAAAAAAGAAAAAAAAAGTCCTGCATTGTCAATTCTGGATTTCACCAGTGACGTCATACCTTGATCCGAATGGTGGCTTTACATAGAGAAAGTGTATTTCCTGCTCAGATTCCGATACTGATTCCATAGTCATGAGCAACTGAAGGTTCTCGGTATGTTGAAAATGTGCAGTGGGATTTTGAAGACGTCATTGGAGACAAAATTAGTAATGGAAACGCTTTTGGGGGAATTGTGGAGCCATATCGATTCAAGCCTTGTGCAAGCGATTCAGACGAAGATGGAAATTCTGGTAGCATGGTCAATTCAGCTTGGTATGTTTTGTTTTTCCGTTCAATTGATCGTTTATGAGGGAGGAATTTTGTTCTCATTCGATGACGGGTACTTCTGCTGGAGTAATATATAAACCAATTTATGCTCAACAGCCGACATCGCCCACAAAATGGGTGACTCATGCTTTGTTCCATCGTCGCAGGCTGATCAGGTAACTTGTAGTGGAAGGTGGGTCAGCATTTGGGAGGGATTCTTGACTTCCATTTGATAGTTGGACTTGTGCAGAAATGGAGGGGAGGGGAGATCGTGCAGGATTGAACGAAATGGGGCATGTTAAAACAGCATGTGGAAACTGCAGGGAGATGGCCATGGGGAATGGAGAGGAGAGGGGGTAAAAGCATGAGGGGAGGTGGAGGGAAGGCAACCTGAGGGGAAGGGTAGGCGGTGTGAGGGAAGGGGAAAGGAAGGGCGATAAAACGCACCCAAACAGCAACATTTTCTTTTTAACCGCAGGGTTCTATATAAAAATGGGCACAGCATTTAAAGCAAACGCTATCTACTCAAGAGGGGGAGTGGAGAGAGGAGGGGGCCAAGAGAAAGGGATAGGGGTGAAAGAGGCAGAGGGGAGAGAGGGAGGGGGGGGTGATTCCGGCAGATGTGACGCCCAGTTTAACATCCATCCGAGAGACTGCACACGCATTGATGAATCACCCTGCCTGTAAAACACCGCAATGACAGTTTATAGCTGGGTCAAGATACAAACCCAGGCTAGACAGCTTGGAGCAAGCTTATGTACCTTTCGGCTATTCATTGCTGTGTCACATTTGAAATCATTTTTTATTCATTGTAATCTAATTTATTTTGCCTTCCTAACTCCGGTATCAAACCTTTAACAGCATGCACCAAGTAGCTTCGCCAAGCATTCCCACAAAACGGTTAAAGAAAATTTTATAAACGAAATGTTTACCTCCACCACCGAAGGTGGAGGTTTTCACCCCTTTGTTTATCTGTGTACAGGATCTCAATGTTGTGGACAGATCCGGAGGAAATTTTGTGGACGGGTTCAGTGTACGACAAGGACGAACTGATTAGATTTTGGGGGGGGGGAAGATCTGGATCCCGATCTGACAATAGAATTTAAGTGATTCTTCACCATTGAGAGATCGAGCCAAAAACGATATATCGCACAACATCTCAAAAAGTTGGACGGATTCAGATAAAACTTGGTGGACAGGTTGGGTGTGTCACAAGGACAAATTTATTTAATTTTGGTGAAGATCCGAATGCGGATCTGGATATGAGAATTATTTAATTCTTAAAGTGATTCTTCACCATTGAGAGGTTGGGCCAAAAACTATATAGTACTTTATAGCATGATATTTCAAAAATATATTGGGCCCGATATGTTCTCGTGGATCAGGAATTACATGGTGGAGGTATGCACTCCACCACGCGCCCTTCTATTTATTTATTTTTTTTAATATGTATTTATGCCAAAGTGACGGGTCGTATAATGAAAAGATCGTATAAAAAGGGGAAATGTAGTGCAAAATAAAATGGCACATTTTCAGCGAGCCAACCACCGCACAACAATGCGGAGCCAACACAGACTAGTGGGCCCTGAACTTTGTTTAAAAAAAAAAAAAAAAAAAAAAAAAAAAAAAAACCACCAATCGATATACAGTTTTCAGTAACAGCGAGCACTCGACAATCGTCACACTTCGAGGCTTAAGCACTCAAAGAAGCACTCCAACGAAACAGTTAAGAAATGGCTGGCTTGGCAAGCAATTGCTGATCCGTCATTTTAAACATCTCCAAAAAAACAACATATGTCCAAAAATGTCAAACTATGTCCGAATTGGACACATGAACACTTTTTTTTTTTAAGCAGTTGGAACTACTGCAAAATTTATTTCTGGAGCTTACATTTTGGAATTTGGCTCAGTTCAAGAGGTTCTAAAGGTTATGGCATGCGAGGAAATGAAATAAAGCCACGATTGCTGGCGTCTCGAGGTGTTTATAAGCATTGCAATGTACCCAGTAATTCATTGGTACCAATAATACGAGTGCGAATAAATAAATAAATAAAATAATTTTTTTATAGTTAAGAAATCGTTGCGGCTTGTTTCGAGTCAAGGCATGGTTGAGCAGGTAAAAAACACACATGGTGGCTTCAGACCTCAGCAAGGTAACCCAGGGTACACCTTAAGACTGACCCTACATTATGGTAATTGGACCTATCAGCCACTACTATCTTGCAGAGCATGACAAATTGGTGAGCAAACAGTCTGCAGTGCCTTTGTCACACGAAGCTTACAATGGGTTGCTCGGCATAATTGGCCAACTTGGTGTACCACTTGTTGGCAACGACGGCCATTCCTGTGGCCGCCTGCATCACCCCAGTCTTCAGAATACCCATTCGCGGTCCAGAGAGAAGGCCTTGCAGTGACCTGGGCACACCTTCTATGCCCAAACCTGGAATAAAGCATGGAGAAAATATTTTGCATTTAGTGGTCCAATTATTAATCCTCAATATGCAATTCTGGGAAGTAAATAAAGTTACAATTTAAAATTAAAAGGTCCCCCACCTCCCCAACCTCAAATAAAATAGTGAGGAAGAGTTTTTGGAAGAACTGGTTGAAATAAAATAGAATACTAATAATAATCATACTAAAACATGCAATTTGGTGTCTGTCTGACCATGATACATTGTCGTAACTCATCACATCTCCAGTAAACCTGTCAGGGGGGGGGGTGAAGGGTCAAACAACGGAGGCTGTAGCTACAATTTCCCCCACCTGCCCAAGGGGGGTTTCCACCTTGGAAAGCTCCGTGTTGAGATGTATAAATAGCTTATTGTGAGGCACACCTACAAGAAGGAAAAATAGGGGCAATACCCCTGGGCGCTCACTTGGTAGAATAATGATACTGAGGAGGAAGGCAACATGGGTCAGCAAAATGTACCGATGAACCAATGTTACAGCAAATAACCCCCCCTCCCTCCCATAAACACTCTTGGGGGCTCATTTTTTTATTATTATAATTTTGTTTTTTTTAACAAGTCTGAAGACGATGGTTCACGAGCGATATTTGACGATGTAGATAGTTTCAGAAGTCAAGGATGAGACAATGTGATGATGTTTGACCAAGTTATAAAAATGATCAACATGATGTGGTACGAGTGACAGGTTATTAGCTGCAAAATGTTGAAAACCCGGTTTCGTTCAACAACTTTAAAAATTTGACCTTTGCATAACCTTTAAAGGTCACAAAACAATGTTGTGGACATTAAAATAAGGAAACAGGATACGTGCTATAGCTTATTGGAGTTGGTTCGTCGAAGAAGGTCGAAAACCCGGTTTGATTCCCACAACTTTGAAAATTTGACCTTGAAAGGTCAAAGGTCAAGGATTATGACCTTTGGTGCAAAACTTCCCCTGGAACATTCCAGGAACAATATAATGTCATATGGGCTATATGGCATTTCACACTCATCGGATTATCCATACTTTGATGAAATCAGCGTAAAAACAAACTTCAAGGGGGTGCCATGGGCAAGGTGTTCGAGATAGAGCAAAATGCCTTCAAGACTTTAGGTGGGGAATGACCTCAAGATTATGCATAAAAAAAATATTGTCATCCTTGTTCTCAAAGTTTGGGCAGTCGTATGATTTTTATGTCAAAATTCGAAATTTTCTAAGTTCGTGACCTTGTGACCTTGACACGAAAATGAAAAATCGAGCTCCGTGGGGCTATGCAGGTGCCATTGGGCTAACCAAATACCGAAAACTCCTGCCAGATTCAACAAGCCCCAAAGGAGAAGATGCAAAATGAAATCGGCTACCCCCTAAAAACACGTTTTTTTGGGCGTGGCTCTGCCCATAATGGGCGCATCACACCCATTTTCAGGAAAACAACTAGATCATGATATAAACCTCCCACCAAAATTTTGTCAGGATCGGATCAAAACCCACGGAGCTATGCTCGGGACAGACAGACAGACAGACAGACACACAACAATAACGAATATAGTGGTCAATTATTTTTTTTCGTGAACAAGCTTTGGTACATCAAGGTTTATGAAGGTTGTGGTCAAGTTTCATCGAAATTGTGCGTGTAGTTTGAGGAAAAAACAAATACCAATTTTGGGAAGGTCAAACCTAGACCCAATTTGACATCCGGTAAACCCCCTTAGACCCTGATTTTTTTTTTAAGCAGTGAATAAACTCGAGTTGCAACACACCAAACAATTTTATTCAAGGTTGGCCATAATGTCATCAACAGTTTCGGAGAAGTTGCAAGTGTTTACAGACGGACTGACAACGTGTCATCCCACAAGCTCCCCGGAACTACTGTACATTCCAGGTGAGCTGAAAATTAGAACCACAAACTATTCAATTAAGTCTGTCTCACGTGAGATTACCTTTTTGAAGTCACTACTGTTATTTAACACCAAACTGAAAAATCTGGAGAAAACCCACCATTCGTGAGACATTCTATGCTCATCACGTCCACCACAAACTAATGGACATGAGCCACCTTGACCTGCTCAGCCTCCAGGTATAGTAAGCTACAATTATCTTCAACTAATAAAAGGTGCTTAAATGAGTCTTTACACATTAATAATGTATCGTGTTGGCTGTCCAATTTTTCCAGCAATCAGATTATATTGTTGCGGATTTGGAAGTTTACTGCACTCAACATACAGGTCCTATAGATCAGTTATATCGGTAAGTACATGTTGCCAGTTAGGGTCCCGTCCCTAGTCTAAGGGGTAATTAAATGTTCCTGCGTTGGAGTTATTTTAATAGTCAGGTTTTTCTTTTCGTTTATTTTTCCACCAACCACAACGCCGACCACACCGCATCGCCCTCGCCTTCACTTCGCTTCCTTCACCTCGCTCTGGCTGACATCATGGTGGGCGGAGTTCAAGGAGGAGCCACGCGGCGGCCCTCGACCAATCAGCGCGCAACAAGTGAGGTGACCGTCGCCCGGCCAATCGGATCCCACGACAGGAGGAAAGGCCTCCGCGTGACGTCACCATGCCCCCGGGCCAATCAAGGAGCTTGCCGCCCGTTTTGGTTAGTGAGAGAGACGAAGAGCGATTTTGCGTGCCAAAACCAGCCAGTGAGAGAGGGAGGGTCGCAAGGAAGCAGCCCCCCCCTCTTCGGAGGAGGGGGATATAATTATAGGTGCGGTCTGCGCGTTGACATGTTCTGAGTCTGGCGCTGTCTGCGCGTTCATGGTTGTTCTGGGTCTGGCACAGGTTCTGGTTCTGAGAGTTCTGGCAAGAGGTGAACATCTGGCAAGGCGGTGGAGTGCACAGGCATCTGCGCACGGAGTGGTCGTTGCCATTGAGGGTCTTCTCCTGGAGCCTTCGCCCTGCCGGTTTGGTCGCCTGGATCGTGCTGGGGGTCCAGTTCTGCCCCGAGGACCTGGTTTTTGAAGACCGCACGAGGCGGACAGGTCCGAGATAGGCCTCAATAAAGACCATTGGGTCCGATTCTTTTGGGTGTGTGCGTTTGTGGCGCCAGTCAATAAGTAGTGAATTGTTTAAGTGCCGTGCTGTACATTAGGGTGCATCAAACACCCCCTTTTTTGTGAAAGTTTGAAAAACATAACGGCGATAGGACAGATGTGTTTGAATACATGAAAAAAACATCTCATTTTTTTCAGAATTTTCGGTCATCATCTGGGGGTCCACATCAGGGTCAAAGTTCAGGCACGCAGGTCCTATACATTTTTCAGAATAAGTGTTATTTTTCACTGTATAGTGATCAAAACTTGTGTCTGGTGGTGAAATAATTCTGACATATCAATGTACTGCTCCTTTGGTGATGTTCCAGTGATATAGAGGCAATCAAATTCTCTGGGAAATTTGCCGGAGAAGCGGGAAACTGGTGATTTTCCCAGAAAAAAAAAAACAAAATAGTAACGAATGCCTCGGTTCTGTCAAATTCACGGCTTTATCACCCAGAATTATGTGTTCATATCAAGATACTTGTATAATATCATTAATGATCAAGTTTCAAGCGTTTCCGGAGATTCGGATTCTCTTTCCTGTCATTCTCAGTGACTTGTTGCACATTCTGAAAGTGTTCTTCAGACCTAGCTGCACCGAGACAGTCCGTTCCGAGTTTTTATTAGACGTTCAGCTGCATCATTAGTGACATTGAGTGCTTTGGTTTTAGATTTTGAATCCACATAGGCTGGAAGTGTTGCCCACTCTCTCACTTCATACGTTAAGAATGAATCGTCCAGTTAAAGTTCTCAGAACACAAACCAAGAATCAACCGAGACAAAGTCAGATTAGATAGGCAAGATGTCAAGTGAATGTCTTTGGGGAAGTGAGGCTTTCCGAAGTCTGTACCAAAGAGCCCAATAGGCAATAGTCCAAGTTCCTTGTCCAAACTGTCCAAATCGTCCAAACTATTACATTCATGATATGCCACGTGTCAAATTCTCAGGGAAAAAAAATACTATTTTCCGGGAAACTGTGCCAACAAATTACAAGCCAACCATGTTGCAATACTGTACATGCGTGCCTTGAATATTCGGTTTAACTCTGCTCTTGCGTGCTTCCCTCGTTCCCCAATTATTATTATAAATAAACCCTGATTGTTCAATGTTTCAGCTCGTTAGTGTCTATTCCTTCATTGACTTAGCATGCTGCGTGTTGGGGAATTAGCCAGGCTGTTGCCACTGTTATGGGATATATGGGACCGACGGATATCGGCGATCAAACCGCTCGGATCGCACACGGTTCGAGTACGCTAAACGGCTCATCCCGTACGGGTGCCGTCGAGGGTAAATTTCCCCTCGTGGGTATTTAGGTAAATTGAAATTGGCAATCGACCCTACCCCACGTCATCTACCCATCAGCGAACTTCGGTCCGAAAGGGACCCGTACGCTTCCGAAGAAGTACGATCTAAATTCCGGGCGATCGGTCGAGCCAACTCTACTGCTCCATCTTGCGGTCGTGCTCGCGGCCGACGCCTGGCCCCGCAACAATATGTGCACTGAAAATGGATTATGCCTGGTGTTGGCTTAATGGTTAGGGTGGTGTTTGGGATCAACACCAGGTGGGGTTGACTCTGCCCATCCTTCCGAGGTGGGCAAAATGAGTGCCAGCTTGATGGTATCCTGTGTCGGAGTGGCGACCCGTCCAGCATTGTGCCCAATAGCCAAGGAGAGTGCTTAGGCAGCACCAACGCATGGCACAGAGTATGGTCCCAATGGATGGATGGATATGGATTGTCTAGAACTTGTATATTGTTGACTTGTGTTACTTCTCCTGAGCATGGCCTCAAGTGTGACGTGCGATATTGCCGATACTCTTACGGCCCAATTGTGACCTTTATTTCGATGCACAATACCATTTTCAATGGCCACGAGCATCGTTGAATACTCGCCTTAAGGAAATTTGGAGAAAATTGGCTGTACTCTGATTTTAAAGATGTTCTGCAATATGCAAATAAACAAACAAACATTGGGATTCATATATAGTGCTCACCTCCTAGGTTTTACACACCAGTTCAAACCCCTTAATCCTCTCCACATGAATCATAAGAACAACCTGAATATTTTATGACTGTCAGGGGGAAAGTTGCTTACCTCCATTTTCAGGCAGGTTACGCGAACCATGACGTGCAGCAGGGAAACTTTTAGAGCGTGGCATGATCAAAGTTGCGAGTCCAGATGGTAAACTAGTCCTTCGGATATTCTTTTGCTCCTTTTGTCCCTGCTCAAGGTCCAGCACACTGGATGAATGGCTAGAACCAAGGTTTCCCATACTACTCAAATGCTGCTCGATTTCTGCTGCCAATGTACGGGACGAGACCACAGGCCAGTGGCCTCCACCTCCAACTCGATCCTGGCTTCCCGACTCAGCCGCTAATAATGACAATGGATCCAGCCCAATTCGTACATCCATTCGTTCGGCTGGTCGATTTCTTCCAGAACCTCGCAAGGAAGAATCCTTTTGAAGGCCACCATGAGGCGGTGTAATAACATCGTCTTTCTGAAGATTACTATCAGAACACGGTGATGAAGTATCGTCTTGGGTTCCAAAAGTGTCCAAGTCCTCCAGCTCAAAGATGGCAGAGTCGGTTTTATCCGGGCTTTGAGGGTTTGATGTCAAGTCTCTATCAAATGTCAACGGAGTTAACACGGTTACATGCCCCTTGGTAGGCCTTGGCTGTCGTGCCTTGTCTATGTTTGGGAGAAATGCAGCAGTCAAGATGCGAGCATCAGCAGCCATGAGTTCTGCAAGTTCTCCAGGGTCTGAATCCTTTGACCCCAAAGTGGGCCGCCGAGGCCTGTGGGAATCTCCTCCCAAAATACAGCTCCGTTCAACAAGGCTGCGTTGTCGCTGCAGCGAAGAGTTTCTCGACTCATGCCCGGAGTCTTCGGTCATAGAAAAAGAATGAGAGCAGAGCGGTGTTGGCATCGTCGAGGAGCCTTGGTCGACGAAAAGTGGCATGATGGAATGATCTGTGGAATTTGAGACCCAAAAATTAGTGAAGCTTTTTATAATCAAAACAAGACTGTTTGTCTTTCAAGATCCAAAAAAATAAAACACACACGTGTATATATATATATATATATATATATTTATATTTTAAAAGTCAATGTTAAAACACAGCTTTAAATTCACAAACTAACCTTCTGTCAACAGTCAAACAAGTTTAAGAGTAAAGTGGAGAGTTGACCCCAAAAAGGTCATTTAACATGGCAACATATCAAGAGGAAACAGAAAACAAAATGAAGTTGTAAGAAGACCTCTGTCATTGCTCGGTTTATTGCTGTAGTCGCTGACATCTGCCGTCCGCACAATCTTGCCGAAATCACGGTCATGTTCCAACAGGTGCTGCAACCCATCTCGGCTTCCTTGGCCACTGTCAGCATCTGAAGCTAACGGATCAAAACAAAACGATGGATGGATGTGCAACTCAGTCACAGGATACCTTTGCAATAAAACATGAAATCAAGTTGCTACCCAAGGTTGAGAAGCAAGTTTCACAGTGTTAAAACATCCAATCAAGATCATTTACAGAATATCAGAGCAAGTTACTTGCCTTCTGCCTACAGTTCATCCCAGTTTCACTTTAAAATACCACGCACACACAAACGATACATACACGTAGGTTGGGGCACCCGGTGGTAGATCATTGAAAAAACAAATGACCATGGTTTGAATCGTCTGCCACAGTGGGGTGGGACTCTGTCGTTGTGCCTGCGATGTAATCTGCCGATAGTTTCGAGCCATAGCATCCCAGTAACCATTGTTAATCAGTGTTTTTTTTTTTGGATACAGAGTCAGGGAATTTGAAAGAACTAGTACACTGAATGGATCAGGTCACAATAGGACAAAAGGAACAGTAGAGTGTGAGGAAATACCAGCAGAATTTAAGGCCTGGAGGCAGATTGGCAAACAATGGGTGTGGGGAGGAATGGGGGGCAGAAGAGAATGCATGGGGAGGACAAGATGGATACAGAAGGAAGTTTGTAAGGATGGCTTGGATGGGGTGAGTGGGTTAATGAGGGTAGAAAAGATCATGGTTTTGGATTGGGGACATTCTAAGATGGTGATTAACATCTGTCTTGAAAACATGGAGGGAATAATGATAATGAAGAGAATGTGGAAGTTGGTTCCATGGGGGGGACTGATGGGGGTGATGAGCGATGAGCGGAGGTGAGCAGAGATTCTGGATTTATCCCGTCTCACTAGAAGGGGGTTGTTGGTGGACAGTGTGTGTGCCCTGCAGAAACCTGGGAGCGTGTGGGGGTACAAAGCACGGAAAGAGCAGAAGAGGGTGCAAAACCAAAAACGGAGTGGGAAACGACAGGGACCACAGATCTATCCATGATAGTGAAGTGATAAGCACATACTCAGCTTCATTGTGGGAGATTCCATTGATCTTTATGGCCTTTGCTTCCACAGCCTCAAGCTAAGCACTATGTGAGGCAGGGGAACCAGCCCAGGGGGGGGAGCAGAACTTCATCAAGCTGCGGATGAAAGCCTTACAAGTGGATATGCGTTCAGGTGTGCCAAGGACTGACATTGGATCTGAAGAGGGAAGAGGCTGCAGCCTGTCTGTCTGAAGGATGAGGGATGTCACGGCAAAATGTGGAGTCATCAGCAAACAGATAAAGGGGATTTTCTGGAGTCTATCACTTTTCAGGAATAGGGCTGGGCCAAGAACACTGCATTGGGGCTTCCAAGTCCCTTCTCTCCCCCACCATACACCCCATACATTCCCCCCCCCTTCAAAATCTGCTCTGCCCTTGCAGAGCCACTAAGGCCCGATTTATCTGATTCCGGATTGGCTCGTATGCAAGCAAGGCAAGGACATGCTGTTGCAAAACTCTGTCCTGTGGGCAGGTTTTAAAGGGAGGCCTGCAGGCGAGAAACAGGGAGAGAAAGTTGGAGGAGGAAAAATGGTGTGCATAGATGTATTGGAGAAAAAAAAAAAACTAGGCTTTTGGTTTGAAACCAAGTTGCCACAACCTATTTGCACCCATAATCATGGGTTCAAGTTGCAGATTTTTTTTTTTCCACATTGATTTTTTTTGAATAAAGTGACAGCGAGGAAATGGAAAAAACGTGACCACATTACCAGGACTACAAGCTTGCAAGCAAATGGTCATACAGACGTAGATTTTAACAGCGTGCCTAAAAATGGAGTGTCGCATGTGATCACCGAATCATAGGAGGGTACAATAAAAAAAAAAAAAAATTATATATATATATATATATATATATATATATATATATATATATATATATATATATATATATATATTTATATATATATATATATATATATATATATATATATATATATATATATATATATATATATATATATATATATATATATCTCAAAGGAGAAATGCAAAACTTCTACCTCCTTGTTAAATCGTGAAGTTGAGAAGATTTTAAATTGTTACATCTTTAGTATATACAGAAAAGAAAATACAAAAAAAAAATTGCAATTTTTAGATTGGGGCAGTGTCATTTGGGGGCGCATATATATATATTTACTTTGGCAATTCTACCTCTGCAATACTGGCCCATTCATATTTAAATCTGCCAGTATCACTGCAGGCTACAACCAACCACCATGAAGATAATCTATACAAGCAAGTGCATAGGCCTCAGGCTCACTTGCCAGAAGCCAGCCACAATGCACCTTTTCTCACACAACCAATCAGGAGCGTCTCTCGACTTGTCGCCAAGCCACCGGAAGCATTGTTCACACTTGTTTTGTCCAGGAATTTATTGATGTGACCAATGAAATTTATGACCCTGGACGACCCGAGTCCTTGGAGATTAATATGATACCATTTCCAACTGTGCGTCCCGTAGTTTTAGGAGGACATGGGAAAACTGACAGACTCGGGATGGTATTATATCGATTGCTCAGAATATATCTAACGAAGCCATAACAGCAAAGGATTTTTCTTTGTTTGTGTTGTCAATGTGTTCTCCTTGGCACACCAATTTACTCCAACTACAAATATATTACAATTGGTGCACCGATACATGCTTTCTAATGCACGTAAAAATTGAAGGTTGGCCAAAATGTGGCACCAATATATATATATATATATATATATATATATATATATATATATATATATATATATATATATATATATATATATATATATATATATATATATATATATATATATTTATTGTTACGGTTGTGGAAATTCACAGAACACCATTCAGGTTCCCCAGAGGTCAGTTATTTCGGTAAGTGTGTGTTCCAGGTTAGATTTCCCCGCCAATGTATAACGGGATTTATTCGTGTGCCGGGCTGTGCATCTTTGAGGTAGTATTATTCTTTTCTATCTTTATTTCAACAACAACAACAGCAACAATAAAGAACAACTCAACAACCACGCCACCTCCACAACAGAATCTCAACAACCTCGTCAATCTCCACAACACAGCGACTCTCCTCTACAAACAAAAACACCACTCCCAGAAAGCCACCCAAAGAAGGAAACAGAAATGACGGTTGGGGCGGGTCCCTCAGAACGGTGTAAACACGGATGACGGTTATTACAGCAACAACTAAAGAGCCAAGCCGATCACTCCTGGAATTTTCCCCTGCGCGCCAGGAAGGGAGGGGCAAACGCCCCGACGGTTATAAAAAGCCGCTGTCGCTGGCCGAAAAAGCAGTCGAGTTGGGCTGGGCCTTTGAAGAGTCTGGAGCCTGGAGTCCAGACTCAGGCAGTAGAGTTGAATCGGTGTGGAGAGCGCCAGAGTTGAGTTGGTGTGGGGAGCTCGGAGTTGGTGAGAGTCGCCCCAACGAGAGCTTGAGAGTTCGGAGTTTGGGCAGTTGGTTCGCCAGCGCGACCAGGAGGCCCGAGTCATAAGCCATTCACTCCAACACATCGTCGGCTCGACCAGGCCGCAGTGGAGGCCGAACGACCAAGGGAGCCAGTCGGAGCTCGGGGGTCTGGGCACAGACAGACATCGAGGGTCGCCGAACCAGGACCCAGCGAGTCACCACGAGGGTGGCCAGGTAGCCTGCTCGGTCTCTCGGAGCCTCTGTCATCCCGGCTCCGAGCAATAATAAAGGCTTACGAGCCTGTTCTTTCTTTCTGGGGTTTTTGCATGAAAGTCTGTGGCGCCTTATCCGTAAGTAACGAACTGTTAAGTGCCTGTACATTACATGATAGAAATCGGCTGTAGGCTTTTTGCTCGTGTCCTGTCCCCATCCCCCCCATTGACTGCTTACGTGCGGTGTACAAATAAATGTCCCTATTGTTTGAATGTTAACCTGCTCGTTGTGTCACTTTCTGCCATTGACTGCTATAATTGCGTTCGGGATATTAGCTGGCTTTTAGAGCCGATAAAATAATCTGGTCCGACAGGACTTGGCGATATATAACCGCTCGGCATTCGCATATGGAACGAGCCGCTCAAGCAGCTCGTTTTCGTGCAGGTCCCGTCGAGATATAAACTCCCGGTATCTCTGTCTGCGCGAATAATTAGGTACATCGACAATTTGGCGATCGACCCTGTAGCGCGTGGACAGAGGGATTGGCTGGTTTATGGTGTGTTAAAAACACCCGTAGCTGGGTTTCGGCGTTGATCCGGAAGCTACGACTAGATTGCTCGGTCGGTGGGGGCGCGGCCGCAATTGGGCTAAGGCGGTCGTCTGCACGCCGAACGGGCAGAAATCTACAACAATATATATATATATATATATATATATATATATATATATATATATATATATATATATATATATATATATATATATATACATACATTATCTCTTTGCTGATGACTCCACCCTCTGTCGTACCATCTGTCATCCCTCAGACTGACAAGCAGCAGCTTCTTTGCTCTCTGCAGATCTGGGTAAAATCACAAACTGGTCCAACATGTGGAACATGTCTTTCAATCCGGACAAATCTCACACTCACTGTCTCTCGAAAGGACCACTTGGAACCCCCCTTGGAACCCCCCCCCCCCAATCTACTTTCTCAACAATCTCTGGAAGAAATCCTTTCTTTCAAGCTTCTGGGTCTCACTATCTGCAATGAACTTTCTTGGGAAAGCCACATTTCCAACCTGGCCTCCAAAGCCAGTCACCGACTGTGAATTCTCCGTCATGCAAAGTCCTTCCTCGACCCACCTGAGCTCCTGACCACATACAAAGCTTTCATCTGCAGCCTCATGGAGTTAGTCTTTCTCCACCGGGCTGGTGCTCCTGCCTCCCACCTTTTTCGGCTTCACGTTATGGAAACCAAGGCATTTCGGATCATTGACATCTCCCACGATGAGGCCGAGTCCTTGGGTCTCTCACCACAGGCAGGTCGGTGGTCTTTGTCTTCCACTGTCTCCTCTCCCATCTCACCCCCCCCCCCACTCTGTCTGCGATTTGTCCCCACCATATTTCCGCAGGGCGCTATAAGGTCCGCCAACAACCCCCTTCTGGTAAAACTACCAAAATGACGAATCACTGCTCACCTTCACCCTTTCATTCCTCTTTTTTTCCCACCTTTGGAATAAACTCCTTCACTCTGTTGAATCCCATTCTTCCCTCCAGGCCTTCAAAACAGCTGTTCACCACCACCACCTATCGGCCCCCATCTAAATCCTGATCTTTTCTACCCCCGTTAATCCACCTCAAACCCCCTCCTTCAAATTCCCTGCTTTCCTTCCTGACAGTCCCTGTAATGTCCATCTTGTATACCCAGTGTTCCCCACCCCATATCTCGTAATGTCTGTTCCTCACAGTTTTGTCCTTCCCACTCGCACCCCTCCTGTCTCATGCCCCCCCCCCACTGTGCGTTATGCGTTTGCTCTTATACGAGCCTCGACAAGTTATATAGAAAAACAAACAAACGTGTATTTTAATTAATATAATTATATCCTTCCTTTGTATTGAAAGATGATCGACCTGGTGAGTAAAGATAAGCAGGCCGACCTTTCAAATAAGCTGAATTCAGTACAAAATAATTGCCTATTATTGAAATATATTTTACTTACCAAGGGATTTTATGAAATGATAGATACAAGGTACCAGCAAGCTTGATAGAAGAATGTCATTGCAACTCAACTGGAATGTTGGTCTCAGGAAATGTCCAGATATAATCACAAAACCCTGATTTCTTCATACATTATATATATATATATATATATATATATATATATATATATATATATATATATATATATATATATATATATATATATATATATATATATATATATATATATATATATATATATATATATATATATATATATATATATATATAATTCCAGAGTCTGTTAAAGAAGCGGATTGAACTTTTTTCCCTTCCAAACTATAAATTGTATGTGATCCATCAAGGCACCCAAAGGATTTCAGTTTTGACATAATTCTGTAATGGGAGAGATTTTACACCTAGTCTTGAAATATATGCTACAATCCTTCAAAATTAGGCTGATTGCTGCACAAAAGCTGAAAATTATTTCCACCTGACAAACTGTGGCACCAGCGTTTAAAATGACAGAGCTGTGTTTCACTGAACATGATATAAAGAACTAAAATTCACCATGTATTTCAGAGATCTGGAGTAAGACTGTTATTTTTCCAGATCCTCCGTATGTGCATGTTTGTTTGTCTGTTTAATAAATGACTCATTTCCTCTACAAGAGCAAGGTACGACCGAGATGACATAGGATTATTTGGGAATTGGGTTTGAAAGATAATGAAGGATTCCGAATGAGGGATAGAAAGAACAATGGGGAAGGTTCTACCTATGGCTACAACCATCGACCCTGAAATGGCAGGGCTGCATTTTCTCCTCGAGCCAACTGATCTAAACTCGATATTTTTGCCCAACGTCATAACCTTTCTCTGCCCTTTGGTACAACTAAACTCTGTCCATTGCTTTACATTTGAGCTCATTAAAAAGTGCGGGAGAACCACGATGTTTGTAAATAGGAGGTAATCATTCATGCACAAGACGCAAGTGAAGACTCGTCTCGGTTCAAATTAAATCCCACGATAACAGAATCAGAACACAATAGGTTGCCTGCGATTGGTATAAATCTGCAATGTTGGAGGGTTTACTGTATCGACAACACCAGTGGACACTCTCTCGAGTGCAGCCTGTGGCTGCTGGTTGCATCATTGGTTGGGACGCGGCTATGCCGCTGATGCAGTATCCCCCTTACCAGTACACTGGTACTCATTTTGCCGAGACCTCGGAAGGTTGACAGGCTGAGTCAACCTCCTGGTGTATTTAATTCAGTGGCCAACGGGGCTTGAACTCAGGACCCCAGGATCCCAAGCCACCACCCTAACCACCAAGCCAACACCAGGCTCAGTGGACACTAATGGTTTAAAAATGGATTTCGGTCTCTCATTTGGATCAAGTTCACAACTGTAATAGCCAGCCTGACCAATTAAAATAGTGAAAGAATCAAGGTTAAAGCTTTACCAGAGCTGCTGTCGCTGTCCATGACCTTGCAGCTCCGCACATTTTCCTGATCACCTGGAGGAAAATGCAACTGCACATTGCCATCCTGGTCACTCTCTGTAAACAAAGATCCATCAACCTTGTCCAAGTGCCATTCTGGAAGAGAGGGGAAGGAATATTTAAATGAGTCATGGAGGGCGGCTTCCATACAATTCCAGTGAGTTCCATTAAAATTAGACGTAGCTTACTAAAAATGTTAACAATCTTGCCTGTTGCATCCACCTGCACAAGGTCCTGGCTTTGCCCAGGTTCATCTTTAGATTTTCCAATAATATGGCTTGCTTCACCACCAGCCTCTGACAAGGAAAACCTTATCATTAGCACGATTTTGTCGCTTCAACAGGTTTTCAAAGATAATTACACCCTCAAATGCAAGGCTTGCCAGGTGTTCGCTGATTACTCACCTTGCAGTTTGTTCACTACGACTGATGCCTGTTTCTGCTTTAGTACCTGTCGGAACTGAGCCACACCGATCAGGACATGCCGAAGCTTTGTCCAAA
Organism: Eptatretus burgeri; assembly: GCF_056783735.1. NCBI lineage: Eukaryota > Metazoa > Chordata > Myxini > Myxiniformes > Myxinidae > Eptatretus > Eptatretus burgeri. The sequence goes on along the minus strand of NC_140963.1, from coordinate 121,018,847 downwards.
GAAAAAAGCCTCCACGTGTTCTTGCTGGCCATGAACTCTCCAACACTGCCTGGATGCAGGATGAAGACAAAGACAAACATGAACAGAGGAAATCTCACCAAAGCCATTAAAATTGCCTCAACATGTTCTGAGATTTTTCGTTTTTGTTTTCCCAAGGACTGTATCTAAAATAGGCGGTTTGCCTTTTTCTTGTCCGACCTTGTTATAATAACCATAGGTGATGGCGTTGGGTCGAATATTCATCCTTTTCATCTCAAAATATACCCTCACAGCCAATATGGGATGTCCGTACTGTCCACAAAGCTGCATCAGAATCCTGTAGCACACCTGCACATCAAAATGTCACATCTTAAAACTGCCAGGATAATCGTATAAGCAGAAATCAAAAAAAAAAATAATAAAAAAGTGGTTGTTTCAGTGCTCTGAAGAAGGGGTGTGGGAAGAATCGGAGACCAACACAAGACGAACAAGCCTATCAATTGTGACCAGCAGAAATGTCCATACAAACCTCATCAAGCGGATCAAAACAACGTTTCTGCATGCGCAGGAGGACATCGTATGCAGTGTGTAGTGCACGGGTCTTCGAATGGCAAGACCGCACATAGCCCGGCAGGCAGATGAACCAGAGACAGTAACAGTGGCTGAGTAAACACTTTGCCCAAGTCTGAGGCTGGGCTGAGCACTTTTTAGCAATCCTCTGAGCAGATTTGATCTCCTAAAATGTAAAGAACACAACACAAAGCAGCAAGCTTTTTGATGTGTACACAGTACAGCTCATATCTCACCCACCACACTTTATTTATTTTCAAAACTCCTCGTGATTTTGCCGCCCCCCCCCCACCACCACCACCCCCCACCTTCTTAAACTGCACTCCCATTTCCCCAGCGTACCTCTCATTTTAAAGCAATGACGCATCGCTTTCACCTGCTTTGTCCGTGTGATGGACAACGCTGGACTGTTGGGGCAGCTGTTCCGGATGGAAAATGGGGGAGCTTTGTGGAGTGTGGGTGGCTGGTCAAACAACTCATGACGCAATTCTGGGAATGAAGTGTAACTGCATGGGGCAGAAGAATGACGACGAATACATACTTTGAAAAACAAAACATCTGACCAATGATGGAGAAAATTTCACATATCACTTCGAATCATTTTTAATGAAAATTCTGCAAAATGAAAGTATGGGGATTGGCTGGTGGAGAGGGTGGAGGATGCTGTGAGAAAAGTCAAAACCTGTATTGTGCAGCAACTCCTCCAGGAATTGAAGGGGAGTCTGGAAAGCCAATGAACACAGTATGTTCGCTCTGCTGAGACTCGTCCTGTTCTATAAGGTGACCCTCCTCCAAATGCTCCATTTCTACCTATACAAAGCCAAATGGAAAGACCAAGGAAACCTGTGGTAAAACTACACAACAAAGCATTCCTGATTTTCATAAATGATCCAACTAGAAAATCCTTTATTTATTTGCTGAGGACTCCATTCTCTGCCATGACACCCCTCATCCTTCAACAAGAAAGCTGCAACCTCTTCCTCTTGACAAAATCACAATATGGTCAAACACTTGGAATAGGTCTTGCAGTCCTGACATGCATACATATATACAAACATCTTTCTAACCACTGACTGACTCATTTATCAAATTGAAGCTCGGGACCTTCCGGGTGACTACAGAGCTGAAATTTTGTACGCTGATGGATATCGAAGCCGGTACACCGGGGGGCGGGGGGGGGGGGACAAATATATATATATATATATATATATATATATATATATATATATATATATATATATTTATTTAAAAAAACGCAGGTAAGCCACCTGAGAATGGGGAAGCATGCATGGTTCGTATGCTTACACAATATGGAAACATATCCAGCAAGTATAATGCATCATAAATTACAGGCTCAGACCGGGACTCGAACCCAGGTCCTCTGGCAAACCGTACCATTGCTCTGCCATCTAAGCTATCTGGGTGAAGACAGTCTCTGTTCCTGTGGTTGGCAGGGAGTGCCCCAGAAGTAGTGGGGGAAAGAGTGGCATTTGTACATATGGAAGAATTGTGTTGCTCAGTCGGTTGGTCGCCCAGATGGCAGAGCACTGGAACGGTTTGCCAGAGGACCTGGGTTCGAGTCCCAGTCCGAGCCCATAAATTTTTTCACATATATTTATGATGTTGGTTCTAGCCTGTTCATTTCTAACATACATATATATAAATATGTATGACATACACTGATGAGCCAAAACATTATGACCACCTGCCTAATATGCTGTTGATCCTCAGTGTGCCGCCAAAACAGTGCCGACACGCCGAGGAATGGACTCGACAAGACCCCTGAAGGTTTCCTGTGGTATCTGTGGCACCAAAACATTAGCAGCAGATCCTTCAAGTCCTGCAAGTTGCGAGGTGGAGCCGCCGTGGATCGACTTGTCGGTCCAGCACATCCCACGGATGCTCAATCGGATTGAGATTTGGAGAACTTGGAGGCCAGGGCAACACTGAACACTTAATCATGTTCCTCAAATCATTCCCGAACAATTTGTGCAGTGTGGCAGGGCGCATTATCCTGCTGAAAGAGGCAACTGCCATCAGGGAATACCATTGCTATGAAGGGGTGTACCTGGTCTGCAACGATGTTTAGGGAGGGGACACGTGTCAAATTGACATCCACATGAATGGCCGGACCCAGGGTTTCCCAGCAGATCATTGCCCAGAGCATCACACTCCCTCCAGTGCATCCTGGTGCCATCACTTCCCCAAGTAAACGGCACACATGCACACGGCCATCCAAGTGATCTAAAAGAAAATGGGACTCATCGGACCAGGCGACCTTCTTCCACTGCTCCAAGGTCCAGTTCCGACACTCGCGTGCCCATTGTAGGCACTTTTGATGGTGGACAGGAGTCATCATGGGCACTCTGACCGGTATGTGGCTTCGCAGCCCCATACGCAGCAGGGTGCGATGCATTGCGGATTGAGACACATTCTTCCCGTGACCACCATTAAAATTGTGTGACTTGTGCCACAGTAGATCTTCTGTCGGTTCGGACCAGACAGGATAGCCTTAGTTTCCCTCATGCATCGATGAGCCTTGGGTGCCCAACACCTTGTCGCCGGTTTGTGGTTTGTCCCTCCTCGGACCACTGTCATTAGGCACTCACCACAAGCTTTGCCGTTTCAGAGATGATCTGACCGTCGTCTGGCCATAACAATTTGGCCCTTGTCAAAGTCACTCAGATCTTTACTCCTGCATCCAACACATCAACTTCAAGAACTAACTGTTCATTTGCTGCCTAATATATCCCACCCCTTGACAGGTGCCATTATAACAAGATAATCAATGTTATGGCTCATCTGTGTGTGTTTTTTATATATATATATATATATATATATATATATATATATATATATATATATATATATATATATATATATATATATATATATATATATATATATATATATATATATATATATATATATATATATATATATATATATATATATATATATATATAATACATATAGCCGAAAGAAAGTAGACACCACCTTTCAAAATTTAAACCTTTTATCGCCTGGAAGTAAATTACATGAAATTAGACTTTTCCCACCTTTATTTACACGTCATAACCCACAACTTCCAAGTGAAAAAATAAATTCCACAAATTTCAAAAAATTAAAAATACAAAACTAAATATCTTGGTTGGATAAGAGTCCACTCTCCCCTATTACAGCAATTGTAAAGCTCAGGTGTAACCAATCATCTTCAAAATCACACATCAAGTTAATTGGCCTTCACCTGTGTTGAATGGTAGCGATTCTCATCGTTTCAGAATAAAAATCAGCTGTTCATATCTGTTTCCTCTGCTAGGTGGGAAGTGCATTTAACAGCAAAGATTCAACCGTGAGCTTTCAAAAGACCTCTGGTATAAAGTTGGGGGAAGGCACACATCAGGGAATGGGTATAAAAATATTTCAAAGGGCTTGAATATCCATTGTAGTACAGTCAAGACAATCATTAAGAAGTGGAACGCATATGGTACCATCAAGACCCTGCCAATATCAGGCCATCCCTCCAAACTGGATGACCAAGTAAGGAGACCGATCAAAGAGGCCAATGGTAACTTTGAAAGAGCTACATGCCTTTACAGCAAAGACCGGTCACTGTACGCATGTGACAACAATATCTCAAGCACTCCACATGTCTCACCTGTACGGTGGGGTGGCAAGAAAGGCCATTACTCAAAAAAGCCCACCTTGAGTCCCGTTTGAGACATGTAAAAAAAAACCACTGGAGATTCTGAAGTCATGTGGCAAAAAAGGTGTGGTCCGACGAAACAAAGATGGAACTCTTTGGCCTAAATGCAAAATGTTACATTTGGCGCAAATCCAACACAGCATATCGCCCAAAGAACACTATCCCTACTGTGAAGCATGGTGGTGGCAACATCATGTTATGGGGAAGTTTCTCATCAGCAGGGACTGGGGCACTTGTCAGAATAGAAGGGAAAATGGATGGAGCAAAATACAGAAAAATCCTAGAGGAAAACCTGCTGCCCTCTGCAAGAAAGCTGAAATTGAGACGGAAGTTCACCTTTCAGCATGACAACGAACCGAATCACAGCCAAAGCTACAATGGAGTGGCGAAAGAACAAAAAGATAAATGTCCTCGAGTGGTCCACTCAGAGCCCCGACCTTAATCCAATCAAATTTGTGGCATGACTTGAAGATTGCGATCTATCAATGCTCCAAAAAAAAAAAAAAAGACAGCTTGAAGAGATTTGTCCAGAAGAATGGGCAAATATTGCCCAGTCAACGTGTGCAAAGTTGGTAGAGACCTATCCTAACAGACTCACAGATGTAAATGCTGGCAAAGGTGCTTCCTCCACATATTAACTCTGGGGGGGGGGGGGGTGGACACTTATCCAACCAAGATCTTCTAATTTTGTATTTGCAATGAATTTTATAGACTTTGTGAGTTATGATGTGTAAATAAAGATCAAAAAAAGTCTGATTTGATGCAATTTAATTCAAGGCTATAAGGCAGCAAAAGGTGAAAATTTTGAAAGGAGGTATAGACTTTCTGTAGGCATAATATTGTTATGTTTGTGGGGTAGATGGAGGAACTTCATGGTAAAGATAGGATTGTATAGCATAGCATGGTCCGTGGACGAGTAGGAGAATGTCAATGTAAATAAAGTAGGGAAAACCGAGTTGAGTAATGTTACGTGTCACCACAAGGGGTGGTGCTGTGCTAATGAGGCAGGGTTTTAAGGCTCGTTTCTCCCAGTATGTGATTGCCCAGTGACCTTTTCTTACATTTTTGTATTTACAAAGCCAGCCATAAAAAGACCACCTTCTTCCAACAACAACAGAGCAGAATGCCTCCGAGCAGGCAAAACCCACCTTCCCACCGGCAAGCCACACCCCTGAAGCTAATTGGTCAGTTTGACATAAGAAGAAGGATGACAGTGTGGAGATGGTCAGAACACATAGGACCTCTGGCTCTCCTCATCATGTTAAAGAAGGCTACGTGATTCTTGTTCATGCGGTGTGAATTTGCTCATGTACTGGAACAGGACGTTGGCCATTACCTGTTCGGCTGAGTCATGAAGTTTGTACGTTTGAGGAAACTAGAAGAGCGAGTCTCTCGGCCTTGTCTCATGATGGAGAAAGGCAGCCCCATTTTGGTGCATGTGGACATGGAAATTAGAGAGAGCGGTGTGGCAATATCGATCAGAAGAAACTGTACGGCGGTTCGAGGGCCCAGGCGTTGAAGACCATCCGCATGAATTACCTCACGTACATGATCGTGAGGATGGACTTGGCACCATTTTTGGTGCGTTTTCCCATGTGATGGGTACATGGCTCAATAACTGAGGCTCCTTAAAAGGTCATCTCTGGACACAAGCTGAGTACCGGCATAAAAGAAGGATTTTCTCTTATTTTTACCTTTCCCCTTCTCTGTTTTTGTGACTGGAGATCTCAAATTAGGCTTGCTTTTCCCTCACGTTTCATTATAAACTCGTTACCTATGTTTAAGCCATCATTCTTGTTCAATTTATTTGTGTTTTAGTCATTGTGTGTTCGAGGATAAACCCATGTGCCTCAGTTCTGGTACGTGCTCCATTGCCTTCCATCCCGCGTGTGCCATAATCTCCAAGGATTTTGGCTGTTCGCCTCAAAGTTAAAACTGGTCGGTGTTAACCTGACCGAACACAACTAGATCAGGAGTGGGATGTAACCTAACCGCTGTGAACAGGACATATACATATATATATATATATACATATTGCAAAACATGAGGAACACCTTCCTAATATCGAGTTGCACCCCCTTTTGCCCTCAGACTAGCCTCAATTCGTCAGGGCATCGACTCCACAAGGTGTCGAAAGCGTTCCACAGGGATGTTGGTCGATGTTGACTCCAATGCTTCCCATAGTTGTGTCAAGTTGGCAGGTAGTGGAACTCTACTCTGAATAGCTCGTTCCACCTTATCCCACAGATGTTCAATTGGATTTAGATCTGATGACTGGACAGGCCACTGCAGAAAGCTGAATTCAATGTCATATTCATGGAACCATTCCTGGGCAATTCTAATCTTGTGGCATGGGGCATTATCCTGTTGAGGAAATCCATTTGCAGATGGATACACTGCAGCCATGAAGGGACGCACCTGATTGGCAATTATGTTCAGATATCCTGCGGCATTCAAACATTGCTCCAACTTTATCAAGGGGCCCAATGTGTGCCATGAAAACACACCACACAATCACACCACCACCTCCAGCCTGCATTGACAATACATGGCATACTAATGTTGTTTTCTCCATACCCTAGTCCTCCCATAAGCATGAAACGGCAGGAACCGAGATTCATCAGACCAGGCAATGTTTTTCTAATCCTCCAGCTTGTGTCCAGTGTTTTCATTCCTTAGCTCACTGCAATCACAGGTTCTTTTTTTTTTTTTTTTTTTTTTTTTTTTTTTTTTTTTTTTTTTGTATACCTTGGTCGAGGCTCGTATGAGAGCTAACACACAACTCACAGCAAGGAGGCATGAGACAAGAGGGGCGGGAGTGGAAGGGACAAAACAGTGGGGAACAGACACATTAGGTGAACTGTGGAAGGGAGAGGGATGGGGATGGGACAGGGAACATGGCGAAGAGAAGATGGACATTTCAGGGACTTTCCAGGAAGGAAAGCTTGAGAAATGAAGGAAGTGGGCTGGGGTGGATTAGGGGGGGTAGAAAAGATCGAGGATTTGGATGGGGGAAGATAAGAGGTGGTGGTGAACAGCTGTTTTGAAAGCCTGGAGGGAAGAATGGGAAAGAATAGAGTGAGGAAGTTTATTCCAAAGGCGGGAAAAAAGAGGAATGAAAGAGTGAAGATGAGCAGTGATTCGTGATTTTGGTAGTTTTACCAGAAGGGGTTGTTGGCGGACCTTGAGCGCCCTGTGGAAATGTGGTTGGGACAAATCACAGAGAGCAGGGGGGCAAGGCTGGAGAGGAGTCGGTAGAAGACAGAAAGACCACCGACCAACCTGCGGTGATTGAGTGAGAGGCCCAAAGACTCAGCTTCATTGCGGGAGATGCCAATGATCTTAAAAGCCCTGGTTTCGACAGCGTGAAGTCGAGAAAGGTGGGAGGCAGGAGCACCAGCCCAGAGGGGAGAGCAGTACTCCATCAGGCTACGGACAAAAGCTTTGTAAGTGGTCAGGAGCTCAAGAGGGCCGAGGAAGGACTTTGCACGACGGAGGATTCCCAGTCGGCGACTGGCTTTGAGGCAAGGTTGGAAATGTGACTTTCCCAGGAAAGGTCATGGCAGATAGTGAGACCCAGAAGCTTGAAAGAAAAGACTTCTTCCAGAGGATTGTTGAGAAAGTGGATGGGGGGGGTTTTGTAAACGGTCCTTTCGAAGAGACATAGTGAGAGTGTGAGATTTGTCTGGATTGAAAGACATGTTCCACGTGTTGGACCAGTTTGTGATTTTATCCAGATCTGCAGTGAGCGAAGAAGCTGCTGCTGCTTGCCGGTCTGAGGGATGACAGATGGTACGGCAGAGGGTTGAGTCATCGGCAAAGAGAAATAGAGGATTTTCCAGAGAGTCCGAGAGATCATTGATGAAAACCAGAAAAAGAACAGGGCCCAGAACGCTACCTTGAGGAACTCCAGCCTGCACAGGAAGAGGGGATGAAAGAACTCCATTTAGGGCCACACGTTGACTGCGACAGGAGAGGAAGTCTGCGAGCCATGAGTGGAGATGGCCTTGAATACCATGGGAAGAGAGTTTGGTGAGTAGGGCAGGGTGCCAGACTGTGTCAAAAGCACGTGATATGTCCAGGGATACGGCTCGGATTTCCTGTCTGGCATTGAGGACCTCCATCCATTGATGGGAGAGCAGTAGCAGCATATCTAGGGTAGAGTGACCTGGTCTGAAACCAAATTGATGATTGGAAATCAAGCCATTGGAGAAGAGGAAGGATTTCATGTCTGAAGCGATGATGGATTCCATAACCTTGCTGATGATTGGGAGAAGGCTGATTGGTCTATAGTTACAGGGATCTGTTTTTGCACCTTTTTTATGCAGGGCAGTGATGTTAGCAGATTTCCAAGCAGATGGCAGATGACCTTGGGAAAATGAGAGGGTGAATAGAACAGAGAGAGGGTGAGCAAGAGCAGAAGAGCAGGCTTTGAGGACACGTGGGCTGATGCCGTCTGGACCGGTTGCAGAATCTGACTCGAGGTTTGAAAGCAAGCTCTCCACCTTGTCAGGAGAAAAGGACACAGAGTCCAGGGACAGTTGGGTGCGACTGGGTAAAGTGGGTAGAGATAGTGATGGGTTTGGGACACAAGATTTAGCTGCAAACACCGAGTTTAGACATTCAGCTTTATCACGTGTGGAATCAGCAGTGCGGCCATTTGAGGTAAGGGAGGGGATGGAGGGGGAACATACACCAGAAACAGATTTGATTAAACGCCACCAGGATTTTGAGGAGGGAGAGAGGTTTGAGAGTTCAGACTTGAGATGAGAAAGATGTTGTTTTCTGGCTCTCCTGAGGGTAGCTACACACTTGTTCCGAGCTTTGTGGAAAGAACTGAGATTGCCCTCAGTTGGGTTTGCTTTCCATGAGGCAAAGGCAAGTTGTTTCAGGACAACTGCCTCGCCACAAGCTTCAGTAAACCAAGGGCGGGAGGAAGGGTAAGACAACTGAACACGAGAGGGGATAAATCTGTGCATGAAGGAGAGCAAGTTTCTTTGAAAGAATTCCCAGGATGAGTTGATGTTTGAGAAAGTAGTGATAGGAGACCAGTCTGTAAGTTTGATGGCTGCTCGGAGACCCTGCCAGTCGGCTTGAGTGAAATGCCAGACTCGACGGCGGTGAGGTGGTTCTCTGATAACAGCCAGAGAGATGTCCACTTTAACAAGGACGTGGTCAGAAGAACCAATTGGAGCGAAGGAAGAGCAGCAGATATTGTCAGGGAAATTTGTCAAAATCAGATCCAGAAGAGATGGAGTACCATTGGTTGAGATCCGGGTCGGGAAGTTGACCGATTTAGTCAGTCCCAATGAGTCACAGAAAGCTTTTGCTGATGTCCCATGGCAGGTGAGAGAGGTACCCACACCTAGCCAACTGGCGTGATGACAATTGAAGTCGCCACATAAGAGGAAGAGAGAGTTTGGATGAGAAGATAGAAGATGGTCCATGTTTTCGGAGAGTGAGGTGTAGATGGAGTCATCACTGTTCGGTGGACGGTACAGTACACATATAAACATGAGGTGGGAGTGGAGGGGAAGCCGAAGCCAGAGTGTATTCCTGGGGGTGTGGGGAGTGAGAGCAGTGCAGGGAGAGTGAGGAATAGAGTCTTTGATGAAGAGAGCAACACCTCCACCAGGACGAGGCTCAGGTCTGTCATACCGTAAGAGGGAGTAACCAGGGAGAGATACTTGGGAGTCAGACACGTCTTGGGAGAGGAAAGTTTCTGTTAGGCAGATAATGTCTGGTTTGTCAGTGGCAACCTGCATGGAAAGATCTGAAAGGTTTGAGCGAAGGCCCCGGATATTTGAGGTCCACACTTTTAATGAAGAGGTAGGGAGGAGGCTTTGGGTGCAGGAGGTGGAGGGGCGGGGGAGGGTAGGACGAGGGACGAGGGGGGAGGTAAGGAGGGTTGCTGAAGGAGTGTGGGGTATTGCAGAATAGCGAGGGGAGGGGCCGAATGAGGAGGAGAAAAGGCTCTGTGGTGCTGGGAGAGAGGGGGACAAGAGACAAGGAAGATGGCAGTTGAGTATTTGAGGAGGTGGAGTGAAGAGATGGAGGTGAGAGGGCAGTGGAGGGAGGCAGGTTGGTGGATGAGAGGGGGGCAACTTAGGAGAAGGAAGAGTGAGGGGATGAAAGGTGGGAGAAAGGTGAGGGGGGAATTTTTGAAAGAGGTGAGAGGGAGGCTTGGAGGGAGAAGAGAGGGATGGTTGCTTTGAGAGTGAGAGTGAGGGGTGAGGGGGTGAGTTGGCACTGAAGTTGGAAAAAAAGAATGGTTGATGGAAAGCGAGCATCCATGGCAAACTGTGGTTTTTAAAAGTTTTAGGTCAGAGATGCGATTTAACACAATTCTTGATGGATGCAATGAAGGCGAATTCAGAGCATGGAGAGAAGAAACGCTGTAATAGTTGGATTTTTAGGCAAGGAATGAAGGAGAGGTCGAAATGAAAGCAGTCTGTTGAAATAGCAGAAGAGTAGTGCATTGTGAAACAGTAAAGAGTACCACATGTGTGAGAGAGGAAGATGAAGCATCATAAGATCGTTTTTGTTGTTAATATTAATGTATGAGAGAGTTCAACAGATTAGGTCATGGAAAATGTAAAAAAAAAAAAAAAAAGAAATCGAGGAAGACGAGGAGGAAGTTAAGAGGAAGAAGAAGTAGCAGAATCGGGAGAAGGTGAGCGTGTTGTTGTTGTTGTTGGGTATTTTTTTTTTTTTTTTTTTGAGATAAGAAAGAGATTAGTTGGGAGAATGGGGGATGTTTGGAAAGTGGGGAGGATGAAAATTGAAGGTAATGGGGAGGATAGAAATTGAAGGTAATGGGAGAAAAAAACAAACAAACAAAAAAAAACGATCGAACACCAAGTGGAACCGGTAGGCCTCAAGCCTAGGACTAGGCCTCAAACACCAGGTAAGAACGTCGACATAAATACTCACAAAATAGCACGATTTTTGAAACAAAACCGAACTAGGAACACACATTAACATGTAGGTGAGAAAATTAAACAGTTAAAACGGGACAAATAACAACCGGAACTTAACTTTGAGAATGTCAGCAGGGAGCCCCGAAGGAGACCTCTTGCCGCTCAAAACCGGAGAAGTTGAAACCGGAGAACCGGAGAACTTCTTTTCCTGAAAGAAGTGGAACTCTGTATGGTCGTCGACTGCCATACCCCATTCCTGTCAAGGTACGACGACTTACGCATTCTCGTATTGTCTTTCGGCACAAATGTTGGACTGGACTATCAGTTGACCAACTGCAGCCTGTCTGTTGCTCTGCAACAGCCTTTGGCCTCTTTCATCAGAGCTGTTTTCAACCACTGGCTGGATGTTTTAGGTGGTGGACCATTCTTGATACACATGGGAAACTGTTGAGCATGAAAAATCCAGCAGCATTGCAGTTCTATGCCTGGTGTTGGCTTAATGCTTAAGAGTGATGGGCTTGAGATCCAAGGATCCTGAGTTCAAATTCTCCTCGGCTGTTGACTCAATACCAGGTGGGGTTGACTCGGCCTGTCATCCTTCCGAGGTCGACAAGATAAGTGCCAGCTTGCTGATATCCTGTGTCGGAGTGGCAACCCATCCAGGATTGCACCCAACAGCCAAGGAGACTGCTTCGGCTGCACCAACGCTCTGCACAGAGTATGGTCCTAATGGATGGATTGCAGTTCTTGACACTCAAAAGTGTGCCCTCAAAACTAATAATTCCATACCCCATTCAAAGGCACTTAAATATTTTGTCTTGCCTATTCACCCTCAGAATGCACATACACAATCCATGTCTCAATCATTTCAAAGCTTAAAAATCCTTCTTTAATCTGTCTCCTCCCCTTCATCTAAACTGATTGAAGTGGATTTAACAGGTGCAATCAATAAGGGATCATAGCTTTCACCTGATCAGTCCATTTCATGGAAAGAGCAGGTGTTCCAATGTTTTGTACACCAAGTGTATATCCACATCTCTCTCAGGACTGAGAAACCCTCCCATATACTTTCTTAACAATCCTCTTGAGGATGTTCACTCAGACTCCTGGGTCTCACTATCAGCCATGATCTTTCTTGGACAAACCACATTTCAAAATTGGCCTCCAAAGCCAGCCGCCGACTGGGCAGCCTATCATACAGAGTCTTTCCATGGCACACCTAGACTCCTACCCACCAACAAAGCCTTCAACCGCAGCATGATGGGGTACTGCTCTCCCCCTGGGCTGGCTCCCTTGCCTCACATCTTGTTCAGCATGAAACCAAGGAAATCAAGGCCTTCAAGATTATTGGAATATCCCACAAAGAAGCAGAGTCGACAGGCGTATCACTTCATCGCAGACAGGTCGGTGGTCTGTCTTCTACCGCCTCCTTTCTGGTCTTGCACCCTCTGCACTTTCCATGCTTTGTCCCCCCCTCCCCTAGTTCCTACAAGGCACACAGTTCACCAAACCAATGATCTTCTTTACCCTCGTTAACCTCCACACTCCTTCCTCCTGCCAAATTTCTAGTTTTCCCCACCAGACTTTCCTTCTATAATCCATCTTGTCCACTCCATGCATCCTCTCCTGCACCCCCATTGTTTGTCCAAGTTTCCCTCAATCTTGACCTTCAACTCTGCTGTTGGTGTTCCCCCCCCCCTTTTTTCCTTTTGTCCTGTTGCATCCTGATCCCATGTACCAATACCAGCTCTTTTACAAGCCTTGACCATGTATACAAAAAAAAAAAGGACTGCCTGTCCAGAAGCTCACTTTGAGCAGGAGCAACAGTCACTGAAACCCACCGCAGAGCCCCTTAGACCCTGAATTTTTTGGTACATCAAGGGCGATGAAGGTTGTGAGAAAGTTTCATTGAAATTCTGTGCAATTCAGAGAAGGGAGCAAGTACCTATTTTGGTGTCAACCGCCCCCCCCCCCAAACCCAGTAACGAGTGCAGATTTTGATGTGGTCGAGAAACTTTGGTACATCACGGGTGATGGTTGTGGTCACGTTTCATCAAAACGGTGTGTGTAGTTTCCAAGAAGAGCAAATACCTATTTTGGAGGTGGGGTCAACCCCCCCCCCCCACATATTTGATGTCATGTGTGACGAAAGTTGTGGTCAAGTTTAAAAGAAACATTTTGGGGGGGAGGAATCCAATAGACCCCCTTAATAAGCACAGATTTTCATGCGGTCAATATTCCTTCGTTAGGCATAAGATATTAAGTTTGTGGCAAAGTTTCATCAAAGTCATGTTTGGTTCAAGTGATAATGACTGAAGTGTTGATGGACTGACTCACTCACTTGCAGACACTGCTCAATCACATAAGCTCAACTGACTAAAGTCCAGGTGAGTTAATAAAAAAAAAAAAAAAATAAATAAAAAATAAAAAAAAAACATTGCTGAGCCAAATGGACAATATTGGTTTTGTCTGCAGATGAGAACAGGCTCCAGAGTCAAAAGTTGGACCATCATGCATCAGTCTGTTTATAGAATGCTCACATCTGACCCTGAGCAGCAAAGTTTTATTAATGGCTTTTGATGGCAAAAATAAAATAATCTACAAAATTACCTTTATACCCTTTTCATTATTGAAAAGCTTACAGGTAATAAAAACATAGGGGCAATACCCCTGGGTGCTTTCCTCGTAGTGGCTGGATAAGATAACCAGGGAACCAGTGGGAGGCATGGATGACCCACAAAAAATGTCATGGAGAAGAAAGTAAATACCTATGGATTTTTTTTTTAATGCCATGAACAAACTTTGGTACATCACGGGTGATGAAGGTTGTGGTCACGTTTCATCGAAATCATATCTTTAGTTTGAGAAGTTGAAAGCATTTGTGGACAGACGAACGACGAGCAATCCCATAAGCTCCCCAGAACTCCAGTCCAGGTGAGCTAAAAACCAAACGAGTCAATGGCGCAAAGTCATCACAAAACAGCACACATTGTACCTAAATAACCGAGGCAAATGTGACATTTACCTTATCCAAGCATTCATCAAAGAAGGCCAGACTCGCGTCCGTGTCGCTCACAAATGAACACTCTTCGATGAAACGTGTGAACATTTGGGTTTTCAACAGCTGAGAGTAAAACTTCTGGTGGGCTCGGTCACGGCTCCGCAGGAACGCTGCAGGGAACGAGCAAACAGCACTTTGAACATTGTGCCGAAATCCCCGCCGTATCGCAAGCACTGGGCACAGGCGATCAGATACTTACCCTGCAGATCAAAAAGAGAGCGTGCATCAGTCGCCTTTTCTGATGGAGCCTGAGTGATGGGCCTCAAAAAATTGCGGTAACCCTTGAGCAGTGCAGCCATGCAACGCAAGAACGCCTCCTGGATCGCAGTTTCCAGCAAAAGAGACCGTCGCTTCAGAGCAAAGCCGAGCTCTGGAGGTGAAGTCCCTTCAATCATCTTGATACTATGCTGGTGCACTGAGGGTAGCAATAAAGGTCATGATTGGAGTTTGGAGTGTTGCAATGGTCAGCATTATGGTCAAGGAATACATCAAAAATAATAATAATAAGAACAATAATAATAATCTTACTGTTGTGAATCTGCAAGTGCAGATTTGTGAGAGTGTTTATGAGGATTTTGTTTGTTTTTTTGGGCAGCATTTTCCATGTCATACATTTCCTTTCCTCACTTCTGCAAAGCAGCATGTCAGCATCATAAACAATCAAGAAAACATTAATTCAAAAAGGAACCTTTTCCATTACTTTAAAAGCAAAGTCAGGCTTCAGAAATTATATAAAAATAAATAAATAAAACCGAATAAGTAAATTGTATTAGGGGTAAACAATAAGAAGCCTTATGTTATCAAGGTTGAGAAAAGGAAAATAGGAGCGATGGAAGAGAGAGAAGGGGTCTTTGGGACATTTGAGGGTAAAGCAAAGGAACAGTTAGTTGGAAGAGGGTTATGGTTCTGCATCTCCCCCCTCCCCCTGTGGGGATTAAACCCTTGCTCACATGGCTCATTAAACCCTCGCTAAAGGCATCAATTAATTAGCATTTACAAAGAGATGGTGTTCGTATCAAGGTCGACACAAATGACATCTGGAGGTGGGATGTAGAGGTCGAAGTAGCGAGAGTCAACTCCCACAATGAAGGGGACAGGAGCGTTGAGTACATCAGCCATTGAGAGGGGACAGAGTGGGACATAGGGGCATTGCCAGCGCAGTGGAAAAGTCATCTGCACACAGGACCAATAAGATGTGTTAAACATGCACTTGCATTTGTGCAGGAACTACACCCCCCCCCCCAAACCACAACAACAAAAAAAAGAAAAAAAGAAACATGCCTTAACAGAGAATAAACAATTACCGAAGTGAGCGCTTCTGCCACACTAGTCAAAACAGCAGGACGAAGCGAATGGACGACAATTTTGCTTTCGGTCAGTGCAAAAAGCAACAGAGACACTGATTTCTCCGGCCCCAGGTTCTGAAGGAGCGTGCAGAATGAAGCACCACTGCCCAGAGCAGAATAGAAAACGTGAAAATGTTGAATGAGGAAAATAAAACAATTGGCATTAAAATAAAGAGAAACCGTAAAGGCAGATATGCTGAAAATGACTATGCTCTATTGGTGACCTCACCTGAGGGGAAGGGGTGAAGCTAAAGGCTGGGAAAGGACCAGTTGATCTTGTGGAGAGAGCTGTGAAGGCAATAGAAGATTAATGCATACGACTAGGTGAAGTGCAAGATCACCCCTCAAGAGGATAGTCTCGTAAGCAGAGCACTCAAAATATCTTGTCCTTGATATTTCTACAATTATTCCTTTCCCTCAAAATGTATAATCTTAAAGCCCACTCTCCTGAACAAAACAATTTTGCAACTGAATAATCAGATCAAATTCTTCACTTGCAGGAAGGTCTGCAACCTGCTTCGTCTTCTCCTCTGATGCACGAATAGAACCGAAGTACACTTGAACAAGATTATAGTTATTGTTAAAATACAATTGTATTTACGACCCAGTCTTTTGCCGACTCACTCCAAAAGAAAAAGTACACAATAACCTCAGATCAATTTCACAACAATAAATAACCAGTTGGTGTCAAAGCCACCCAATGCTCGCCTGTTTATACATTTATCATTTTTAAAAGACTCGTCTAATAATTAATTTTTTTTAGAAAGCATTGCAGTGAAGTCTGATCGAAATAATTTTAAAGCAATATATGTATATTGTAATGAGAAACAAGAGCGCAAGTGAGCACAATATACGCCCGAACAAGAAGGTATATACAGAATTGTGCTACTACGTGGAAAACAGCATCCCAGTTGCCATGGCAACCACTTTAGATGACTAACGTATGAAGCGGAACACCGTCTCCAGTCTGCACCTATATACCAGATATGAAACGTGAAAGTTGAAAACTTTGGGAGTTAGAGTGCGGACAGGAACAGATGGAAAACAGCATCCTGGTTGCCATGGCAACCACTTTAGATGAACGTATGCCGCGACACACCGTCTCCACAGTCTGTACCTATGTACCAAATATGAAACGTGAAAACTTTGGGAGTTAGAGTGCAGACAGGAATGGAGGGACGGATGGAGACAGACGACAATATATATGTATGTATATATATATATATATATATATATATATATATATATATATATATATATATATATATATATATATATATATATATATATATATATATATATATATATATATATTTTGGGAGTATAAAAAAAATAGTGGCAGATAAAAACACAAGGAAAAAAAATAACTTGTACCAAAAATTTTAATTTTCACGCTCACGCCCGGGGGTATCACTAAAGCTCTGTTCTTCGAACAGGCGAGCTAAAAATCAGAATTTTTTTTTTTTTGCCGAGTCAGCATTTTAAGAGCTTCTTTTAAATCATGCAAAAAAGCCCCAAAAAAACAATACAACGAATCATACGTTTGACTTTGATCATGCTGTATATAATTTGAGAAGCGTGTTCGTGTGTTTTTGGCCACATGCGTTAGTAAATCTTCTGTGAAAACTGCTGAACGGAACGAGTCAAAAATAAGCGATTGTACTCAGGGGAGTATCCAAATTCGCTCAACGCGATTGTGTATCGCATAGTGCCATTATTGATGTCGAGAGAGAGATATTGGGACCATACTCTGTGCAGAGCTTTGGTGCTGCCGAAGCAGTCTCCTTGGCTATTGGACACAATCCTGGACGGGTCGCCACTCCGACACAGGATACCAGCATGCTGGCACTCATTTTGCCGACCTCGGAAGGATGACAGGTCGAGTTACCCTCACCTGGTATTAATTCAACAGCTGAGCGGGATTTGAACTCAGGACCCGAGGATTCAAAGCCCACCATCCTAACCATTAAGCCAACACCAGGCATATTATTGGTGTGAGCATTACAAGTCATCCCGTTCCCAAATCTGGGAGGAGGTGGAGGGATCAACCCACCCACCTTTGCTAGTGTACTTCACACTAATCCAATTGTTAATTTACTGCTACCAATAAAAACTGTGAGCAGTGATGCAGGGGACTATACATCCCTTTTCCAATACAAGACAATGGCAAATCACATCATCGTTAACAGTATATATATATATATATATATATATATATATACATATATATATATATATATATATATATATATATATATATATATATATAGATATATATATATATATATATATATATATATATATATATATATATATATATATATATATATATACATATATATACAGTGGGGAGAACAAGTATTTGATACACTGCCGATTTTTCAGGTTTTCCCACTTACAAAGCACGTAGTGGTCTAATTTTTATCATCGGTACACTTCACCTGTGAAAGACGGCATCTAAAACAAAAATCCTGAAAATCACATTGTATGATTTTTAAATAATTAATTTGCATTTTATTGCATGAAATAAGTATTTGATCACCTACCAACCAGTAAGAATTCCGGCTCTCACATACCTGTTAGTTTTGTCTTTAAGAAGCGCTCCCATTCTCCACTCATTACCTGTATTAACTGCACCTGTTTGATCTCGTTATCTGCATAAAAGACATCTGTCCACACTCAATCAATCAGACTCCAACCTCTCCACAATGGGCAAGACCAGAGAGCTGTCGAAGGACATCAGGGACAAAATTGTAGACTTGCACAAGGCTGGGATGGGCTGCAGGACAATAGGCAAGCAGCTTGGTGAGAAGGCAACAACTGTTGGCGCAATTATTAGAAAATGGAAGAAGTTCAAGTTAAGTCAATCTCCCTCGGTCTGGGGCTCCATGCAAGATCTCACCTCGTGGAGCCTCAATGATCATAAGAAAGGTGAGGGATCAGCCCAAAACTACAAGGCAGGACCTGGTAAATCACCTGAAGAGAGCTGGGACCACAGTATCAAAGAAAACCATAAGTAACACACTACGCCGTAATGGATTAAAATGCTGCAGTGCACGCAAGGTCCCTCTGCTCAAGCCAGCGCATGTCAAGGCCCGTCTGAAGTTTGCCAATGACCATCTGGATGATCCAGAGGAGGAATGGGAGAAGGTCATGTGGTCTGATGAGACCAAAATAGAGCTTTTTGGTTTAAACTCCACTCGCCATGTTTGGAGGAAGAAGAAGGATAAGTACAACCCCAAGAACACCATCCCAACCATGAAGCATGGAGGTGGAAACATCATTCTTTGGGGAAGCTTTTCTGCAAAGGGGACAGGACGACTGCACTGTATTGAGGGGAGGATGGATGGGGCCATGTATCGCGAGATCTTGGCCAACAACCTCCTTCACTCAACAAGAGCATTGAAGATGGGGCGTGGCTGGGTCTTCCAGCATGACAATGACCCGAAACACAGCCAGGGCAACCAAGGAGCGGCTCCGTAAGAAGCATCTCAAGGTCCTGGAGTGGCCTAGCCGGTCTCCAGACCTGAACCCAATAGAAAATCTTTGGAGGGAGCTGAAAGTCTGTGTTGCCCAGCGACAGCCCTGAAACCTGAAGGATCTGGAGAAGATCTGTATGGAGGAGTGGGCCAAAATCCCTGCTGCAGTCTGTGCAAACCTGGTTAAGAACTACAGGAAACGTCTGATCTCTGTAATTGCAAACAAAGGTTTCTGTACCAAATATTAAGTTCTGTTTTTCTGATGTATCAAATACTTATTTCATGCAATAAAATGCAAATTAATTATTTAAAAATCATACAATGTGATTTTCAGGATTTTTGTTTTAGATTCAGTCTTTCACAGTTGAAGTGTACCTATGATAAAAATTAGACTTCTACGTGCTTTGTAAATGGGAAAACCTGCAAAATCGGCAGTGTATCAAATACTTATTCTCCCCACTGTATATATATATATATATATATATATATATATATATATATATATATATATATATATATATATATATATATATATATATATATATATATATATATATATATATATATATATATATATATATATATATATATATATATATATATATATATATACATATACATATATATATATATATATACATATATATTGTTGTGGTTACCAGATTCGCAAACCACCATTCAGGTCCCTTAGGTGAGGTATCTCGGTAAGTGCATGTGTAGTTAGGCCCAAACCCGTTGTCTAGTGGGAATACATGTCATTTATACGTGCTGCGACTCTTCAGGATAGCCGTTTTCTTTTACTATCTTTATTTTGGACCAATCGCCACCATCACAACCACAACATCAACCACCAACCACAACGCCGCTTCACCACAACCGCCATGACCTTTACCGTCACAACTCGCCACCATCGCATCACCGTCATCTCGCGCCACTCATGGGCACCGATGCTGGGCTCGTGTAGGGCGCGCGTTGAGCAGCGTGTACAAAATCACGGATTTTCTGCTTCAAGAACGGATCCAAAACGACACACGCCCACTTTTTGCCGTCCAATCGGTGAGCGAGGGCGACTGGTGGCCCGCCCCAGGGCGATCGATATATGCAAATTTGTGGATCAAAAAGCCTTCACGCCCACTTTTTCTCGGGCCAATGGGGAGCGAGTTGAAAGGTCAAAGGGAGGGGGTCAAAGGCGAAGTTACGGGGGGATAAAAGGACGGTGTTCGTCAGTCAAAGGAGTAGTAAAAGTCGGAACGAGGAAGGAAGGAGTCGGAACGAGTAGTAAAGGTCGGAACGAGGCGAAGGAGTCGGAACAGAGAGTCAAGACTTCGCGGGCGGTGGAGCTGCTCGTCGTGTGCGTTAAAAGTCGGAACGGAGGGGACGAGCTGTGGAGAGGCGGCGAGGGCGGACGAGGGGTGCTCGCGTCGTGCAGGGAGCTGCACCCCAGGGAGGCCGGCAGCGCGACCTGGCCGAGGTGGAGACGCTCGTCGCACATAATAAAGATCCTCTATACCCCGAGCATCAGCAACCCCCCTCCTGATTTCCCCCGCGCTGAGATAGTGCGACCAAGGGGGCCCCGTTCCCACCCCCTGCCAGGCACTGTCCACGAGGCCCGCGGGTTGCGGGGCCATCGCCGCTCCGCGTCTCATCACCAGACGGGTAGGCCCGACCAGGTCTCGGCCCCAGGCCTACCTCATTCTTGAGGGTATTTCTTTTCCTTGGTTTTGGGTATGTGTTGTCGGCGCCGTCTGTGAAGTAGAATTGTATAAGTGTTGCCGTGTGCTCGGTAGTCGGAATTAGCTCTGCACTGTGTTTTCACTTTTATGTTTGCTTTTTGTGTAAATGGCATTGTGTTTTCTTTTTTGTGTGCATTTGGTGGAATTGTATTTGTGTGCTTTCCGTTCGTCGCGAATAAATGTGCTTTATTGTTGAACTGTTCTCCCGCTTCGCTTCGTCTTTTCCCCCATTGAACCCCCATCTTGCTTCACGTAAAGGGTTGGTAGTGGGCTGAATACGCCCGATAATTAATCGAACCGTCGAGGTCGACGATAACACCGCTCGGTTATTCTGATAGTACGGAACGGGTCGCTTAAGTGGCCCGTGTCCGAAGTCGACCTGCGGCGAGGTGCGATCGCCCGGTCTACCCTCCGCGTGGGTACTTAGGTAGTTCGAATTTGGCGAGCAACCCTATCCCACGCGGGGGCTGATTGGCTCGATCGCGGTGAGACCGAAAGGTCCACCCGTGACTGGTTCCCGGCGTTAGTCCGAGAGGGTCACGACTGGATTGTCCGTCCGGTGGGCGACGTGCCGCGATTCGAGTTACGTGGCCGTCGCACGCCGGCGGGCGCGAAGACCGCAACAATATATACACATGTGTGTGTGTGTGTACAATTGTATTTTCACATCAATCGGCTGAACGCTATTGTAAAAGATCAAGAGGTTAACCTTTAATCCAACATGGCAGCTAAACCATGTGACTGATGACGTCATCTCATACTTTTTTTTGCTGCATGGATAGTCGATCATAACCTGACAAGAATTGAAAGCATTTGCAGTTTCGAAGAAGATTTTTGAAGTTTACAGTTAAATCCAAGCTGGTTGCCATGGTGATTGCAAAATCAAAATGCAGAAACAATATGCATCAGTTCCCATTTGCCCCAACATTGCATGGGAAGTTTCAACTTAAATTGAAGCAGTGGTGTCGACGCAACAGCTGGGACAAAAATTCAGTGAAAAAATGAAAATACTGATAACAATAGGAGACCAACCATTTGTATACTTGATCCCATGATAATAATAATAAAAACGTGGATAACAGTTTACCTGAACAAGGATTCTGGGACGCTGGGGGGAAGGAAAGGGCAACTTGTGCATGAAGTTTGAGATATGCCTGCAAAGCAATTTGTACAAAATGTTAGATGGAGTTGTTCAAGGGCAAGAAAAAGCTACCAACAAAATATATATAATTTTTTTCTTTTTTGGAGGGCTCCAAGCTGTGAGACCCACGTTATATTGTAAAGCGGTCGTATTTATTTGCCATTTTAAGTTATTCAGCGTGGGAGTTCCATTATTAGATTACAAAGCTCGGAGCAGTTGACTTCTCAAAAGCCTTTCTGCATTTCGTTGTGGAGTCAAAGTCAATGCCTTAAAATAAGTCATCACTTAGAGTGCATACAGATCTGACCAGGATGGATCCAATAAATTTCTGTATGCCAATGCAACATCAAAAAGATTGTACGATTTCAAAGTGAAACATTTGGTGAAAAAAAATAAAAAAATAAAAAAAAATAATCACACAAAGGTGATTATCATGTGTGGATTTTGCGTGCAGCAAGTCGAAACACAAAGTCATGGCGTGCACACAATTTTGTACATCAAAATGCCATGTGAATTACATGAAATATTAGTTCAAAATTTTAAGAAATTGGGATGCATTACAAGCCATTTCTTACCTCTTAAAACCAAAATAATAATAATAAAAAAATTGAGACTTGGATCTGCACATATAGTAACGCAAGAATCAAAGGATTGAAAATAGAGTAAAATATTTTTTGTTCTACTTAACCCAGGTGAACAATGCATCAGAAGGCCATGTTGGAATGAGAAACCATTTCAAAACATACAAAAGAAAATGAAAATTCCACAAGTACCAAGGCTGAAAGGATGATCAAGGATCATGATTGAAGAGAACTTCTTGCCAAGCATGGGTCTCATTAACCCATGCATGCAAAGCAAGGGGGTAGTGTTGAACAATTGGTTCATGTGCATCCATCTTATCAGTTTGTGGTTGAGGAACAACTCATTTAGACTGAATGTTATATTTTGAACACGAATGGGAAGACAAGTTTTCTGTTTTACAGTACTTTGCCTTTGAATTTGTCCCGATCACACACACGCAGGGGAGGAGCGAGATAATATTTATATTCTGTCTGCCTGCCTGTCAGTCAAACAAAATTGAATTGTTTGTTTTTAAGTTTGAAAACAAATTGAAACTTTGTTTTTAAGACCGCTATAAAGGGCTAATGTAACGTGTTGGATGGGGTGATGTCAGACACTGGGGAAAATCTGGAATCAATTTATTAATATGCTTTTATCAAAATTGAATTATATACTTGACCACTGCAAAATACAAATCGCCTTCATAATACTTCCTCCTCCCTCCAGTTTTGTAGTACTTGGATATGTTTTACAAGGTGATGCAAGTAATAAGAGCTGTTTTGCAGCCCCTGGGAAGTGGGCATTGCATGCCAGAGGGTGTAGTATCGGGGTGAAGAAGAGGCCAATATGGCTATGTATGATGCCAATTGAAGCTGCATTCTATGATCAATAAAACCTCAATCTCCTAAACTGTAGCACTTTTCGGCTAGGGAAGGGAGGGAGAGTAGACCTTTGAGCACCATGAGGGTTCGTGACACGGAACTGCTTACTTCTCAATGGGAAGAACGTGAGGTCCAGACACCGAGAGGCGAAAGATGAACACGAGGAACTTGTGGAAATAGTCAAAAAATGGCCATTGGGAAAGAATACAAATACACTTGCTGCAATACAGCTTTCTGCCCTCTGGTACTTTTATCTTGTGACCTACAGTACTCAAGAAGTTTAAATGGCCTGCATGGTGCTCTGGCACCCTCTCAATGGGCAGTGGTTCATAGAACTGTACTGCTGCTCCATACACCTGCAGACAGGATAGCACACTTCAATATTTTCTCCCCATCAAATGCAAAAATACATACATATTAAAAATATACATATATAAATCAACACAAAATGTTCAAAGATCATTCCCAACATGCATCATCAAAAGGAAATCACATGGCACAACCACCTTATTTGCAGAAATTCCCGTGAGAACAAAGGTTGAGACTACAGGTTCGGGTTGTTTGCTGTCAGCCGGCCAACATTCCACCATTGCACCCATGGGCAAGCAAAATAAGGGCACTGACTCGGGCAAGGGGAAATCTTTGTCATCTTCCAGGGGATATCGGTCAAGAAGGCCTACAAAGAGCCCACATATATGCTAGAATTAGTTTAAGACAATGGCATAAATTACAGGTTAGCACTTTGTAACAAATATGTAAATAACGACGATCAGGATTAATCACAAAGTAGTAGACAAAGCACATCATTACACCAAACATCTCACCAGCTTTGTAGGCCACAGCATTTGGCTGGACGACAGATTTCTTGTAGCACAAATATACCTCTGAACCCCACTTGAAAGTAAAAGAACAAAAAGCAAATGGTGTTATAAATGTGCAAGAGATAAAATTTTAGCAAAGGATACTTTGACAAGGTCATTAAACGAAGGATGTCCACTTGTAAATGGATTTTTTTTTTTAAATACAGTAGTTACTGTAGTTGAAATAAATAAAACCAAGGAGAAAGTCAAGAGGAGTTTCAAGTCATACCAGACCACAGTTGAGATTCTTTTCAATGCGGCAGAACGTGTGCGGTGGTGACTCTCCCTTACTGCCTATGATGACACACACGTCGGTGACAGCAAGTGCATTCTGGGTACCCCTTGTCTGTGCACGACGGAACGTAATGAAGATGCGCTGTGATGTGGAATTGCTGTTGTTCACATTTGCCGAGTGGCCACGAGGTGTTGTTTCGACAGTCTGACAACCTGGTATGAGCCGTTCTTTCCACTCGTACAACACCCTGTTGAATGGAAAATTCGTTATACTTTACTTCCCAATAATTTTTATTTTAAAGAACACAAAAATAAAGAAATTTTTTTAAAAGGCAATCATGTGACAACTTTTTAAGGCAATATACACAGAAGCTCCAGTCAGCCTCGACATTAAAAAAAGGAAAAGTAAAAAAAAAAAAAAAAAATTAAAAGGTGGAGGAAGGGCAAAGGAATGGACCCAAAGACTTGCAAAATAAATAAAATGAAAATCAAGCAGTCCAGCTGAAAAAAAACGAGAAGGGCACTCAGAAGAGCGCATACCTTCGTCACGCAATACCTGATCTAAGAGAACATATTGGGCCCATTACAATTTTGAAAATTCATGCTATATATTGTTTTTAGCCCAACCTCTCAATGGTGAAGAATCACTTTCAAAATGAAATTATTGTATCCGGATTGGGATTCAGATCTTCACCAAAATAAAATCATTTCATCCTTGTCAAACACCCAACCTGTCCATCGAATCCGGCCACAACTTTGATATATTGCGCTTATATATAGTTTAGCCCCATTTCTCAATAGTGAAGAATCGCTGAAAATTTTTTTTTATGGGATCCAGCTCCAGATCCAGATTTAGATCTTCACCAAAATAGAATCAATTTTGTCACACACCCAACTTGTCCAAGTTTCGTCCGAATCCATCCACAATTTTTTGAGATATCTTGCACACAGACACCGAGACAGACAGAGAAAGGGTGAAAACATAACCTCCTTCCACCTTCAGTGGTGGAGGTAATTCAAAGATCCCTATAATCACACCATCCAACCAGTATTTGGGATGCAGCCTGGCCATGCAACCTGGAGGGCCTCAACTCCATCCCGCCGAGGAAGAGTGGGACCAAAGACCACACCGAATAGAACACTTTCGGTGAGGCAGAGGACTGTTTGTAGCGTCCGGTATCATGCCGATTGACATAAGTTTGGGACGTGGGCTAGCCATGCAACTTGGTGCGCTTTGTTGAAGACATTGCCAACTCCCTCATGCGGGGAAGCTTTGGTGGGACTACGTTTGGGATTATGACCGGTGGCAGAGGCACGCCATGTCTGGGTGAGAGGGGTGTCCCCGGATAGAATCAGGCAAACCCCCGGATTGACAAAGTCATCACAAAGGAGATGGAGGGGAGGTGGAATAAAATAAAAACTGCGCACGAATGAGACAGCTTGGTCCACGAGTCGAGTTTCCTTGCTTGGGTGGAGATTGGTGCCTCGAGACCAGGGAAGGCCTGCTCAGTCTTGCAGTCGATATGAGGAGATGACGACCGGTGGCAGCAGACAGACAGCCACACAAGTCACGGTTATGCATGCACATGTCCCAAACATGATTAATTGTAAACATCATTTAAAAAAAACTTATCCTATGCAATGACAAGCCTCAGATACGACATACCCATTGATGTCAAGAAGCAACCAAAACAGATTCGGCGTATTCTTCTGGGAAGTCCAACTGAATGCTGGTAATGGCAGCATTGGCTTTCCAATTGCAGACTCCATTAAACAAAACACCAAGCCTGCCATGTTCGCACGAGGTAATTCCCCAAGGTTCAAAGGCCACTCACTGACGTAGATGATTGGGAAGAACATGCCGGTCCATAGGCCTTGTACGGACTCACAAATCGGCAGCAAGATAAACTTTTTGGATGAGTTGATCCATTAGTTTTCCAAATCTTTCGTTGTGCAAAAACACCCCTTTCCCACAGTTACTTTTCCAAGTATTTTCAGCTTCTTTTCGAAGCTTTGTGAGACATTCTAATGTTACAATCCTTACCTGTCACGCACGACAAACGTTCGGCCACCCTGATGGACTTCGTTGCGAGGGGGAGAGGTTTCTATGCATGCGTGCTCAACATTGTGGAGTTGATTACGTCATTTCAAATGTCACGTATTAGCCGATTACAAATCCAACGATAAGGGCTCTCGGTAGAACATCATGTCCGATTGTTGGAAACAACAACGTCCGCCCGGCAATGCCTGATCCATGAGAACATATCTGGCTTAATACATTGAGATATCGTGCTACATATTGTTTTTAGCTCGCCTGTTCGAAGAACAGAGAGCTATAGCGATACCCCCGGCGTGAGCGTGAAAATGTTAAAATTTTTGATGCAAGTTATTTTTAACCTCCGCCATCTTCGAAGATGGATGGAGGTTACTGTTTTCACCCCTTTGTTTGTCGGTGAACAGTATTACGGAAAAACTCGACGGATTTCGACGAAACTTGGTGGGGGGGGGTAAGGTATGGTCCAAGGATCATGCCATTAAATTTTGGACTTTGTTTCCCACCCCCACCCCCCAAAAAAAAAAAGAGAATTTTTTTTTTTTTGCATTTCTACACGTTTTAAGTGATTTCCAACCCCCCTCAAAAAAAGATTGTCAGAGAAAAAAAAAATTTGCAACTTTTTTTTTCAACAAAATTTCGATTTCATTTCTTTGCATTTCTACATGTTAAGCGATTTCCAACCCCCCTCGCCCCCCCCAAAAAAAAAAAGTTGGAGAAAAGAACTATAACTCTGTCAGCACTGTTGACATCATATTTAATGAATAAGATACAAGGTGACCCAGCAGTATTGGCGGCAGAGGTTTTGCACTCTCGAGTGCTCCCCTCTAGTTTCCTTTCTAATGTTTTTTATCTACCACACTATTTTTCATACGCCATATATATATATATATATATATATATATATATATATATATATATATATATATATATATATATATATATATATATATATATATATATATATATATATACATACATGTCGGGGTGTATTATGTGTCCTCCGTCCGTCTGTCTGTCTGTGTGTGTCCGTCCGTTCCTGTCCGCACTCTAACTCCCAAAGTTTTCAACTTTCACGTTTCATATTTGGTATGTAGGTACACTGTGGAGATGGTGTGTCACGACATATGTTAGTCATCTAAAGTGGTTGCCATGGCAACTAGGATGCTGTTTTCCATGTAGTAGCATAATTCTGTATATACCTTCTTGTTCGGGCATATAGTGCTCACTTGCACTCTTGTTACTGATTACAAATACATATATTGCTTTAAAATTATTTGGATCAGACTTCACTGCAATGCTTTATAAAAATATTAGACTAGCCTTTAAAAACGATTAATGTATAAACAGGCGAGCATTGGGTGGCTTTGACACCAACTCTCTGGTTGAGCCCTATCTCTCAATGGTGATGAATCGCTTTAAAATTCTCGTCGTCAGATCCGGACCTTCACCAAAATTGAATCAATTCTTCCTCGTCTCACATCCAACATATCCACCCACAACTTTTTGACAGATTGTGCTATATATTGTTTTTGGCCCTCTTTCTCTCAATGGTGAAGAATCACTTGAAAAAAAATTCTCGTCCTCAGATCCGGATCTTCACCAAAATCTAATCAGTTCGGCTTTGTCACACACCGAACCTGTTCACAACTTTGAGATATCCTGTACACAGACAGACAGAGGTGAAAACAACCTCCTTCACCAAGGGTGGCGGAGGTAATTAGTCTTCAGGAGAAGTGGTAATGGGCTGCAGTTATCGCTCGTTGAGACGATGGTACCACATTTAGTGAATGTCATAAGACATACAAAAAGAAATTCGAAATTCAATCTTTTTTCCATTGACCGTTCAAATAAAACCACTCCGAAACAATCCTGGTAGATGACATCAATTAAACAACCGGATTCACAAAATATACCACTTCATAGTGAAGAAAAGGGGAAATTTGGCAATTGGCGGAGGTCCGGCACGATACATATACGTATAGTTATGGCCCAGGATTTGGGGCTCACCACGAGGAGAAGCACTCAAGTTTCTCCCGAACACCCAGTTCTGAGGCCACCGACCTTAACTCCACGGTCCAATGGAATGTCGTTCTTACACAGCCGTAGCCGCTTGACTTAGACTACCGGCCTAGCATGGTTACGCTTCGACGTTTCCACAACACCATTCTATTGGCACGGCAACCTAACTAGAGGCCATACCCAGTGATTTTCTGCAGAACAGAACAGATAGATGCACAAGACCGGCTAACAGAGCAAATCAGGTCGCGTACAACTTCCTGTCTAACCATACTTGTACACTGTCAGACCAATAAAGGAAAAGATGACCAAAAACAGATTGGAAACGACCAACAATTATTTATCACAAACACACAAGCCATCATTTAAAAGTGATAAGCAAGAAAGCAAAATGCACATAAGAGCAGATTTAATTACAACACATTCTTGTACAATCTTATTTACACAAAGGACATACAGCCATCATCCAAACAGGGGAGAAGAAAAGGATCTTTTCTTTTCTCACCCACCTCATACAGCCCAAATACACTCGAGGATGGGGAGATGGGCAGTGATGTGGCACGAAGCCGCATCCCTGAGGCACCTAAACCCAGTAAGCAAGTTCTCTCTGATGACCCAAATATGCAAGCTGGAAGAATCTCTATTTCTGCTTATTGGTGGATTGAGAAAGGCGGGGGGGGGGGTGGGCAACGGACTGACGGTGAAGAGCGGGGGAGGGGGAAACGGACTGGTGGGGTAAAGGAGGAAAGATTGAAAGTAGCAGAGTTTAGTAAAACAAGACATCACAGCAGGGAAACACGAACTAACCAATGCACGCCCCCCCCGCCCCACCCACCCTCCCTCGACAAGGGACCAAGGACTATCCACACATCAACTAATGAAATAACTGATCCTCGGGTCTCCTAAAATGTCCACATTTTCTCTCCCCAAAAAGTTTCCAAATCCATAAATATAATATTATATATATATATATATATATATTGTTGTGGTTGACCAAATTCGCAAACCACCATTCAGGTCCCTTAGGTGAGATATCTCGGTAAGTATATGTGTAGTTAGGCCCAAACCCGTTGTCTAGAGGGAATAAATGTCATTCATGCGGGCTGCGACTTCAGGATAGCCGTTTTTCTTTTACTATCTTTATTTTGGACCAGCCGCCATTATTACCACCACCAACCACGTCTCAACAGCCATCACAACAACCACAACACCGCTTCACAATAACAACCACCAACCACAACGCCGCTTCACAACAACCACAACGCCGCTTCACCACAACCGCCACGACCTTTACCGTCACAACTCGCCACCATCGCATCACCGTCATCTCGCGCCACTCGTGGGCACCGATGCTGGACTCGTGCGGGACGCACACCGAGAAGCGTGTTCAAAAACATCACGGACTTTCCGCAGAAAAACGGATCAAAAACGACTCACGCCCACTTTTGTTCCGTCCAATCGGTGAGCGAGGGGCGATTTGGCCCCGCCTCCAGGGCGTTCGCTATATGCAAATTCATGGATCAAAAAGCATTCACGCCCACTTTTCCTCGGCCCAATGGGGAGCCAGGTGAAAGGTCGGAGGCAGAGGGTCAAAGATGAAAGAGCGAAGCCACGGGGCTTATAAAAACGACTGCGTTCGTCAGTCGAGTGGGCAGTTCGCAGTTGGCAGTTCGCGGAGTCGGAGTGAAGAGGACGGAGCTGTGGAGAGGCGGCGGCGGCGGCGAAGGCGGTTAAGGGGGTGCTCGCGTCGGATTCGGGGAACTGCGGAGGGAGAGGCCGGCGGCGCGACCGAGGTCGTGGTGGAGACGTTCGTCGCGGGACCCGAGATTTTGTGAAATCCTCCTTTCCCCGAGCATCAGCAACCCCCTCCTGTTTCCCCCCACGCTGAGATAGTGCGACAAAAGGGGGCCCCCTTCCCACCCCCTACCAAACACTGTCCGCGAGGCCCGCGGAGTTGAGGCACCACCGCCACTTCGCGTCTCATCATCAGACGGGTAGGCCCGACACGGTCTCGGCCCCAGGCCCGCCTACCCCCCTCATCCTGGAGGGTGGTTCTCTTTTCTTTTGCTTTGGGAATATGTGTTGTCGGCGCCGTCTGTGAAGTAAAATTGTATAAGTGTTGCCGTGTGCCCGGTAGTCGGATAGATCTGCATTGTTGCATTTGCTTTTTGTCTTCTTCTTTTACATGTGCTTTTGGTGGAATTGTATATGTGTGCTTTCCATTCATCGCGAAATAAATGTGCTTATTGTTGAACTGTTTTCCCGCTTCGCTTTGTCATTTCTTTCATTGAATCCCCATCTTGCTTCACGTAAAGGGTTGGTCGTGGGCTAAGACGCCCGATAATTAATCGAACCGTCGAGGCCGACGAATAACACCGCTCGGTTATCCCGATAGTACGGAACGGGTCGCTTAAGTGGCCCGTGTCCGAAGTCGACCTGCGGCGAGGTGCGATCGCCCGGTCTACCGTCCGTGTGGGTACTTAGGTAGGTCGAATTTGGCGAGCAACCCTATCCCACGCGGGGGCCGATTGGCTCGATCGCGGTGAGACCGAAAGGTCCACCCGTGACTGGTTCCCGGCGTTAGTCCGAGAGGGTCACGACTGGATTGTCCGTCCGGTGGGCGACGTGCCGCGATTCGAGTTACGTGGCCGTCCGCACGCGAATCCGCAAAAATATATATATATATATATATATATATATATATATATATATATATATATATATATATATATATATATATATATATATATATATATATATATATATATAAAAATCAAGCTGGCATGCAAACCAAACCAATTAATCTACAGATGAAAAAAAAAGACTTTGTTCCAAAAGCTCTTGGAGTTCAATATTAATCAAAAATACAAAGTTAATGAAAATGCACCTTTGACCTCTCCAAGGCACATTTCCCTGTTATGCAGTGTGTACCACTTACTAATGTTTGTGCGCAATAACTTCAATGCACACACCTGTTTAACGTTTGCTCAAGTAGAGCAATTACGTTTTTTCCACTTTTCCGCCATCTTAACAGAATCAATCATAACAGGACACGCTCCGTTACAGGTTGGTGGAGCCTACCCGAGATCGGTCAAGGGTGGTCGGTCATGTCCTCGGCGGTAACACAAGTAAATTTCTGGGCTGGTGAAGCTGCCGTGGTTTAGGTTGGCAGGGAGTCCCGAAGGAGAATGCTCCAAACACGCGAAATCCTCGGGGACGACCTCGCCTTGCGATGGGACGATGACTGCAACATCAGTAATGGGTTCACGGGGTCTCGCAGGCTTTGCGCAGCCCTCAGCCACATGCAACGCCTCCTCAAGTGGTATCGATGCATCCGTAAGTCCTGCTACTACAAAGTAGTTGGCAATTCGTTGGGAACATTCTTCCATACTCTGCAACACAACAGCATCATGTTTTAGGTCGCAAGACAAAAAGGCATTTGGCTTTTTTTTTTTTCTTTTTTTTTTTCCACACCAAAAATCAAATGTAAGCCACGCTCCGTTTTCCGCAGATAACGAGAGGACGCAAGCGATGTCAGAAACGGTCATCACATTTCCACAAGTCACTTGAAGATGGGACGAAACTTTCACGTCATGCATGACCATCTGACACAAACGCATTATAATTGGACAATAAACTGAAGCAAAGAATCGTGGATCCCAAGTTTCAACACCCAACTCGTATGCACCTAAACATTAGTAGATTAAAAAAAAAGTAGTATACTCTGTGGTTGATACATTTCACTTTGGCCTTGCAGATCCACAGAAATAAATGAAGGTCAAACAGCCATTTTCGCATTGTATGCACTCAGACGCAACTCTTCCGCTCCGCATCGCTCGACGTGTAATGAGGCAGTCACAGGACAACAATATCAGGACACCTTGTCGGTTTATTTTAACACCATGCAGGCATGTACTGTATAACGTGCACGAGGCCATGTCGAAAACAATAAAATAATGAAAAATGACAGTAACTGGATAATAAAAAATAAATAAATAAATAAGTGTGTGCATATACACCACCACCAGTAAACTTTTAAAATTACTTAAATACAAGAGGTGATCTGTACGGACTGCACTACACAGACTGACACGATGGCCGACAGGTGTGCGCACTCGCTTCCAATCTGTCTCGCCTGGGTTTGAAACTTGGCCCAGCAAAAAAAAAAAAAAAAAAAAAAAAAAAAAAAAAAAAAAAAAAAACTTATTCTGACGTTTCATTAATGTGCACGCAGTCCCTTGAATGGAAGTTAAGCTGGGCGTCCCATCTGCTAGCATTAGTTTGTGAACATTAAAGATCCTATGATGTCCTTTGCAAAGACGAAGCGAGTCATCACCGGCATCCTCAAGTTACCAATTCCCGTCACGATTGACTGCTGGGAAAGAAACACAGAGCACCCCAGACCGGGCACACCAGCACGACCACGAGCACGACCAGCCCGAACCAAGCACTACCATCTCAGACCGAGCACTCCAGCACGACCGTCCCAGACTGAGCACGACATCCCCAGACTGAGCACGACCATCCCAGCACGAGCACGAGCAAGACCATCCCAGCACGAGCAAGACCATCCCAGCACGAGCACGACCACCCCAGACCGAGTACCCCGGCACGATCATCCCAGACCGAACACCCCAGCACGACCACGACAGTCCCAGACCGAGCACGACCATCCCAGCACGAGCACCCGAGCACGACCGTCCCAGACTGAGCACCCCAGCACGACCGTCCCAGCACGACCACCCCGGACCGAGCACGACATCCCCAGCACGACCATCCCAGACCGAGCACCCCAGCACGACCGTCCCAGACCGAGCACCCCAATCAATCTTGGAAAACCCATGCCAACACCATTTCATCAGATCCAGTGATGACGACATGACACTTTCCAGCGTCACAACGATTACAAACTCACATTTTCCCGTCACAGCCGATGCTCGACAGTTCCCACGAAGGACACAAAGGGGGACATTTGGACCACGACTCCATAAAAGTTCCCAACCGGGTTCTCTCGGCTAAATTCACATCCGGCAAACCCTCCTAATCCCGCCGTCCACCACGCCTCGTCCACCACGCCTCGTACAACCATCCAGAGCCTTGAACTCCGGACCCACGGAGCCTTCAGCACGTGTCACGTGTCGGTGACAGTAACCACACGGCGTTTACACAAAATGATCCTCCAAAAAGCGAACATCTCAAGGTTCACAGGAAACACCCAATCACGACTGAACTGACGAGTACGAAGTCTAAAAATAAAACAGAAATCAAGAACCGGCTCCACATCAAACACCCACTTCCTCTTTCAACACCGACAGGAAGCAATCGAGCGCCGACCGCTTCATTCTCACTTTTATGTGTGTAAAGGCCTCGTTTCGGGCCTGGAGGAACGGCACGGCACGGTTCGGTTCCACACGAACGCGTGACGTCACGACCAGCAGGGACCGTCACCGCGACTCACCCGACGAAGGCCGCACCTTGTACAGAGACCTTTAACCTTTAACCCCACAACCCTGGGCCGACACAGCCTCTTCACACTTTGAACACACACTCGTCTACGTCACAGCGAACGATCTCTCCCTCTGAGAGAGTAAACACCTTGGAATCCTCCTTGTTGTGACGATCGCCGATGTTGTCCGCACGATGACACGTATCGGTGACTGAAGAATTGTCGATCCTTCCACCTTACACCGCCCTGAGCATGTTTGCGGACGTAATAAATAGATGAAACAACGTCCGAACCAGATTTAAATCTCCGACAAATCGCTCACGGCTCGTGCGGTTTGTCCACGTGACTCACGTGGCTCAAACCGACAAATTAATGATTCGTGACTCACGTGGCTCACGTGACTCGTGCGGCGTTTGTAATGATTGTGAGCAATCACTTATTGAGGCAATGCACTACTGATTGGGAAAGAAATATGACGTCGTTGTTGTGAGTTGTGACGTCACAGGTATGCAGAGTGCTGTGGGGATCCACTCCTTTTGGGAAGTGGTCCCACCATTGTGACTGCTTTCTGACCCTTTGGTGTAAAAATGCGTGTTTGTGTAGTCAATGGTATTTTGTTGTACACCGCTCCTTCCCAATGTCATGTCCAGGTGATGCATGACGTCATCATCGATTGCCCAAGGAAGGGAGTACTCAGTTTTTGGGTGGTCGCTAGACTATTGGGTGGTCGCTAGACTACCCTTAGTCTCAGGTTTTCCATCTGTCTGTTTGTATGTAATGGTCAGCTCTGGAGGCCAGAGGAGTCAACCGATTTTGATGAAACTTGACTGGTAGGTTCATACCAGGATCTAGTTGTATGCTTTTGAGCACCGTTACTATGGACACCACCGTTGCCGAGCAACGGGACTGAAATTTTTGAAAAAATCCGGAAAATATTATTAAATATTTTGTTTTTTCGAAAATCAAAAATCGGCTTCCGCACTTTTATGCGCACTATAATCAACGTCTTTGTCAAAAAAATTTCAGCCCGATCCGTCAAAAACTGTATGACTAGTATGCAATTATATAGCGACCACCCATGTCGCCTACCAGCTTGTTACTCAGTTTGTTTGTTTGTCCAGATGATATCTTGACCATCCTTTGATCAAGGAAGCTGAAATTTTTGGCACAAAAGTGAAGATGTGCTTTGGCAAAAATTGTATTTTTCTCTTTTTTAATTAATTGAATAATTACTTAATTATTATTGATTTATTTTCTTTCTCGTCCTGGCAATATCTCAGGCACATTTTGAGCTCGGAAACTGATATTTGGACATGGCAGTGACCAAGTGATTTGGCGAGAAAGAGTATTTTGGATTTAATGGTTAATCAATTCATCGATTAATTATTCATTTTTCGATTAACTACTTAATTTTCAAAAAGTTAGATACGGATGAAACGGTCGTGGTTTTGGTATGCTATTCCGCAATTGATAGAGGAATTAATTATTTTACGATTATTATTTATTTATTACAATTACACAATTAATCAATCAATTATTGTACACTGCTCCATCCAAATTTCATCTCCATGTGCTGCACAGTGGCATCGCCGAGTGCCGAAAGCACCCTGGCCATGTTGCACGCTGAAGGATTTTTTATTTATTTATTTATTTGGCATGGAGGCAGTGTACTTTGAATGTCCCTCTACGTTTTTTTTTACCTTTTTTAATGATAAAAAATGCTTCAACCATAAATGTACCCAGAGTGTACCCAGATTTATGGTTGAAGCCCCCCCCCCCCAAGCTCAAAACTGTCCTTTCGGAGAGACATTGTGAGAGAGTGAGATTTGTCAGGATTGAAAGACATGTTCCACGTGTTCGACCAGTTTGTGATTTTACCCAGATGTGCAGAGAGCGAAGAAGCTGTTGCTTGCAAAAACTTCACCTTCATGAAACTTATCCACCTGGAAGCCTATTTTTTAAGGTCAAAAGTCAAGGTCACATAAATCATCAATTTTCATCCGATACACTTGATTTGTATATATATATATATATATATATATATATATATATATATATATATATATATATATATATATATATATATATATATATATATTGTTGTGGTGCCGGGTTCAGTGGTGAGGATGACCGCCAGACGGAGCAGTTGGCCCGTCTCCCACAGAACACCGGAATTGAAGGTCGTAACCTTCGGATAACTCCGAAGGTCACAGGTCCCTTAGTGGACCGTGGATGCCAATATTTTGACGGCGTGGGGTAGGGTTAATTGTCTAATTCCAATTTACCTAAGTACTCACACCGTCTAACTACCGGGGAAGCCACACCCTCGGCCGACTTTGTCCGAACCGAGTCGCTGTTACCGACTCTGATCCGGCGTAACCGAGCGGGGATTACCAAAGCCTGTCGGTCCAAATGAACAATTTACGGCACAATCGCCTCCCTAATTCTCAAACCCAAACCATACTGGGTCAATGATAGAAACGACAGGCAACGAAATGGAACATTTAACAGTTATTTATTTACAATTGTCAAAGGGAGGGAAACACAGAGCAGACTTAATCTCGAATAAAGATGCAGGCAAATGTACAATAGAATCACTTAAACAGTTCTACTTACAGACTGGCTACAGACAGACACATACACCCAAAAAGAAATGGACCTCGTGGGTCTTTATTTGGCCCTTCAGCTTGGGACGGAAGGCGAGCTGAGGGCCAGAGTCTGGCCGGGTACCTGGCCGCCTCGTGCGGTTTTACATGCGAGTCAGAGTCCGTGGACAGGAACAGGGATCCCCAGCTCGAGCACTCCAACACAACCCACCACGGTGGGACTCGAATGCATGACCCCGAATCCAACAAGCGATCCTGGCTGCCACGAATGACGATCGACGACACGAGCACCACCATGAGCACCGACCACCAAGGCACCCCAAACAAAGAAGACCAGACCCGCGACACATCACCAACCAACCAACCACCCAAGACCGCAGACCGCTGACAAGAGACCCGACCCCTGACACAACCATCTTTCTTATCCTCCCCCCCCCCCCCCCGGGGCGGATAGAGGGATCCGCTCTGAGGTAACTCGCCTCCGGATTGGTCGGGGGGTGTCGGGCGATTGGTGTCCTCCCCTCATTGGACGAGGTGAACATTCCATCTGGCTTGGGCGGGGTCGGCCCTGAGGTGATCTCACCCCCGATTGGACGAGGGGAACTTTCATCTGGCTGGGGCAGAGTCGGCCCTGAGGCGAGGGGGCTCCGCCCACATCTGTAGCCTTGAACACGTGGGTTATGGCGTCGTGGTGTGAAGTGAAAGCTGGGCGGGTGAAGTGCTTGTTTGCCCGCAGAGTGGGAGGAGGAGTGGTGTGAGGGTTTTGGTGTAGAAAACTAACTAGAAAATAACTCGTAGCGCACACACACTTAATCACCCATTAAACATAGGGACGGGACCCTAACTATAAACACATACTTATCGAAATAACTGAACTGCGGGGACTCTGGCTGTTGTGTGCAAATGGCTGCCAGATTCGTAACAATGTATATATATATATATATATATATATATAGTTGTGGGGGTAGATGGAGGAATTTCATAGCAAAGTTGGGATTGTATAGAGTTGCCTGGTCTGTTGACATGTAGGAGACATCTCGATGTAAATTAAGTAGGGCGACTGTGAGCTTAAGTGTTACTTGTCATGACATGGGAGGGGGGGGTGCTGTTTTAATTAGATAGGGATTAAGACCAATTTCCCCAGCATGTAATTACCCCCCTGTGACCTTTTCCCATTTTTTTTGTATTTCAAGACCGGTGATAAAGGGGAATCACGTCTTTAAAACAATTACAACGAAGCTGCACGACCAAGCAGGTAAGAAGCCTCAGCTCCAAGGGTGTTGGCGGGGGAAATCCTGTCCCCGGAGGTGGATGATTGATGGGAATGACGTCAGAAGCGAAGAGGAAGAGCAGTTCGTTTTGTTGGGTTTAGTTCGGTGTGAGGGATGCAGTCGAGAGATGACAGTGATAGGAGATGGCGTGTAAGATCTGGGCATTATGTCTGACTTTACTTCAACGCATGAAGAAGACTGCATGATTCTCGTATTCGTGCTGAGGAGAATTGGCTTGTGTGGTGGAGCAAGACTCTGACCATTGACTCTTGGCTGAGTCATGAGAGACCGACCTCAAAGCCCTGTGTATGTCACCGAAGGGAGTGGCGCCATTCTGTAAAGGACAGCGGCGTCGGCAAGCGCGATCGATGAGGAAGCTGCACGGTGGTTGGTGAGCCCTGGTGTTGAATACCTCCTCACAAATTACCTCATGTACGTTTCCCACCCAGAGAGCGGCTCTGCGCCATTTTGGGCATGTCTTCCCATGCAGGACACTGCGGGGGGAAGGGGGAGGAGAGTAAGAGAGAGAGAACTAGGGGGGGAGCACTCGGTAGAGTGCAAAACCTCCGCCGTCAATACTGCTGGGTCACTTAAGTGAACCTGATATCCTATTCATTGTAGGTCAAAACGGATCAGACTCTACTGAACCACGATTGAATAAACTAAACTCGATCGACGCACATGTAGAAATGCCAAAAAAAAATCTAAATTTTTTTGAAAAAAAAGGTGCAAAATTTCTAAAAAAAAATTTCTGACAAATTTTTTTTTGGGGGTGTTGGAAATCACTTAAAACATGTAGAAATGCAAAAAAAATTTCATATATTTTTCAAATAAAATCGAAATTTTTTTGAAAGAAAGTTGCAAAATATATTTTTGTTTCTCTAACAATTTTTTTTTTTTGGTTGAAAATCACTTAAAACATGGAGAGATGCAAAAACAAGAATTCAAATATTTTTTCAAAATGGCCGCCATAGCGGCCATATTGGACTTTTGACCAAGTCCAAAGTCTAATGACATGATCCTTGGACCATACCTAATCCCCCCACCAAGTTTCGTCAAAATCCGTCCAGGAGTTTTTCCGTAATACTGTTCACAAACAAACAAACAAACAAACAGACAGGGGTGAAAACAGTAACCTCCGTCCATCTTCGATAACTAGAGGGGGAGCACTCGGTAGAGTGCAAAACCTCCACCGCCAATACTGCTGGGTCACTTAAGTGAACCTGATATCCTATTCATTGTAGGTCCAAACGGATCAGACTCTACTGAACCACGATTGAATAAACTAAACTAGATCGACGCGCATGTAGAAATGCCCAAAAAATAAAATCGAAATTTTTTTGAAAAAAAACTTGCAAAATTTGTTTGTTTTTTTTCTCTAACAAATTTTTTTTAGGGGTTGGAAATCACTTAAAACATGTAGAAATTAAAAAAAAAAAATTCAAATATTTTTCAAATAAAATCGAAACTTTTTTTGAAAAAAAAATTTTTTTTTGGGCCAAGTCTAAAATCTAATGGCATGATCCTTGGACCATACCTAATCCCCCCACCAAGTTTCGTCGAAATCTGTCCAGGAGTTTTTTCCGTAATACTGTTCACAAACAAACAAACAGACAGGGGTGAAAACAGTAACCTCCATCCATCTTCGATGGCGGAGGTTAATAAATAGGTGAGGGGTGGAGGTGGCATTAGCAAAAACAGGGATATATTATGCTTAATGACCGAACACAAATTTTTTTAAATCTCCTGTCAGAATAGCTGTACACACGAGTTTGTAAATGTAATCCGCTGGCACATCTGCAAAAACTTTGATATCCCAGTTCCAGATCAATTGTGGGAACCTGAATCAAAAGCATGGACTGAAAACATGGAGGTCATGAACGACCTCATGATTGCATCGAGCGTGACCATCGAAAACAAAGCATTGCGACCAGATATCATACTTGGATACAAAAAAAAAGAGAGAAGAAGGCATTGCCAATTGAGATGTTAATATCAGTGATTTTGGGCTAAACGATGCAGAAATCAAGAAAATGACCAAATACCAAGACCTCAAGAATGAAGTGAAAAGATCCTGGAAGCTGAAGAATACCAAAGTTGTACCAGTGATGGTTGGAGCTACGGGAATGATGACAAATAACCTCACAGAGATATTACAAACCATCCCTGGGAATATTACAAACGAACTACAGTTGGAAGCTGTTCAGCGCTCACTGACGATCCTGAAGAGAGCCCTCGGCACAAAACTTTGAGAACAGAAAACTTCACAGCTTGGTCCATGAATCGTGACCCCATACTGAGATGAAGGGGGATACTTTGAGCCCACCCTTGGAAGACTCCATTCCACATTCTGAAACCCCATACACACACACACACACACACACACACACACACACACACACACACACACACACACACACACACACACACACACACACACACACACACACACACACACACACACACACACACACACACACACACACACACACACACCATTGTGGTAGTACAGTTTATGTACAGACACAAATATGCAAATGTACTAACATGCAAATGTACACACGCATCAAGTAAATAAAAACAAAAAACACAAAGATGTACCTTGAAACAGCGTTCTTTGAAGGAGGATTTAAAGTGGTTAATTAGCGAAATTCAATTCAAAAATGTACCAAGTCACAGAACACAAAATCTCAATCTATACTTCAAGCCTTCACAGAGAGAACAAACATGGGGAACACCTGGTCAGATGGACCTCATTGGTTTATATGTATTGATGTCGAAGTGAGAGGTGGATTACAAATGGAGATCACACAAAGCGATCCTTGCACATTGTCAGTGGAAGAGACACCTCCCGGGGCACTCACTACATGGCACCGCGGGACCGAACAAAGGTGGAAACGAACGTCAAATCGATGTGAGATTGAAAACACGTACTTTTTCCTGAAACGAACAACCAAGCAGCTTGGAGAGTGCTCGCCATGTGGCTTAAGCATTCAAGCAAGCACTTCAACTTAACGGTCGAAATGAAACGGCTTCCTTGGCACGAAACTGGCAATCACAGACCCGTCATATTAAATGATGGATATATATATATATATATATATATATATATATATATATATATATATATATATATATATATATATATATATATATATATATATATATATATATATATATTTATATATATATATATATATATATATATATATATATATATATATATAGCGCGTATCGAAAGTCCACACCCCCTTTCAACATTTTCACCTTTTGTTGCCTTGTAGCCTGGAATTAAATTGTATTAAATCAGGCTTTTCCACCTTTATTTGCACATCGTAACCCAAAAATCCATGCGAAAAATAAATTCCGCAAATTTCAGAAAATTAATTAAACATACAAAACCAGAATATCTTGCTTGTAAAAGTGTCCACCCCACTTATATTCGCAATTGTAAATGAGCTCAGATGTAACCAATAACCTTCAAATCACACACTAAGTTAATTGTTCTCCATCTGTATTAAATTGAAGTGATTGATGATTTCAAAATAAAATCAGCTGTTCCTTTAGGTTTCCTCTGCTGGGTCTTGCATTTCACAGCAAAGACTCTGTTTCTTGTCTTAAAATTTAGGAGGATGAAGAAGAAGAAGGGTCGGTAGTCGTGGGTATGGAGGGAGAAAAGGTTTTTGGGTTTTTTTGTGATTTTTTTTTTTAATTTTAAGAAAAGAAACAGAGGGTGTAGTTGGGTAGTGCATTTCACCCAGGAATACCTCTGGCTACGGCTTACCCTCCACTCCCACCTCATGTTTATCTGTGTTGTACCATCCACCAAACAGACTCCATTTACACCTCACTCCGAAAACATGAACCAATTTCTATCCTCTCATCCGAACTCTCTCTTCCTAATACGTGGTGACTTCAATTGTCATCACGCAAGTTGACTGGGTGTGGGTACCTCTCTTTCCTCACATGGCACTTCAGCAAAAGACTTCTGCGACTCACTGGGACTGACTCAATCGGTCAACTTCCCGATCCGAATCTCACCAATGGTACTCCATGTCTTCTGGATCTGATTTTGACAAATTTCCCAAAATTTGAAAATATCTGCTGTTTTTCGTCCACTCCAATCGGTTCTTCTGACCCCATAGTTGTCAAAATAGACATCTCTCTGGCTGTTATTAGAGAACCTCATCAGCACCATCGAGGCTGGTATTTCACTTAGGCTGACTGACAGGGTCTTCAAGCAGCCATCAAACTTCCAGACTGGTCTCCCAACGCTACTTTCTCCATCAACTCATCCTGGGAATCATTTCAAAGAAACTTACTCTCTCTCATGCACAGATTTTCCCCCTCTCATCTTCAGTTGTTCTACCCTTCCTCCTGCCCATTGTCTACTGCAGCTTGTGGTGAGGCAGTTGTCCAGAAACAATTTGCATTTGCCTCATGGAAAGCAAATCCAACTGAGAGTATTCTCAGTTCCTTCCATAAAGCTCAGAACAAGTGTGAGTCTTCCTTCAGGAGAGCCAGAAAACAACATCTTTCTAATCTCAAGTCTGAACTCTCAAACCTCTCTCCCTCTTCCAAATCCTGGTGGCATCTAATAAAATCTGTTTCTGGTGTATGCTCCCCCTCCATCCCCTATGTTACCTTAAATGGCCACACTGCTGACACTGCACGTGAAAAGGCTGAATGCCTAAACTCGGTGTTTGCATCAAAATCTTGTTTCCGAATCCCATCGCTTTCTGTATCCACCTTATCCAGTTGAACCCGGCTGTCCCTGCACTCTGTGTCCTTTACTTCCGACAAAGTGGAGAGCTTGCTGTCAAACCTCGATTAAGATTGTGCAACCGGTCCAGACGGCATCATCCCACGTGTCCTAAAAACCTGCTCCTCTGCTCTTGCTCACCCTCTCTCTGTTCTATTCACCCTCTCATTTGCTCAAGGTCATCTGACATTTGCTTGGAAATCAGCAAACATTACTGCTCTGCATAAAAAGGTGTGCATGGTGTTGGCTTAATGGTTTGGGATCCAAGGATCCTAAGTTCAAATCCCACTAGCTGTTGAAATAAAACCAGGTGGGGCTGGCTCTGCGTGTCATCCTTCCAAGGTCGGCAAAATGAGTGTCATCATGCTGGTATACTGTGGCGGAGTGGCGACCTGTCCAGGATTGTGTCCAATAGCCAAGGAGACTGCTTCGGCAGCACCAACGTTCTGCACAGAGTATGGTCCCAATCGATGGATGGATGGATAAAAAAGGTGCAAAAACAGATCGCTGCAACGACAGACCAATCAGCCTTCTCCCAATCATCAGCAAGGTTATGGAATCCATCATCGCTTCAGACATTAAATCCTTCCTCTTCTCCAATGGCAATTTGGTTTCAGACAGGTCACTCCACCCTGGATATGCTGCTTCTGCTCTCCCAACAATGGATGGAGGTCCTCAATGCCAGACATGAAATCAGAGCCATATCCCGAGACATATCACATGCTTTTGACACGGTCTGGCACCCTGCCCTGCTCACCAAACTCTCTTCCTATGGTATCCAATGCCATCTCCACTGA
Organism: Eptatretus burgeri; assembly: GCF_056783735.1. Lineage (NCBI taxonomy): Eukaryota > Metazoa > Chordata > Myxini > Myxiniformes > Myxinidae > Eptatretus > Eptatretus burgeri. Next base: position 120,975,422 of record NC_140963.1, on the reverse strand, counting down.
TGACTCGCAGACTTCCTCTCCTGTCGCAGCCAACGTGTGGCCCTAAATGGAGTTCTCTCATCCCCTCTTCCTGTCCAGACTGAAGTTGCTCAAGGTAGCGTTCTGGGCCCTGTTCTTTTTCTGGTTTTCATCAATGATCTCTCCGACTCTCTGGAAAATCCACTTTATCGATTTGCTGATGACTCCACTCTCTGCCGTGACATCCCTCATCCTTCTGACAGACAGCCAGCAGCCTACTCCCTCTCCTCAGACCTTGTCAAAAATCACAAACTGGTCAAACGCAATTTTGCTTATGTATCCATATTGTACACCCTTTGCGTTTTCCTTACCCCTCATCGTGGTCTCCATCCCTTGTTTATCCATCTCTGTCTACTTTCTCCCTCTGCCCTGCTGTTGTTGTTTCCCCTTTTCTCCTGCTGTTCCCTTTGTTATGTTGTGCACTGATATGTTCTGTGTAATTGCTCTTCCATGAGCGTAAACCATTTAAAATAATAATAATAATATATTTTTTTAAACAATGTCCTGACATTTGTGGATGACACAGATCCTTCGCAGCATTTTTCAGGAACGTATCCCCCATGAATAGCGGGGTCCGACAGTATAGTTCAGTAAATGTCTATTTTGAAAGTCTCTTCCAAACCAAGTTAATTGAACATATATTTCTTTTTTTTAAAGACTGAGAATTACAAAATGTCATGACTTCACTTTTTCATTTCACTTCTTTCCATTAATTTCATTGAATTTCCTGATTATCTCAGCAGAGATCGCCTTTTGATGCCATTGAAGGATCCACAATCGGCAGTGTAATGTCACATATTTTACTCGAACTCCAACAAAGAAAGCAATTTCAAAGGAAAGAAATAACAGTTTTTCTTTCCTCACATTGAAACTCTTTCATAAGTTAAACATAATAAATAATATTTGAAAAATCATCATCATGAAAGCTATTGAAATTCACCTGATGCAAAAGCGAAAAGATGCCACATGTAATTAATGCTTCATCATCTCTATTTTAACTGCAAGAAATAATATCATTGTGTCAAAAGATTTGTCATAATTCCAATCATGAATCAATTTCACTTTGAGTCTTCATCATGCTTACTCAATGTCAAGGAAACATCTCGTATTGATCACATACAAGGTGAGGAGCCAATCCACTCAATAATATTTGGGTTCCACACAGATCCTCTTGTCATCCTTGGTGCAACAACATTTCTCTTTTCCACAGCAGTCACAGTCACACTTGCAAGTCTTGGAGTGGTGATCACATTCGAGGCAAGAGGGATCCGGGCATTCACCGCACTTCTCATCGCAACAATGTTCTACGGTGAGGTATAAAAACGCAATGAAGAATGCAGTTCCGATAATAATATGTCTCAGTCTTCGTCACATTTCCCAATCACGTATCACATTCCCATCAACTTAAAATTACATGTTGAAATACGTTGCAAGCCCTTCCAAGCAATATTTTTTTTAATGTAGATCTCAACAAAAGGTCTAAGGAATTGATGTAACAACTCACTCTTTGGGAACAATCTTCCCACCAACTCCAGTCACTTTGTAGGTGGTACCATCCATGTTCCCTTACCACTCGAAGTTATCATCAAAATAAGATTAAATATTTGCTCTAAATAAACTATCTTATAAACATTGCACCCACTCACCATGTTTGGGTTCTACACAAATCCTCTTGTCATCCTTGGTGCAGCAACATTTCTCTTTTTCACAGCAGTCACAGTCACACTTGCAAGTCTTGGAGTGGTGATCACATTCAAGGCAGGAGGGATCCGGGCATTCTCCGCACTTCTCGTCGCAACAATGTTCTACAGTGGGGTATAAAAAAAAAAGCAATGAACAATTTGGTTACGATGGAAATACGTCTCAGTCTTCGTCACGTTTCCCAATCGCATCACATCCCCATCAACTTAAAATTACATGTTGAAATTGTTGCAAACCCTTCCAAGCAATATTTAATTTGAATGTAGATCTCAACAGAAGGTCCAAGGAAGTGCTGCAACAACTCACTCACTGTTCAAGAACAATCTTCCCACCCACTCCAATTGCTTTGTAGGTTGTACCTTCCATGTTCACTTAACTTTTTCAGTTGTAATCAAGATTAGATTTAAATATTTTCTCAAAATCATCGATACAATTAGCATTGCACTCCCTCACCATCTTTTGGTGCTACACAGATCCTCTTGTCATCCTTGGTGCAACAACATTTCTCTTTTTCACAGCAGTCACAGTCACACTTGCAAGTCTTGGAGTGGTGATCACATTCAAGGCAAGAAGGATCCGGGCATTCACCGCACTTCTCATCGCAACAATGTTCTACAATGGGGTATAAAAAAAAGCAATCAACAATTCAGCTTCGATTAAAAATATGTCTCAGTCTTTGTCTCATTTCCCAATCACATCACATGCCCATCAACCTAAAATTACACATTCAAGTTGTTGCAAACCCTTCCAAACAATATTCAATTTGAATGGAGATCTCAACAGAAGGTCCAACGAAGTAATGGAACAACTCAGGATTCGGGAACAATCTTCCAACCCACTCCAATCGCTTTGTCGGTTGTACCTTCCATGTTCCCTTATTTGTTAAGTTGTAATCAAGATTAGATTTAAATATTTCCTGTAAATCATCTACATAATTAGCATTGCACTCCCTCACCATCTTTTGGTGCAACACAGATCCTCTTGTCATCCTTGGTGCAGCAACATTTCTCTTTTCCACAGCAGTCACAGTCACACTTGCAAGTCTTGGAGTGGTGATCACATTCGAGGCAAGAAGGATCCGGGCATTCACCGCACTTCTCATCGCAACAATGTTCTACAGTGGGGAGGGGGAGGGGGATGAGGGGGAAACAAAAGGACACTTAAGTATCATCAGGGGTGTGGGGTGCGTCTCATTCAAAATCTTTCCTTGTCAAAGCTGAAATCTTATCGACCTACAAGGCCTTATTCTGCAGCTTTATGGAGTACTGCTCACCCCTCTGGGGTGAGGCACCTCCCTCACCCCTTGCTCAGATTAATACCATGGTGATAAAGGCCTTTAACATGATTGGAATCACGTGTAATGAAGCTGAGTCGATGGGCCGATCACTTTTTCATCACGCACAGGTCGGTGTTCTCTCTGTCTTATACCGCCATCTTTCTGGTCTCGCATCTTCTGCCCTTTCCATGCTCTGTCTCTGAACCCGCTCCCACACTCCTATGTTTCTGCAGTTACACACAGTCCACCATCAACCCTCTTCTGGTGAAACTACCAAAATCCAGGATCACTGCTCACTTCCACTCATTTGTTGCTCTTTTTCCCCACCTGTGGAACCAACTTCACAATCCCCTTCCATCTCATTCTTCCCTGAAGGTCTTAAAGACAGCTGTTCACTGCCATCTCAGGTCATCCCCCATCCAAACCATATATTCTTCCCTCATTAAGTACGCCCCCTCCCCTGCCACCTTTTTCCGAGTTTCCAGTTCTCTCGTTCCACTTCTGTAATTGAAAATTTGCAGCTGTATCCATCCTGTTTGCTCACCCCCAATGTCCTCCCTTTCCCCTCATTCTTCCCCATATCCCTTATTTCTCAAGTCTTCCTATATTTTGTCCCTCAACCATACTGTTGGTGTGTTCTCCCCCCCCCCTTGTATGTCTATGTCATCAGGTTCTGTTGACTCCTCCCACACATCACCCCTCCCCCACTCTCTTTGAGTGAAGAATTACATAAGGAAACTGTTGCCAACCCCAACAAGCAACATTTTTGAAGTCCTTATCTCAACATAAATTTCAACGAGGTGCTGGAAGCAAGAACAATCTTTTTCCTCCAATCATGTTGCAGTTTTCCACGTTCCATCCTCCCTTTGGTTGGTGTTGTCATCATGATTTGATTTCCTCTTTCATGTACATATTTGTTGTATTCATTTTGAACACCCTCACCATCTTTTGGTGCGACACAGATCCTCTTGTCATCCTTGGTGCAGCAACATTTCTCTTTTCCACAACAGTCACAGTCACACTTGCAAGTCTTGGAGTGGTGATCGCATTCGAGGCAAGAAGGATCGGGGCATTCTCCGCACTTCTCATCGCAACAATGTTCTACATTGGGGAATAACAAAGCAATGAAGAATGCAGTTTCGATAACAATATGTCTCGGTCTTCATCACGTTTCCCAATTACATCACATCCCCATTAACCTAAAATTACATGTTGAAATTGTTGCAAAACCTTTCAAGCAACATTTACTTTTAATGTGGGTCTCAAAAGAAGATCTAAGGAAGTGCTGTAACAACTCACTATTCGGAAATAATCCGCACCCACTCCAAATCACGTTGTTTCGGTTGTACCTTCCATGCTCCCTTAATTTGTTACATGTAATGAAAAATAGATCAGATCTTTACTCTAAATCATCAACCAAATGAGCATTGCACTCCCTCACCATCTTTTGGTGCTACACAGATCCTCTTGTCATCCTTGGTGCAACAACATTTCTCTTTTCCACAGCAGTCACAGTCACACTTGCAAGTCTTGGAGTGGTGATCGCATTCGAGGCAAGATGGATCGGGGCATTCTCCGCACTTCTCATCACAACAACGTTCTACAATGGGGTATAAGAAAAGCAATGATCAATTCAGTTACGATAAGAATATATCTAAGTCTTCTTCAGCTTCTGTCCATTCCTCCCTCCCATCACCCTCCCCTCCTCCTCTCCCCCTCTCCTCTCCTCTCATCCCCACCTCCCCTACACCCACTTGACTGAAGAGGCATTTGAGGAAATTGCTGTCATGCCTTCCAAGCAACATTTTATAATTTCGTTGTCTCAATAGGAATTTTAAGGAGGTGATGGGTTGTCTCACAATTCAGGAATAATCTTCCCCTTGCAATCACATTTTAGGTTTACCTTCTTCCTTTACTTGTTCTTCCTTTTCTTGTTTACCTTTACTTGTTTACGCTTACTTTTTAAAATCATAATTAAAGTTGCATTTTTGCTCTAACACGTTTGTTGTGTTGGAATTGCAGCCTATAGAACACAGCAGGTGGGCAACTTATGTCCTGTGGCCATGGACAAGATTTCCACGACGTATCACCAAGCAAACTATGAGCCGCGTCTCACCCATACATTATGCCAGCCAGACGAAGGGCTTTCATTCCAGTTTTTATACTGACTGCCAGTTTAGTCCACATGAGAAAGTATAGAATAACTTCTGGGCGGTTCCATTGCTAAACCTTGCGTGTTCCTCTATCTGTGTCTTTTACGTTTAACTGCCAACAGTTCTTCCTACAGACACTTAGAGTGATACAAAGGTTTCTTTATGATTAACTATTGATATGATTTATATGATTGGAAAAGTTTAAGTTAATCTATCAATTTAAATTATTTCCTGGACTTTAAAAAGGCTAATTGTGTTGCACTCTTGGTTTCTCTCAGAGCCCAAGCTCTGAGCTACTTGTGCCATCCAGTGCAAAATGTTGGTGCAACATCGGGCGATGGAGGTTAGATTTGTCTAAAAGGAGGGCAAAATATAGCTATTTTAAATTGTGTGACTCCATGAAGATGTGTATTAAATCTACTTTATTCCAGATGTTCAGATTGATTTTAAAGATTACTGGAAGAGACAATAAAGTGACAGTATATTGCAACAAGAAAAGTGAAATGAAAATGGAAATAACCAATCAGCAGCTTTTCAAATGCAGCACGGGAAGCGGCTGCCATAAATGGGAGACAGACAAACGCACTGTCCGAATCACACCACGGTTCACAATATAGTTCATACTGTATATATATATATATATATATATATATATATATATATATATATATATATATATATATATATATATATATATGATTATGTATTTGTGGTGAAGGGGATTATTCTCTTTGTGGTTGATTATTTTCTTGGAAGGAACAGTTTATAGTGTGTGCCGACCTGTGTAACCATATACAATTCATGCTCGTTGTAAAACGCTACCTTCACCGAGCTATGTAACTTCGGATGAAGAATGAAAATTGGAATTGTAAATACATGTGCAGTAATTAAATTAATCAGTTTTTTTTGGCAATGTATGCCTTGGTTATTTATTCTGTACACATCTACCTTAAGTGGCTGAACTCATGTAAAGTGAATGTATGGTCACAATTGCAACTATATTTATTGCTTGGCTAATCCTTCTGATTGGATCACAATGAGGTCTTTTGGACCATTTTGAGCTAACACTACAGCAATTTCTTTCATGTTTTGAGTCTGAATTATCATTTTCTGTCTATGAATGCGCATCGATCAAGGCTTAGATCAGATGGAGTGGACATGCATAAAGTATGACTGATAAAATTCCCAAGGCAATCATGTACTCTCAGCTTAAATTTGGTCATTGCAAGTCGCCAACAAGAGAGGCCAAGGCTAAGATTCACAGATTCCCTGAAGGCAAACGTTTGGAAATGTGGCAGGGCCAACCATGTACTGGGAGAGCCAAGTTTTAGACAGAACTGCCTGGAGAGCACATTGAAAAAGAAGAAGGAGGAGAAGAAGAGACATCACTTATTTTGAATAAAGAATCCAGAAAGCTCAGGAGAAAAGGCAAGCTAGAAAGAGCAATCAAGCTCAGCCAAATCAGCCAGTTCTTCCATGTCCTGAGAGCAGAAAGCCCTGCAGATGGAGGATGTTGCTGTTTGCCCATTCGCCGATGCACAATAAATGAATAAAAACCTACGCATGAAATGGCTATCTTGGACAACGAATGCGCAACCAACGACGACGACGGCAATTGTGAATAAATAAGAGGATCACTGTAAAACACAAACATGTTAAATGGGTGATTTTTCACCAACGTCATATATATAGGGTGTTCAAGAAGTTATAAGAATGAGATGCTCACACGAGTCGTCCATAGAACGCATGGCAAATTGTGTTTTCATTTTTCAACATACAAGATTCTAAGATTAGTGAGAAAATAAAAATGTATTATTAATTCATTAACCTGTTATATATTTTTGGCATGTCTTGGACAACACTGAGTATATCGTTCATACAATGCCCTCTATATTTTTCACGGTAATCTGAACATGAAGACGTCTCATGGCGTGATTTGGTCACAAAGCCTCCTCTGACTTGGTACCATAGAAGGTAATAACAGAAGTTGTGGTTGAAAAACTTGCCTCGCGGTACTTTTGTAAGTTTTGAAACATGTACTTCGTTGACCGATCATGACAGGCGACAATGTTCAGTGATAGGGCTTTTGACAAGCACAGAATATCCAAGCAGAATAAATTCATTCATTCATTTTGCATGCTCGTTGCATCATTGTTGAGAGCGTGGCTGGTTATACAGCAGGAATTTGTAATTTGTTCAGGGTGCTGGTGATAGCTCGCCGACTCTTCAGGATGGGTATCGAATGATTGATCTTTAATGTCCACCAACGACCATTGCTGGAAGAAGAGTCCTTCGGATGTAAGCCGTACATCACCCTGCCTGCGAAACACCAGGACGTCAGTTTATCGCTGGGTCGAGATTCGAACCCAGGCTCGGCAGCTCAGAGGCGATTGCGCATACCTCTGGAGTCTCGGCCAGCCATGCCAGCCCGAGCACAATAAATTACATCACAAAATACATCATCAGCTCACATGATAACAGTTATTAAATCTCACTGGGCTTTAATGCTTATTCAATTTCTATTATCGATGGTGGAACGAACAGAATACAAAACGGGATAATTAATAAGCAAAACTCACTTGCGCTGTAGACTGTGGCTGGCACAAAAGCCACTAAAAGAAGCAGAAGAGTTTGAAGTGAGATCTGCATCGTCTGTAACTTCTCAAGATCGTTGAAGACTTCAATACTGACAGTGTCGAGCATGGCTACAAGTGGAAATGTCAGCTATTTATTCATCTCGTGCGAAGCACACCCATTGAGCCAAGAACCAATGATTCTTTACACGTTGATCTTTTGCCTCTTTTGGGCTGTTAAAAAAAAATAGAAACACTATCTGTACACAAATCTCGTTGCATACACTCATTGTGCTATGTATATACCGAACATAGCTATTGAAGGCAGTGCACAAAAATAAGAATAATTGGAAGAATCATAATGTAATGGAGCAAGTATTCCATCAAAGTTCTTGCCTCTTTTGGAGTTACCAGGAATTGATTGATAATGCATATTGGCAGGCTGGTTCATACATGTTTGATATGGCGAAGCTTCTGTTTAAAAGCGGTTGTCGAAACATGGATAAATGCTGTGTTAAATTGGAAATGAAGCAAGACAATGTTTTAAAGATAAATAATAACGATGAAAATGAATGGTTTGATGATGAAAAAAAACCCCCCAAAACACTGCAGCTATAAAGCTGATAAAACTATATTATATAGTTTTATAGCTATAAAGCAATAAAGGTCACAAAAACATCGCAGCTATAAATGATTTACAAGATAAAAACAACTGATAATCATAACATAACAGATGAACACAATGAAAAGAACATAATAACAATCATGACGAAAAAGGCACTCGGTAGACCACGTACCCTCGCCACGCAATGCCTCATGCAGGAGAACATATCGGACAAGTGCTTCCCAAGTTATGGCCATTTATTTACCAAACCAATGACAAGACACGTTGCTGCGTAGGCATGGCCGATGGGGAAAGGGCATAATTTAGTTACCGTGGCGTAGGAGTGGCAATGGTCAATGGCAGCGAATGTCATGGCAAGCAAAGACAGGGAGATAAACTTGATTTTAATTGGGACTTTAATTAACTTTGTGTGTGTAAGTATCACAGCAGTTGTTACTTCAATGCAAGCGATAATTCGTGGAATGCTTGTGAACATTCTGTGTGGGCACGCACCACATCCGGATAGTGATGACTTACTGTATTCCAATAATTTCTCGATTTCTTACGTGCATTTATAGGTAAACACAATGCACCAATCCAGTCGTCGTTTACGAGAGCGAAGGAACGGCCTGCATAGTTGTTTGAAAGTTTTTTTGTTTTTTTTTTGTTTGCACGAACGGTCACGCACGTACGGCCATGCACGTACGGGCACGCGAGACGAAGGAACGGCCTGCGAATTTGTTTGTAGCATGCGGTTTGAACATTTTTTTTGGCACGCACGGCCATGCACGTACGGCCAGGCACGTATGGGCACGTACTAGTATTTAAAAGGGACATATTTAAAAATATGTATTGATTTCAAAGTGAGAGGTGGATTACAAATGGAGATCACACAAAGCGATCCTTGCACATTGTCAGTGGATGAGACACCTCCCGAGGCACCCACCACATGGCACCACGGGACCTATCAAAGGTGGAAATGTATGTCAAATCGATGTGAGATTGAAAACACTTACTTTTTCCTGAAACGAACAACCAAGCAGCCTGGAGAGTACTCGCCATGTGGCTTAAGCATTCAAGCAAGCACTTCAACGAAACGGTCGAAATGAAACGGCTTCCTGGGCACGCAACTGGCAATTACCGACCCGTCATATTAAACATACACCTCCCGGAGACGCTCAAAATGTCACATATGTCCGAATTGGACAAATGAACACTTTTCACGGAGTGGGAAGTGCTTGTAAGTTGGATTCTGGAGCTTAAATTTTGTAATTATTTTTAATTTCAAAGAAACTCGTTGGTGAACACATATGTGGAAATGAAATAAAATACAACAACGAACGCTGATGTACCCAGGCATTAATAAGCTTTGCAATGTACCCACCGATTCGTAGCTATGATAAACAACTTGTTCAAAGGTGAGGCCTGTTCCATGTCAAGTTAAGGTTGAGCAGGTCAAAAACACATGGCGGCTTCAGAACCCCAGCGTGGTTACCCAGGAAACACCTTCAGACCCCAGACAGTGAGGTGGCCGAGGATTGCCAAATGAAGGATAAAATTAAATAAGGCGGTAAATTATCTTCTAAAGGGTTGTTTTAATTATCCCAATCAGCCAATTTTCACTCATACTTCCTTGGAGTTTTCTTAGTATGCATGTAAAGTTTCAGGCTGCTTGGTTTTATAGTCTTGGAGTTATAGAGGAGACACACTGACATACACACAGTGCCTTTTATTAGTACTAGTACGTGCCCGTAAAAAAAAAATAATAATAATAATAAATAAATAAATAAATAAACCACACAGGCCGTTTCTTCGCTCTCACGTGCCCGTACGTGCGTGACCCGGAAGTTCGATATTATTCACAGTTACCATTATTCGCAATTTATTTTTAATACCCAATTATTCAATTAGCGCCAACGCATTTTACCTTTTCGCAATGTCGTGGCAAGGAAAAACAAAAAGAGAAGACAAGAGAGAGAAAAATTTACTTCCTGGTTCGGAGCATACCAGCACTCGGATGTTCCCGAAATTTATACACCATCTAATATGAAAACGATCATAACTTGGGCCATTGTATTTATCTATAAATGCGCATAAGAAATCGAGAAATTATTAGAATACACGAAGTCATCACTCTCCAGAAGCACGTACGTTGTAACCCGTAATGGGGAACGTGGCTGTGCTTCCCTTCCCCATCGGCCACGCCCACACAACAACGTGTCTTCCCATTGGTTTGGTAAATAAATGGCCATAACTTGGGAAGCACTTGTCCGATTAATATCAAACCTTGAAAAGGCACATCCTCAGGTCCCCAGCAATATACCTGGCAAGTTTCAATAAGATCGGACCAGAGGTTGTCGAGAAACAGCGGTCACACACACACACACACACACACACACACACACACACACACACACGCACACACACACCCACACACACACACACACACACACACACACACACACACACACACACACACACACACACACACACTGCTGGAAATATAGATAGATATATATGTATACATATACATATACATGTATGTATACAGTTTGAATATATCTAAATTTATAAATATATATTTCTATATATATTTGTAATGGACACCTCCCACACTTCTCCAGCCGAAGGAGCTGCAGAAAGCAACCCAAGAAGGCCATTCACAAGGTAAGTGCTTTGCTGTTTCGAACCCTTTCCAGAGTTCCTCCACAGCTATAAAGACGTTCACACATAGTACACACATGAGAATCCCAATGATATGCAATATGTATATATATATTGTTACGAATTCTGGCCCGCCAGGCATGCGAGCGATTGCGTAACTCCAATCGCAACCGCGTCGCCCACCGGACGGACAATTCAGTCGTGACCCTCCAGGAACTACCACCAGGAGCCAGTCACGGGTGGGGGTTTAACCTCACCACGATCGTGTCAATTGCCCACCCGCGCAGGATAGGGTTGCTCGCCAAATTCGACCCTCCTAAGTACCTGCGCGAGTAGTCGACCGGGCGATCGTACCTTGCCGCAGATCGGCCAAGGACACGAACCGCTTAAGCGGTCTGTTCCGTGCTACATTGATAACCAAGCGGTGTTATCGCCGACCTCGACGGATCAGATTCTCTTATTTACCCAGGTGTTCAAATCCCACTACTAATTTATTCCGCGATTCAAGATGGCACTTTCAAAAGGGAAAAAGACGACAAACGGGATACATTTCACACAAGGACATTTATTATAACACACGTATAACACACACAACACAAGCAAGGAATCATGCACGTATTTACAATCAAGGCAAATCGAAATGAAACACGGATACAGGCAAGAAAGCAATGAAAGCAATACCACCGACTATAATTATTGGCAATGTACAGGTACTTACACAGGTTTACTTGTCGGACACGGCGCCACCCACACAAACACACACAAACAAAAGAAAAGAACTCCCTTTCGTGGTCGTCCAGTGTCTCTCCCATGACCGTCAGCGTGGTCGCTCCTGGTTCCGGCCTCCCACGCGGCAGGTGAACCCTCTCTGTCACCCCTTGGCCGGACAAGCAGGTCCACCAGACAGCCGGCACTGCTGCGCCTCCCGTCCGCGTCTCCACCAACAGGCCGATCGCCGGACCACGATCGCAGGACCGAGAGAGGGAGAGAGAGAGAGAGAGAGAGAGAGAGAGAGAGAGAGAGAGAGAGAGAGAGAGAGAGAGAGAGAGAGAGAGAGAGAGAGAGAGAGAGAGGGCGCTGCACCGAGAAGAAGGAGAGACAGAGAGGGCTTCCGGACCAGAGAGAGAGAGAGAGAGAGCGAGCTCGACCCTGGCCACCAAGTGAGAGGAGCACTTAACCCCGACAGAGAGAGAGAGCTGAGAGCGAGCTCGACCCTGGCCACCAAGAGAGGGGAGCACTCAACTCCGACAGAGAGAGAGAGTGACGTCGACGGCCCAGACAGAGAGAGTGAGAGTGAGCTCGACCCTGCCCACCAAGAGAGAGGAGCACTCGACCCCGACAGAGAGAGAGAGAGAGAGAGAGAGAGAGAGAGAGAGAGAGAGAGAGAGAGAGAGAGAGAGAGAGAGAGAGAGAGAGAGAGAGAGAGAGAGAGAGAGAGAGAGAGAGAGAGAGAGAGAGAGAGAGAGAGAGAGCCCCGCGTGCGGTCCGCCTCATGTAGTGCGGGGCTCCGCCCTTCACTCTTCCCCGTTTTCGGCTCCACCTCCCTTCGAGAAGGTTCCCGGAAAGAGGAGTTCCCTCACCCCGACCGCCTCATGCTATTCATCCACCAATCGGCAGCGAGCTGCCCTCCCCCTTTCCTTCACACCAAGCGCGGGGAAAAATAGGCGGGAAAGAATCCACGCACCCAAAAGGGAACTCTTTTTGGTTCCCTTTTTCGTTTGACGGTTTTCAACGCGGCTTGTTGCTTGCGTGGAGGTTTGTTTAAAATAACAACAGAAAAAGAAAAACGGCTATCTCAAAGAGTCGCAGCCTGGTGAATCACACAAATTCCCTTTAAACAACAGTGGGGTGGGGAACTATCTGCACATAAACTTAGCGCCATAACTGATCTTAGGACCCTTTATGGTGTATTGCGAATTTCCACAGCCGTAACACTACCCCCTCCCTTTTTCACAGACTCGTCCCAAGTCGTCGAATTTTCGTGTGCCATCATGTGTAAGTTCTCCCCTCGTACGATTTACCTTCGGATCCCTGAGTGCGACATTCAGTGTATTCGTGTCCCCAAAATAATTAACCTACGGGCTGAGTAACTAACTAAACAAACCCACTCACACAGACGACTTAACTAAATTGCCGGCGCTAAGACATACATGCCGGGGGCGCACTCATGTACAATTACAACTTAACCTTATAATTTACACTAAACCATGGCGCAAGATCTATGGACTCTGGAGAAAACAAGAGTTAGCAGGGAGCCAGGCTGCTCAAGGGCAGTCCAAGGCTCATGAAATGCAGGTGACAGGGAACGTGGCCAGCTGCTCAAACACAGTCCAAGGTCTCCCCCCTCTGAAATGAACACAGCGAACAACGGCGCACGAGCTGCGCAAACACAGTCTCCGTGTTGGCTCCAGCAACACAAGCAATAAACGATGCACGGGCCGCCAGTGCAGGCCCGTGTTGCAGCTGCCATCAGGTGATCTGATTTGCGTGGTGATCCCAGCACACATGGCAATGAGCAAGGGGGGAGGGGAATGGAAAACATAACGGGGCAACTGGACGAGGGCAGCAGGCATGGGCCAAGGCAAAGGCAGGCAGGCAGGCAAGGCATGGCATGACAAGACCTTGTAGCAAACACAGCCGACAGACGATCCGACCGGCACAGGCCTTGCAGCAAACAGCCAGCTGATGAAGTGGCCGGCAGAGGCCTTGTTCATTGGAGGTTGGTGTAGAGAGTGTGGTGATGCTGGCCACTCGGAAGGCGGGCTCGGACCTAACCTACTGTCTCCTTCCTAACCTATCGCCTTTGCCTGTCTCTGTACCTACCCACCCCCTTAATTTGTAAAACCCAATTTAGCCCCAACTTATTTTTTTGTTTTTATTTTTACTTTCCCACTATGAATCGTCCCCTAACCCCCTTTATCGTCTTTGTTCGGCTAACCTATCCTGTCCTAGCCTACTCCCAACCCCTACGTTCCCTTCCCGGAGGGGAATGAGGGAGAGCTAGCGTCTTGTGTCGAGGCCCAACTCAAGCCTCAAGATGGCCTCCTCGGAGTTCAGCGATCTTTACCCAAAGTGGGTTCAGCGGCCCACAACGAAAGCGAAGGGATGAATTGTTCGGAGGGGTACACTTCCTATCTACCCTATCCATTTAACTTTTGAACTACCCCGGGGCTTTCAACAAGTGCCTCTCGCTTAAACTATTGGTTCTAACAACCCAGATTCCCGTCGCCTGTGTTGGTGTCCTCTCAAATTTCGGGCCTCGCCCCCCAATTTTCCTTCCGTGCCCTCACACGGTCTCATAGCTGGGACGTGTGGCTCCCTTGGCAGGCACTACCCTCTGCAGATTCTCCTACGATGGCACCCCCGGGCACTACATTGCCTCCAAACCTACCAGCTCCCGAAACAGCGGGGAGTGCCCTCCATGGCGACTCCCCTGAAACGCTCACGTGGCAGGTTGGCTTCCCTGGCCCCTTTCCGCGGGTCTCCCATGCCCACGACACTGCCCACGTGGCCAATGGCGCCCCGGGCCCCTGCATCATGCGGGCACACGCGTACCCACGACGCTATCCCGGGCCCCCCCGATGGACCCTTGGCCTACCGCGGCCGACTAGCCCGGTGCCCGGGGTACCCACTCCGCGATACTCACCATTCGCAGCTACGCTCCCAGCCCGTCAACAGAAAAACGACCTCCATTTTTGTCAATTAAACTAACCCACTAACTCACTTTACACTGACCCTGGGGTCCCTTGGGTGGAAATCACCCCTCCCCCCAATCACTCATCACACCATGCATTCCCCATTCACTCCACACACTCAGACCCGCTGGCCTCACTCACTCATCATGTTTCCTTTCCGCTCTTCAACTCACACCGCTGAATTCTGCCATCCTTCTCACTAAAACCCCGAACTACCTCGTGCTCCCACGTCGTCCCTGTGGTGTCGTGGCCGAGGTGCGAACAGGCAGACACGAGCCGGAGGGTAACACAACTCCACTTTCTTGCCTCGAGTGAGAGGGTTGGCGTAGGATGCCCGTAACTCCGCTTTAGTACGCACTCGATGCACCCTACAGGCACACGACCTACAAGACACTGATAATGATACCACATGCTGCTAACTGGTGCTACAAGTCCCGAGCGGGCGAGAACAGCGATATGCATTGCAGACACGTGACTATCACAACTCCTCCACGCCCCCACAACGCTCTATGCCAATACACCACAGTCCCTTACACTATAGCACGTTCCTTTTAACCTACGTAGCTAAGCTCCGACCCCTCTAAACATCCAAAGTATGTCACTGTCCTCAAATATTATTTCCCATCTTCCATTTCTCATCCTAAATCTAAACTGACATCCCTCTAACAAATCCATTCCACGGGCTCCATGAGGACTTACCCCTGCCCCATGAAGCCGGTCGAACAAACACTAACCCTTCCCCCTAACTAGTGTTATCCTGTGCCCGAGCAGGGGGGTCTTCCACCCCTTGCCCGGGAATCCTGGTCACCCGAAGCGAGGCTTGCTTTTTTTTTCAACTGCACATCACCAGCGCGGCAACTCGCAGCCTGCGCACCAGCGCGGCAATTCACAGCCGCCCACCTTTGGCGTGACGTCATGGCAGCTGTTCGCGTACCTCGTCCCTCTTGGACGGTACCATCCGGCAGGGATACCCCTCCTGCCGGATTCCAACCCGATGTGCAGCCATGACGTCACCCTGCGCATTCAAAAAACAAGCCTCGCGTTTCTCGGGGTTCCCCACACGAACACATGTGCTCTGCCCGTTGGAGCTTCACACACGCCCGCGTGGAGAACCCGTCCGGTCCAAATCCGTAATCCAGCCAAGCTTTTATCCGTTGCGCGATCGGCAACATCCACCGCGGCGTTTCCGGACCGGGTTTCACTCCCGCAGACGCGCACGCGGCGTCTCGTGCGTAGCACGGCACGAACCTCGCGCTCGCCGCTGGGTGAACCCGGCGCGGTCCCCATTGCATCTCCGGCTGCGACTCGGCCCTTGTCTCTCTGTCGCCGTCTTCGTCGCCATTCCATCCACGCGCTCAAACTCCCGCGTGTCACGAGACTCACACTCCTCACCATTACACTCACTCTCGGAGATGCGGCTGCGTGCTCCCACATGCCCACCGTCATCTCCCCCACACACAGCGAGCTCACACACGCTGTCCCTCACACACGCATGCCATTTTCCTCGCACACGTGGTTCCACTCACACAGGGTGTTTCGTCCACACACGGCGTGCTGGGAGGCACGCACTTCGGCCCACTCGCAACCTCGCACACCATTTTACTCACACAACGCCTTTCACTCACGCGATGCGCGGGTTTCAGCACACATTTCGCCTCACTCCTGAACACACACACAGGAACATTCACAATGAGGAATCGCGTCACCACAAAGGTTCCCGGGGCCTTCAAACCCCCCAAGCTCCGTGTTCACCCGTCCACAGCACTCGCCCCCTCGACCTCGCAAAGCTCGACCGGACCCACCTGGTCGTGATCCGCTTCAAGGGAGAATCGCGTCTCCCTCCGTTCCCGAAGGAGGCTATCTGGCTGCTTGCACCAGGTCACGACACATTCCCCAAGCTCCCCTCATCGTCCTCCACGAACTCTGTGTGTGTGTGTGCACGTTTTTCACCCCGTCTTTATCCGTGTAGTCTCTCCTCTACCGTTTCTCCCTCCCGTGTCTCTGTTATTTATTTTCCCTCGTCCATTATCTCCGTCGTCTCTCCGTGTTTTCCACATGTCTCAGTCTCCCCATTTAATTTTTCCCTCTGTGTCACCGTCACTTTCTCCCTCACCTTTGCGAGTCTCGTTTTACACGTCTCCCGAATTAATTCGCCCTCACCCGCCTCCATTGCGGGCCTGACAGCCGTTGCACTCCCCCCCAGCTCATTCGCTCCAGTCCGTGGCGCCGCCATTTTGAGCTCCACTGCCCGCGTTTCGCTCCTCTCAATCGCCATTCTGCCCGCCTGGAGGCATCGCCCCACGCTCTGCATTTCACCCCGCAGTTTTTTTCATTTCTTCTTTCATTCCGTTTTTTATTTTATTTGTGTTTGTATCCATCTTTTCGTTCATTTCTCTTACCATTTGTTGCGCATTTGTTTTCATTTCGTTCATTTGTGCCAGCAGAACCATGAATCGCTGGCCCACGTCAGGTGGGTCTGTGGCGGTCACTTTGCCATCATTAGGCGTGGATTCGCCGGAGACCGGAGGAGGACCTTGACGGAGGAGGGGAGGGGGAGTGTCATCCACCGCTGCCGCGCCCATTTCGGGTTCTGGGTTCGGTTGGGGGGGGAATTGCTCCTGCACAACAAGCATTTCCTGCTCGGGGTTCTCATCCTGAGCCATGGATTCTACCAATTCCACGTCCATTTCTAATACCCCCGGCTCCCGTTCGCCTTCAAATGCCATCTTATCCCGTAGAAGAATTTAATTTGAATCGCTCGTAATTTGGGGTGAACGGGGGGGGGGGGAGTTGCTCCACTCACCCCTGAACCGATTCCCGTGAATTTAGTTGGAGACGGGGTGGATTCGAATCTCACTCCCGGACACCAGTGTTACGAATTCTGTCCCGCCAGGCGTGCTAGCGATTGCGTTACTCCAATCGCAACCGCGTCGCCCACCGGACGGACAATTCAGTCGTGACCCTCCTGAAACTACCGCCAGGAGCCAGTCACGGGTGGGGGTTTAACCTCACCACGATCGTGTCAATTGCCCACCCGTGCAGGATGGGGTTGCTCGACAAATTCGACCTAACTAAGTACCTGCGCGAGTAGTCCACTGGGCGATTCAACCTCGACGCAGGTCGGCCTCGGACACGAACCACTTAAGCGGTCCGTTCCGTGCTACAGCGATAACCGAGCGGTGTTATCGCCGACCTCGATGTATCAGATTCTCTTCTTAACCGGGTGTTCAAAACCCACTACTAATTTATTCCGCGATTTAAGATGGCACTTTCAAAAGGGAAAAAGACGACGAACGGGATACATTTCACACAAGGACATTTATTATAACACACAACACAAGCAAGGAATCATGTACGTATTTACAAGCAAAGCAAATCAAAATGAAACACGGATACAGGCAAAAAAGCAATGAAAGCAATACCACCGACTATAATTATTGGCAATGTACAGGCACTAACACAGGTTTACTTGTCGGACACGGCGCCACACACACACACACACACACAAACAAAAGAAAAGACCTCCCTTAAGTGGTCGTCCAGTCTCTCTCTCCCACGACCGTCAGCATGGTCACGCCTGGTTCCGGCCTCCCACGCGGCCAGCGAACCCTCTCCGCCCCCTCGTCCGGATGCGCAGGTCCACCAGACAGCCGGCACTGCTGCGCCTCCCGTCCGGGTCTCCACCAACAGGCCGCTCGCCAGACCACGAGAGGGAGAGAGAGATAGCACTGTACCGAGAAGAAGGAGAGGCAGAGAGGGCTTCCGGACCAGAGAGAGAGAGCGAGCTCGACCCTGGCCACCAAGTGAGAGGAGCACTCGACCCCGACAGAGAGAGCTGAGAGCGAGCTCGACCCTGGCCACCAAGAGAGGGGAGCACTCGACCCGGACAGAGAGAGAGAGTGACGTCGACGGCCCAGACAGAGAGAGTGAGAGTGACCTCGACCCTGCCCACCAAGAGAGAGGAGCACTCGACCCCGACAGAGAGAGAGTGAGCCCCGTGCGCGGTCCGCTTTATATAGTGCGGGGCTCCGCCCTTCGCTCCTCCCCGTTTTCGGCTCCACCTACCTTCGAGAAGGTTCCCGAAAAGGTGCGTTCCCTCACCCCGACCGCCTCACGCTATTCATCCACCAATCGGCAGCGAGCTGCCCTCCCCCTTTCCTTCAAACGAAGCGCGGGAAAAATAGGCGGGAGAAAATCCGCGCGCCCAAAAGGAAACTCTTTTAGTTCACTTTTTCGTTCGATGGTTTTCAACGCGGCTTGTTGCTTGCGGGGAAGTTTGTTCAAAATAACAATAGAAAAAGAAAAACGGCTATCTCAAAGAGTCGCAGCCCGGTGAATCACACGAAATCCCTTTAAACAACAGTGGGGAACTACCTGCACATAAACTTAGCGTCATAACTGATCTTTGGACCCTTTATGGTGTATTGCGAATTTCCACAGCCGTAACAATATATATATATATATATATATATATATATATATATATATATATATGTATATATATATATATATACATATATATATATATATATATATATATATATATATATATATATATATATATATATATATATATATATATATATATATATATATATATATTGTTGTGGTTACCAAATTCGCAAACCACCATTCAGGTCCCTTAGGTGAGGTATCTCGGTAAGTACATGTGTAGTTAGGTCCAAACCCGTTGTCTAGTGGGAATACATGTCATTTATGCGTGCTGCGACTCTTCAGGATAGCCGTTTTTCTTTTGCTATCTTTATTTTGGACCAACCGCCATGATTACCACCACAACCACAACATCAACCACCAACCACAACGCCGTTTCACCACAACCGCCACGACCTTCACGTCACACCTCGCAACCGTAGCATCGCCACCGTTCTTGCCCCGCTGTGGGTACCGGTGTTGGACTCGTGCAGGGCGCACGTCGAACAGCGTGTACAAAATCACGGATTTTGTGCTTCAAAAACGGATCAAAAACGACACACGCCCACTTTTTGCCGTCCAATCGGTGAGCGAGGGGCGATTTGGCCCCGCCTCCAGGACGATCGATATATGCAAATTTGTGGATCAAAAAGCCTTCACGCCCACTTTTTCTCGGGCCAATGGGGAGCGAGGTGAAAGGTCAAAGGGAGGGGGTCAAAGGCGAAGCTACGGGGGGATAAAAGGACCGTGTTCGAGAGTCGAGAAGTGGAGAGTCGGAGAGTCCAGAGGCGGAGAGTAGGAGAGTCGGAAGCAGAGGGTCAAGACTTCGCGGGCGGTGGAGCTGCTCGTCGTGTGCGTTGGAGTCGGAACGGAGGGGACGAGCTGTGGAAAGGCGGCGACACCAGACGAGGGGGTGCCCGCGTCGTGCAGGGAGCTGCACCCGAGGGAGGCCGACAGCGCGACCTGGCCGAGGTGGAGACGCACACCAGGGATAATAAAGATCCTCTATACCCCGAGCATCAGCAACCCCCTCCTGTTTCCCCCCGCGCTGAGATAGTGCGACCAAGGGGGCCCCTTTCCCACTCCCTACCAGACACTGCCCGCGAGGCCCGCGGGGTTGGGGCGCCATCGCCGCTCCGCGTCTCATCACCAGACGGGTAGGCGCGACCCGGTCTCGGCCTCAGGCCCGCCTCATCCTTGAGGGTATTCTTTCCTTGGTTTTGGGTATGTGTTGTCGGCGCCGTCTGTGAAGTAGAATTGTATAAGTGTTGCCGTGTGCTCGGTAGTCGGTATTAGCTCTGCATTGTGTTTTCACTTTTACATTTGCTTGTTGTGTAAATTGCATTGTGTCTTTTCTGTGTGCATTTGGTGGAATTGTATATGTGTGCTTCCCGTGTGCCGCGAATAAATGTGCTTTTGTGTTGAACTGTTTCCCGCTTCGCTTCGTCATTTCTCCCATTGAATCCTCATCTTGCTTCACGTAAAGGGTTGGTAGTGGGCTGAATACGCCCGATAATTAATCGAACCGTCGAGGTCGACGATAACACCGCTCGGTTATTCTGATAGTACGGAACGGGTCGCTTAAGTGGCCCGTGTCCGAAGTCGACCTGCGGCGAGGTGCGATCGCCCGGTCTACCCTCCGCGTGGGTACTTAGGTAGGTCGAATTTGGCGAGCAACCCTATCCCACGCGGGGGCTGATTGGCTCGATCGCGGTGAGACCGAAAGGTCCACCCGTGACTGGTTCCCGGCGTTAGTCCGAGAGGGTCACGACTGGATTGTCCGTCCGGTGGGCGACGTGCCGCGATTCGAGTTACGTGGCCGTCAGCACGCCGGCGGGCGCGAAATCCGCAACAATATATATTGTTGTGGATTCCCGCCCGCCGGCGTGCGGACGATCGCATTTTACCAATAGCGGCCGCTTCGCCCACCGAACGGACAATCTCGTCGCAGCCTTCCGGATCAAACGCCGGAATCCCGCTATGGGTGTGTTTTGGGTGCACACCACAGCCTAATCAACACTCTACCCGTGCTACAGGGTCAATCGCTGAATTGTTGATATACCGAATTAATTGCGCGGGCAGACTACCGGGAGACTACCTCAACGGGGCCTCTTGGAGACGAGCCGCTTAAGCAGCTCACTTTGTTTTGGGATAACCGAGCGGAGTATTATCGTGCATCCCCGTTGGACCCAATCACTTTATCGGCTATTTAAAAACCAACGATATTCCGAACGCAGAACGGCAGCTCAATTAAGGGAAGAGGACGCAACGAACGGGTTAACATTTGAACAAGCACATTTATTTACAAAGCACACATAAACAGTGATGCAGTCATGCAGGTATTCAATTATGCAAGGCCGAACACGCACGCAAGTATACAACCAACAAAAACAATGCAAAAGATCTACTACCGTCTATCTATTATGTACACACTTAACAGTTCTACTTACGGACATGGCGCCAAAACTTTCATTCAAAAGCAACAGAGAAAACTCCAGGAAAGACGAGGGGTAGACTGGACTTCTTGGGGTCTTTATAGGCACGGAGCCGTGCAGACCGCAAAGGCTCCGAGAGACCGGGCTGGCTACCAACAACCCACGTGGTGACTTGCAAGGGCGACCCTCGACGTCCCCTCTCCAACGACCCACGGTAAGGCACGATACGGCAGGCCGCGCGCCTTGGCTCCGCTGCGCTCCTCTCTCTCTCCAGCTCCCTACCGCGGCTCCACACACTGCCCACAACTCCGACACGACACTCTCTCCTCTCCTCCACACAACTCACAACCTCCAGCAGAGAGCGACCTTGCGTTCAGCGCGCCATTTTATCTTCACGGCACCTCGCCCCTCCCTTCCGCCCCCCTCTTCCAGTACGCGCGGGAAGCGACCAGAAGCAGGGCGTTTTTATTTTCATTTTATTTTCATTGAAATCAGCAAACATTACTGCTCTGCATAAAAAGGTATGCATGGTGTTGGCTTAATGGTTTGGGATCCAAGGATCCTGAGTTCAAATCCCACTAGTTGTTGAATTAAAACCAGGTGGGGCTGGCTCTCCCTGTCATCCTTCCGAGGTCGGCAAAATGAGTGCCAGCATGCTGGGATGATTGAGCCATTCGAGCATCCTGTGTCGAAGTGGCGACCCGTCCAGGATTGTGTCCAATAGCCAAGGAGACTGCTTCGGCAGCACCAATTCTCTGCACAGAGTATGGTCACAATCGATGGATGGATGGATAAAAAAGGTGCAAAAACAGATCCCTGCAACTACAGACCAATCAGCCTTCTCCCAATCATCAGCAAGGTTATGGAATCCATCATCGCTTCAGACATTAAATCCTTCCTCTTCTCCAATGGCAATTTGGTTTCAGACCAGGTCACTCTAACCTGGATATGCTGCTTCTGCTCTCCCAACAATGGATGGAGGTCCTCAATGCCAGACAGGAAATCCGAGCCGTATCCCGAGACATATCACATGCTTTTGACATGGTCTGGCCCCCTGCCCTGCTCACCAAACTCTATTCCTATGGTATCCAATGCCATCTCCACTGATGACTCGCAGACTTCCTCTCCTGTCGCAGCCAACGTGTGGCCCGAAATGGAGTTCTCTCATCCCCTCTTCCTGTCCAGGCTGGAGTTGCTCAAGGCAGCGTTCTGGGCCCTGTTCTTTTTCTGGTTTTCATCAATGATCTCTCCGACTCTCTGGAAAATCCACTTTCTCGATTTGCTGATGACTCCACTCTCTGCCGTGACATCCCTCATCCTTCTGACAGACAGGCAGTAGCCTCTTCCCTATCCTCAGACCTTGTCAAAAATCACAAACTGGTCAAACGCAATTTTGCTTATGTATCCATATTGTACACCCTTTGCGTTTTCCTCACCCCTCATCGTGGTCTCCATCCCTTGTTTATCCATCTCCGTCTACTTTCTCCCTCTGCCCTGCTGTTGTTGTTTCCCCTTTTCTTCTGCTGTTCCTTTTGTTATGTTGTGCCCTGATGTGTTCTGTGTAATCGCTCTTCCATGAGCGTAAACCATTTAAAATAATAATAATAATAAATATACATATATATTTTTAAACAATGTCCTGACATTTGTGGACAACACAGATCCTTCGCAGCATTTTTCAGGAACGTATCCCCCGTGAATAGCGGGGTCCGACAGTATAGTTCAGTAAATGTCTATTTTGAAAGTCTCTTCCAAACCAAGTTAATTTAACATATATTTCTTTTTTTTTTAAAGACTGAGAATTACAAAATGTCATGACTTAACCTTTTCATTTCACTTCTTTCCATTAATTTCATTGAATTTCCCGATTATCTCAGCAGAGATCGCCTTTTTTATGCCAGTGAAGGATCCACAATCGGCAGTGTAATGTCATATTTTACTTGAACTCCAACAAAGAAAGCAATTTCAAAGGAAAGAAATAACATTTTTTCTTTCCTGACATTGAAACTCTTTCATAAGTTAAACATAAATAATATTTGAAAAATCATCATCATGAAAGCTATTGAAATTCACCTGATGCAAAAGCGAAAAGATGCCACATGTAATTAATGCTTCATCATCTCTATTTTAACTGCAAGAAATAATATCATTGTGTTATAAGATTAGTCATAGTTCCAATCATGAATCAATTTCACTTTGAGTCTTCATCATGCTTACTCAATGTCTCGGAAACATCTCGTATTGATCACAGACAAGGTGAGGAGCCAATCCACTCAATAATATTTGGGTTCTACACAGATCCTCTTGTCATCCTTGGTGCAACAACATTTCTCTTTTCCACAGCAGTCACAGTCACACTTGCAAGTCTTGGAGTGGTGATCACATTCGAGGCAAGAGGGATCCGGGCATTCACCGCACTTCTCATCGCAACAATGTTCTACGGTGAGGTATAAAAACGCAATGAAGAATGCAGTTCCGATAATAATATCTCAGTCTTAGTCACATTTCCCAATCACGTATCACATCCCCATCAACTTAAAATTACATGTTGAAATTGTTGCAAACCCTTCGAAGCAATATTTTTTTTTAACGTGGATCTCAACAAAAGGTCTAAGGAATTGATGTAACAACTCTTTCTTTGGGAACAATCTTCCCACCAACTCCAGTCACTTTGTAGGTGGTACCATCCATGTTCCCTTACCACTCGAAGTTATCATCAAAATAAGATTATATATTTGCTCTAAATCATCGATAAAATTAGCATTGCATTCCCTCACCATCTTTTGGTGCTACACAGATCCTCTTGTCATCCTTGGTGCAGCAACATTTCTCTTTTCCACAGCAGTCACAGTCACACTTGCAAGTCTTGGAGTGGTGATCACATTTGAGGCAAGAAGGATCCGGGCATTCACCGCACTTCTCATCGCAACAATGTTCTACAGTGGGGTATATAAAAAAAGCAATGAACAATTCATTTACGATGGAAATACGTCTCAGTCTTCGTCACGTTTCCCAATCGCATCACATCCCCATCAACTTGAAATTACATGTTGAAATTGTTGCAAACCCTTCCAAGCAATATTTAATTTGAATGTAGATCTCAACAGAAGTTCCAAGGAAGTGCTGCAACAACTCACTCACTGTTCGAGAACAATCTTCCCACCCACTCCAATCGCTTTGAAGGTTGTACCTTCCATGTACCCTTACTTTTTGAGTTGTAATCAAAATTAGATTTAAATATTTGCTGTAAATCATCGATATAATTAGCATTGCACTCCCTCACCATCTTTTGGTGCAACACAGATCCTCTTGTTATCCTTGGTGCAGCAACATTTCTCTTTTCCACAGCAGTCACAGTCACACTTGCAAGTCTTGGAGTGGTGATCACATTCGAGGCAAGAAGGATCCGGGCATTCACCGCACTTCTCATCGCAACAATGTTCTACAGTGGGGAGGGGGAGGGGGATGAGGGGGAAACAAAAGGACACTTAAGTATCATCAGGGGTGTGGGGTGCGTCTCATTCAAAATCTTTCCTTGTCAAAGCTGAAATTTTATCGACCTACAAGGCCTTATTCTGCAGCTTTATGGAGTACTGCTCACCCCTCTGGGGTGAGGCACCTCCCTCACCCCTTGCTCAGATTAATACCATGGTGATCAAGGCCTTTAACATCATTTGAATCGCGTGTAATGAAGCTGAGTCGATGGGCCGATCACTTTTTCATCACGCACAGGTCGGTGTTCTCTCTGTCTTATACCGCCATCTTTCTGGTCTCGCATCTTCTGCCCTTTCCATGCTCTGTCTCTCCACCCCCTCCCACACTCCTATGTTTCTGCAGTTACACACAGTCCACCATCAACCCTCTTCTGGTGAAACTACCTAAATCCAGGATCACTGCTCACTTCCACTCATTTGTTGCTGTTTTTCCCCACCTGTGGAACCAACTTCGCCATCCTCTTCCATCTCATTCTTCCCTCAAGGTCTTAAAGACAGCTGTTCACTGCCATCTCAGGTCACCCCCCATCCAAACCATATATTCTACCCTCATAAAGTACGCCCCCTCCCCTGCCACCTTTTTCCGAGTTTCCAGTTCTCTCGTTCCACTTCTGTAATTGAAAATTTGCAGCTGTATCCATCCTGTTTGCTCACCCCCAATGTCCTTCCTTTCCCCTCATTCTTCCCCATATCCCTTATTTCTCAAGTCTTCCTGTATTTTGCCCCTCAACCATACTATTGGTGTGTTCTCGCCCCCCCCCCTCGTATGTCTATGTCCTCATCAGGTTCTGTTTACTCCTCCCACACATCACCCCTCCCCCACTCTCTTTGAGTGAAGAATTATATAAGGAAACTGTTGCCAACCCGAACAAGCAACATTTTTGAAGTCCTCATCTCAACATAAATTTCAACGAGGTGCTGGAAGCAAGAACAATCTTTTTCCTCCAATCATGTTGCAGTTTTCTACGTTCCATCCTCCCTTTGGTTGGTGTTGTCATCATGATTTGATTTCCTCTTACATGTACATATTTGTTGTATTCATTTTAAACACCCTCACCATCTTTTGGTGCGACACAGATCCTCTTGTCATCCTTGGTGCAGCAACATTTCTCTTTTCCACAACAGTCACAGTCACACTTGCAAGTCTTGGAGTGGTGATCGCATTTGAGGCAAGAGGGATCGGGGCATTCTCCACACTTCTCATCGCAACAATGTTCTAATGTTGGGGAATAACAAAGCAATGAAGAATGCAGTTTCGATAACAATATGTCTCGGTCTTCATCACGTTTCCCAATCACATCACATCCCCATTAACCTAAAATTACATGTTGAAATTGTTGCAAAACCTTTCAAGCAACATTTACTTTTAATGTGGGTCTCAACAGAAGATCTAACGAAGTGCTGTAACAACTCACTATTCGGGAACAATCTTCGCACCCACTCCAAATCACTTTGTATAGGTTGTACCTTCCATGCTCCCTTAATTTGTAAGATGTAATGAAAAATAGATAAGATCTTTGCTCTAAATCATCAACCAAATGAGCATTGCACTCCCTCACCATCTTTTGGTGCAACACAGATCCTCTTGTCATCCTTGGTGCAACAACATTTCTCTTTTCCACAACAGTCACAGTCACACTTGCAAGTCTTGGAGTGGTGATCGCATTCGAGGCAAGTGGGATCGGGACATTCTCCGCACTTCTCATCGCAACAATGTTCTACGTTGGGGTATAACAAAACAATGAAGAATGCATTTTCGATCACGATATGTCTCGGTCTTCATCATGTTTCCCAACCACATCACATCCCCATTAGCCTAAAATTACATGTTGAAATTGTTGCAAAACCTTTCAAGCAACATTTACTTTTAATGTGGGTCTCAACAGAAGATCTAAGGAAGTGCTGTAACAACTCACTATTCGGGAACAATCTTCGCACCAACTCCAAATCACTTTGTGTAGATTGTACCTTCCATGCTCCCTTAATTTGTTAGATGTAATGAAAATTAGATCAGATCTTTACTCTAAATCATCAACCAAATGAGCATTGCACTCCCTCACCATCTTTTGGTGCAACACAGATCCTCTTGTCATCCTTGGTGCAACAACATTTCTCTTTTCCACAACAGTCACAGTCACACTTGCAAGTCTTGGAGTGGTGATCGCATTCGAGGCAAGAAGGATCCGGGCATTCACCGCACTTCTCATCGCAACAATGTTCTACAATGGGGTATAAAAAAAGCAATGATCAATTCAGTTACGATAAGAATATATCTAAGTCTTCTTCAGCTTCTGTCCATTCCTCCCTCCCATCACCCTCCCCTCCTCCTCTCCCCCTCTCCTCTCATCCCCACCTCCCCTACACCCACTTGACTGAAGTGGCATTTGTGGAAACTGCAGTCATGCCTTCCATGCAACGTTTTATAATTTCGTTGTCTCAATAGGAATTTTAAGGAGGTGATGGGTTGTCTCACAATTCAGGAATAATCTTCCCCTTGCAATCACATTTTAGGTTTACCTTCTTCCATGCACCCTTACTTTTTGAAATCATTATTAAAGTTGGATTTTTGCTCCAACTCGTTTGTTGTGTTGGAATTGCAGCCGATAGATCACAGCAGGTGGGCAACTTATGTCCTGTGGCCATGGACAAGATTGCCTCGATGTTTCACCAAGCAAACTATGAGCCACGTCTCACCCATACGAAGGGCTTTCATTCCAGTTTTTATACTGACTGCCAGTTTAGTCCACACGAAAAGGTAGAGAATAACTTCTCGGCGATTCCATTGCTCAACCTTGCGTGTTCCTCGATCTGTGTCTTTTATGTTTAACTGCCAACAGTTCTTCCTACAGACACTTCGAGTGATACAAAAGTTTCTTTCTGATTAACGATTTTTTTTTTTGTAGACCTTGGTCGAGGCTCGTATGAGAGCTAACACACAACTCACAGCAAGGAGGCATGAGACAAGAGGGGCGGGAGTGGACGGGACAAAACAGTGGGGAACAGACACATTAGGTGAACTGTGGAAGGGAGAGGGATGGGGATGGGACGGGGAACATGGCGAAGAGAAGATGGACATTTCAGGGACTTTCAGGAAGGAAAGCAGGAGAAATGAAGGAAGTGGGCTTGGGTGGATTATCGGGGGTAGAAAAGATCGAGGATTTGGATGGGGGAAGATAAGAGGTGGTGGTGAACAGCTGTTTTGAAAGCCTGGAGGGAAGAATGGGAAAGAATAGAGTGAGGAAGTTTATTCCAAAGGCGGGAAAAAAGAGGAATGAAAGAGTGAAGATGAGCAGTGATTCGTGATTTTGGTAGTTTTACCAGAAGGGGGTTGTTGGCGGACCTTGAGCGCCCTGTGGAAATGTGGTGGGGACAAATCGCAGAGAGAGCAGGGGGGGGGGGCAAGGCTGGAGAGGAGTCGGTAGAAGACAGAAAGACCACCGACCAACCTGCAGTGATTGAGTGAGAGGCCCAAAGACTCAGCTTCATTGCGGGAGATGCCGATGATCTTAAATGCCCTGGTTTCGACAGCGTGAAGCCGAGAAAGGTGGGAGGCAGGAGCACCAGCCCAGAGGGGAGAGCAGTACTCCATCAGGCTACGGACAAAAGCTTTGTAAGTGGTCAGGAGATCAAGAGGGCCGAGGAAGGACTTAGCACGACGGAGGATTCCCAGTCGGCGACTGGCTTTTGAGGCGAGGTTGGAAATGTGACTTTCCCAGGAAAGGTCATGGCAGATAGTGAGACCTAGAAGCTTGAAAGAAAAGACTTCTTCCAGAGGATTGTTGAGAAAGTGGATGGGGGGGTTTTGTAAATGGTCCTTTCGAAGAGACATAGTGAGAGTGTGAGATTTGTCTGGATTGAAAGACATGTTCCACGTGTTGGACCAGTTTGTGATTTTATCCAGATCTGCAGTGAGTGAAGAAGCTGCTGCTTGCCGGTCTGAGGGATGACAGATGGTACGGCAGAGGGTGGAGTCGTCGGCAAAGAGAAATAGAGGATTTTCCAGAGAGTCCGAGAGATCATTGATGAAAACCAGAAAAAGAACAGGGCCCAGAACGCTACCTTGAGGAACTCCAGCCTGCACAGGAAGAGGGGATGAAAGAACTCCATTTAGGGCCACACGTTGACTGCGACAGGAGAGGAAGTCTGCGAGCCATGAGTGGAGATGACCTTGAATACCATGGGAAGAGAGTTTGGTGAGTAGGGCAGGGTGCCAGACTGTGTCAAAAGCACGTGATATGTCCAGGGATACGGCTCGGATTTCCTGTCTGGCATTGAGGACCTCCATCCATTGATGGGAGAGCAGAAGCAGCATATCCAGGGTAGAGTGACCTGGTCTGAAACCAAATTGATGATTGGAAATCAAGCCATTGGAGAAGAGGAAGGATTTCATATCTGAGGCGATGATGGATTCCATCACCTTGCTGATGATTGGGAGAAGGCTGATTGGTCTGTAGTTATAGGGATCTGTTTTTGCACCTTTTTTATGCAGGGCAGTGATGTTAGCAGATTTCCAAGCAGATGGCAGATGACCTTGGGCAAATGAGAGGGTGAATAGAACAGAGAAAGGGTGAGCAAGAGCAGAAGAGCAGTCTTTGAGGACACGTGGGCTGATGCCGTCTGGACCGGTTGCAGAATCTGACTCGAGGTTTGAAAGCAAGCTCTCCACCTTGTCAGGAGAAAAGCATACAGAGTCCAGGGACAGTTGGGTGCGACTGGGTAAAGTGGGTAGAGATAGAGATGGGTTTAGGACACAAGATTTAGCTGCAAACACCGAGTTTAGACATTCAGCTTTATCACGTGTGGAATCAGCAGTGCGGCCATTTGAGGTAAGGGAGGGGATGGAGGGGGAACATACACCAGAAACAGATTTGATTAAACGCCACCAGGATTTTGAGGAGGGAGAGAGGTTTGAGAGTTCAGACTTGAGATGAGAAAGATGTTGTTTTCTGGCTCTCCTGAGGGTAGATACACACTTGTTCCGAGCTTTGTGGAAAGAACTGAGATTGCCCTCAGTTGGGTTTGCTTTCCATGAGGCAAAGGCAAGTTGTTTCAGGACAACTCCCTCGCCACAAGCTTCAGTAAACCAAGGGCGGGAGGAAGGGTAAGACAACTGAACACGAGAGGGGATAAATCTGTGCATGAGGGAGAGCAAGTTTCTTTGAAAGAATTCCCAGGATGAGTTGATGTTTGAGGAAGTAATGATAGGAGACCAGTCTGTAAGTTTGATGGCTGCTCGGAGACCCTGCCAGTCGGCTTGAGTGAAATGCCAGACTCGACGGCGGTGAGGTGGTTCTCTGATAACAGCCAGAGAGATGTCCACTTTGACAAGGACGTGGTCAGAAGAACCAATTGGAGCGAAGGAAGAGCAGCAGATATTGTCAGGGAAATTTGTCAAAATCAGATCCAGAAGAGATGGAGTACCATTGGTTGAGATCCGGGTCGGGAAGTTGACCGATTGAGTCAGTCCCAATGAGTCGCAGAAAGCTTTTGCTGAGGTGCCATGGCAGGTGAGAGAGGTACCCACACCTAGCCAACTGGCGTGATGACAATTGAAGTCACCACATAAGAGGAAGAGAGAGTTTGGATGAGAAGATAGAAGATGGTCCATGTTTTCGGATAGTGAGGTGTAGATGGAGTCATCACTGTTCGGTGGACGGTACAGTACATATATAAACATGAGGTGGGAGTGGAGGGGAAGCCGAAGCCAGAGGTATTCCTGGGGGTGTGGGGGAGTGAGAGCAGTGCATGGAGAGTGAGGAATAGAGTCTTTGATGAAGAGAGCAACACCTCCACCAGGACGAGGCTCAGGTCTGTCATACCGTAAGAGGGAGTAGCCAGGGAGAGATACTTGGAAGTCAGACACGTCTTGGGAGAGGAAAGTTTCTGTTAGGCAGATAATGTCTGGTTTGTCAGTGGCAACCTGTATGGAAAGATCTGAAAGGTTTGAGCGAAGGCCCCGGATATTTGAGGTCCACACTTTTAATGAAGAGGAAGGGGAGGAGGCTTTGGGTGCAGGAGGTGGAGGGGGAGGGGAGGGTAGGACAAGGGACGAGGGGGCAGGTAAGGAGGGTTGCTGAAGGAGTGTGGGGTATTGCAGAACAGCGAGGGGAGGGGGCCGAATGAGGAGGAGAAAAGGCTCTGTGGTGCTGGGGGAGAGGGGGGACAAGAGACAAGGAAGAAGGCAGTTGAGGATTTGAGGAGGTGGAGTGAAGAGATGGAGGTGAGAGGGCAGTGGAGGGAGGCAGGTTGGTGGATGAGAGGGGGGCAACTTTGAGAAGGAAGAGTGAGGGGGATGAAAGGTGGGAGAAAGGTGAGGGGGAATTTTTTAGAGAGGTGAGAGGGAGGCTTGGAGGGAGAAGAGTGGGATGGTTGCTTTGAGAGTGAGAGTGAGGGATGAGGGGGGTGAGGGGGTGAGTTGGCACTGAAGTTGGAAAAAAAGAATGTTTGATGGAAAGCGAGCATCCATTGCAAACTGTGGTTTTGAAAAGTTTTAGGTCAGAGATGCGATTTAACACAATTCTTGATGGATGCAATGAAGGCGAATTCAGAGCATGGAGAGAAGTAGCGCTGTAATAGTTGGATTTTTTAGGCAAGGAATGAAGGAAAGGTCGAAATGAGAGCAGTCTGTTAAAATAGCAGAAGAGTAGTGCATTGTGAAACAGTAAAGAGTACCACATGTGTGAGAGAGGAAGATGAAGCATTATAAGATCGTTTTTGTAGTTAAAAATAATGTATGAGAGAGTTCAACAGATTAGGTCATGGAAGTGTAAAAAAAAAAAAAAATCGAGGAAGAAGACGAGGAGGAAGTTAAGAGGAAGAAGAAGAAGCAGGTTCGGGAGAAGGTGAGCGTGTTGTTGTTGTTGTTGGGTATATATATATATATATATATATATATATATATATATATATATATATATATATTTTTTTTTTGTTGTTAATATTAATATATGACAGAGTTCAACAGATTAGGTCATGGAAGTGTAAAAAAAAAAAAATCGAGGAAGAAGACGAGGAGGAAGTTAAGAGGAAGAAGAAGAAGCAAATCGGGAGAAGGTGAGCGTGTTGTTGTTGTTGTAGGGTATTTTGTTTTTTTTTTTTTGTTGAGATAAGAAAGAGATTAGTTGGGAGAATGGGGGATGTTTGGAAAGTGGGGAGCATCAAAATTGAAGGTAATGGGGAGGATAGAAATTGAAGGTAATGGGGAGAAAAAACAAATTAATAAGAGAAATATTAATATGATTTATATGATGGGAAAGGTTAAAGCTTATCTCTCAATTTAAATTATTTCATGGACTTTAAAAAGGCTAATTGTGTTGCACTCTTGGTTTCTCTCAGAGCCAAAGCTCTGAGCTACTTTTGCCATCCAGTGCAAAATGTTGGTGCAACATCAAGCGATGGAGGTCAGATTTGTCTTAAAATAGGGCAAAATATAGCTATTTTAAATTGCTTGACTCAATGAAGATGTGTATTAAATCTACTTTAATCCAGATGTTCAGATTGATTTTAAAGATTACTGGAAGAGACAATAAAGAGACAGTACATTGCATCAAGAAAATTGAAATGAAAATGAAATAACCAATCAGCAGCTTTTGAAATGCAGCACGGGAAGCGGCTGCCATTAATGGGAGACAGACAAATGCACGGTCCGAATCACACCACGGTTCACAATTTAGTTCATACTGTGTATATATATCTTCTTCTTCTTCTTTCGGCTGCTCCCGTTAGGGGTCGCCACAGCGGATCATCCGTATGATCCGCATAGTGATTTGGCACATGTTTTACGCCGGATGCCCTTCCTGACGCAACCCTGGTCGCCTCATACGACAGAGGGATATGGTACACCTATTCTCACTGGGGTATACACCGGCCCAGTATACTGGTACTCATTTCGCCGACCTCGGAAGGATGACAGGCTGAGTCAACCCCCTGGTGTATTAATTCAGTGGCCCAACGGGGCTTGAACTCAGGACCTTTTGGATCCCAAGCCGCTGCCCTAACCACTGCGCCAACACCAGGCATATACTGTGTGTGTGTGTGTGTGTGTGTGTGTGTGTGTGTGTGTGTATGTATATATATATATATATATATATATATATATATATATATATATATATATATATATATATATATATATATATATATATATATATATATATATATATATATATATATATATATATATATACATACATACATACATATGATTAAGTATTTGTGGTGAAGGGGATTATTCTCTTTGTGGTTGATTAATTATTTTATTGGAGGGAACAGTTTATAGTGTGTGCCGACCTGTGTAACCATATACAATTAATGCTGGTTGTAAAACGCTACCTTCACTGAGCTATGTAACTTTGGATGAAGAATGAAAATTGGGATTTTGTAAATGCGTGTGCAGGAATTAAATTAATCAGTTTTTTTGTCAATGTACTGCCTTGGTTATTTATTCTGTACACATCTACCTTAAGTGGCTGAACTTATGTAAAGTAAATGTATGGTCACAATTGCAACTATATTTATTGCTTGGCTAATCCTTCTGATTGGATCACAATGAGGTCTTTTGGACCATTTTGAGCTAACACTACAGCAATTTCTTCAGTGTTTTGAGTCTGAATTATCATTTTCTGTCTCTGAATGCGCATCGACCAACATTAAAACACACCACGATAAGACTACACTGAAGTGTTCCTCAAGCTCTCCCCTTTCACGCCAAATGCCCCAGGATGAGATTTGGCAGAAAAACCAGATGACGAAACTGGTGGGATCTCTTTCAAGCAAGGTTTGTTTAAAGTCGGCTTTTGAATAAAAGACACAAATAAGGAAGTGTTTGAACAACACAATAACATTTAAGTGAAATAACCGGCAGTATGACTGTAAAATGTTATGTGCAGGTGCTGAGATACATTGCGCGATTGTGCAATCACTTTAGAGGGTACCATATTGGAAGAAAACAACAACAAGAAAAAGAGTAAGCAGATTGCAGACCCTCACCAGGACTTGTTTTGTGTTGTGTATTTTGTGTGGCGTTTGTGTACTGGTGTGCTACATTATTAATAAGAGAAATAATTAGAACTGCCACTGTATAAATGCCTGCAGTGATGACTGGATCAGCCATTTAAGCGAAGATTTTTGAAGGTTTAAGGAAAAAATGAAAAAATATGGCTGCCGAATCATGTGACTGGTGACATCATGAAACAAATTTCGGGGACATTTTATCCTGAGGTGACCCTCAAAAATTTTCATACTGATCGGATGTCGCGTTGTACATATGCAATTATGATATCATAACGAAGGCACCGATGTTATTAAAAAAATCACACTCATTCCCCATGAGTAGTACTTGTTGCATGCCAAGTTTCAATTTTTTTCCTTGGTGTGGTTTCAGAGATTGAAGTCCAAAGTTTTTTCCGTTTTTTCCAATATGGCTGCACACCACGTGACCTATGACGTCATAATTATTTAAACATTCGACATGAATAGTCGCACCGATGGTGAAAATTTGGTCTCAATCCGACAAGCGGTTGTGGAGAAAAACATGAAAGTTCTGTATGGACAAACAAACAAACAAACGGACCCAAATGCAATACCTTCTCCTTCGGTGAGGGTAACAATACCAGGTCGACACCATTGAAAAGTTGTGCAGGTTGCAGAGTTGTAAAGTCTATTCGTACTACCCTGGAAGAGTGTTATTGTCGGGTTGGTAAGAAAAGAGACACGGTTTGATAACATGGGGCATTGGTTACAAACTCTCGTCGGTTTTGGAATTTGTCTTCTCGTGGCTCGTAGATAAGGCACGGATGTCTGTCTATACGTTGGAATCCGTTGTCCATTTTACGGTAAAAAAAAAACCCCGGCAACCGAGTTGTCTGCACTAATTTCATGTAAGAATTTCAGGACACGAGACCATTATTATCTTCGCATTTCCAACCACTTTGTGAGTTTCACCTTGCAACAAAATTCTGTTTCTGAGAAAACTAATTTGATTTCATTCTGTTGATTCAAGTCTTTTGTCTAAATATTGACATTGCACCACTCACCGTGTTTGGGTTCTACACAGATCCTCTTGTTATCTTTGGTGCAGCAACATTTCTCTTTATCACAGCAGTCACAGTCACACTTGCAAGTCTTGGAGTTGGGATGAAATTCGAGGCAAGAGGGATCCGGGCATTCACCGCACTTCTCATCGCAACACGGATCTGCAGTGGGGGACAAAACAAGGAACAATTACATTTCAACAAGACTGTGTCTCAGTCCTCTTCTGATCGTGCTCGTACACCCACGGCTCAAGTATGACTGAAAAAAACAAACAAACAAAGATAATGACACCGAGTTCAACCTTTCCAAGCAACATTTTTTAATGTCGGTTTTGCAACAAAAGGTTTAAGGAGGTGCTGTAATAATTCACTCTTCAGGAACAATCTTCCAACTCCAAATCACTTTGTGCGTTTCATCCACACCCCCTTCCAATCATCATCATTCCATTTCGTTTTCCGCTTCAAGTCAACTTTGCTATTCATCTTGAACGTCCTCACCATGTTTTGGAACTACACAGATCCTCTTGTCATCCTTGGTATTGCAACACATCTCTTTGCCAGGGCAATCATTGTCACACCAGCAAGGCTTGCAGTTAATGTGGCATTCAAGGCAAGAGGGATGCGGGCATTCACCGCACCATTCATTTCCCCACAATACTGAAGTGGGGAGAGAGAGGAAGTTGGAGAAAAATATAGGAAGCAATCAATTTTGTCGTTGTGCTGTTCCTTTGTTCTATAATTACCATGGTAGTCTTATTCAAACTGTCAGAGGAACGGTTGCACTCACATTCCTAGTTGTTAACATCTACGGTCAACTTATGAGAGTTCTTGACGACCGCTGCAGTCATGGGTAAGATGATTGAGTCATTGAGGTTATTTGTAGAGCATTCTTTTTGGGTGTTTTTAACGTTTATTCTATCCGTCATAACCTCGATACATTAGTGGACTTAACAAAGACTCTTCTGCCCCTGGAATACTAATGTAACTGAGCTCCACCCGTGCTGTACTTTATCCATCGGCCAATGGTATTTACGGTGTTTACTCATTCACTAAAAGTAAAGATATGTTAAGGGGACTTTTTAGTCGAGTTCCCACAATCGGGTCCCGTGACCGTTTTTCCGGGACCAAGGTTTGAAGGTTGATTTTAGTCAATTTGAGGGTGCTGAATAAAATGAGCTGGGGTGAACCTTGTGAAAATGTGGGCTAACTCGGCCAGATGTGAAAATTCAAAATGGCCGCCATGCCACTTCCAGTATATCAAAAATTGCATATCTTTGGTTCTACATATCTGGCTTGCATGCCAGATTGTTTTTGTAAATTATGCCTATGGTGTGGAAAATTCCATCAAAGACAGTGAGCATGAGCATCGTAAATCCACGACAGCATATAGAGATGGGTCCAGAAATGTGTACATGAAAACATCAGATAGGTTTCCTGCCACAAAGAACTTCCAGGTGCTGTTCAGCAATCAGGGAAACAAACAAAGGCTGCAAAAGTTTCTAAAGGATGAGTTCACCATGCTTGTAAAGAATCATAGAGAAATTGACTTTGTGTCCTCCATCAGGCAAAATTGTTGGAACATCTCCTCCCGAGAAAGGATGGAAGAATTTGAATGTAGTCACATTGAGGCGGACACAATGCTGTTCTTCATCGATTTGCAAATCCGAAAAGCAGGAAAAATGGAGACAGTCGTGATTGATGCCGAGGACACAAATGTAGTGATTCTTTCTGCATATGTTGCACATCAACTGGAGGGCACCCTTGCTATCAAACAGAAAGACAAAATCATCAGCTGCAGAGACCTTTGCTCTGATGATGTCACTGAAATAATAATCCCATTACACATCCATAGTGGATCTGATACAACATCTGGCTTCTATGGACATGGGAAAAACACAGTTTATGAAAAAGGAACAGGAACTCAGGAGGCACGCAATTTTTTGAAAGATGTTGGCAAAACACTTCCAGTGACACAAGAGGTGCTTCAGCAAATGGCCACATTCACTATTAGACACATCTATAATGACACAATCAGTAAAACGTTAGGTGAAGCCAGAGCACGGAAGTGGGGTCAGATGAAAAACAAGTCCACGTCCCGCATCCCACCAGATCCAGATTCTCAGAATCTGCATGTGACGCGAAGTAACTACCAAGTTTACATTCAACTAAATTATGACAAGCCGGATGCACCCCCAAATCCCACCAACCATGGATGGACAATTAAAGACGGTAGATGTGTGTCAGTGAGGTATACCCATGATGCACTCCCAAGAAGTTTACATGACTTGGTTGAACAAGAACAGACATTGTTGCACGATGATGAGGCTGAAAGTAATGATGAAGTTTGTGACTCTGGAGCCAGCGACTCAGATAGTGACTGAAGGATTACATGTATGTGTTTCAATGGAGATTTCATTTAATTTACAACTGTAAAAACATTGCCACAGTCAAAATATGAGATATTAATATTATTTTATTATGACTGTCTTAGATAAAAGACAGTTTGGACAGTACATCAAACTTTGGTCAATGCAAATTACAAGAATACTTACCGGGAAAGCGTCAATTGCCGGGAATTCAGATAATTCATGTTTTATTTCATTTTTCCATTGAAACAATGTTGCTCTTCAGACAAAATGAAGGAATGTTGATATTCTTTCATCAGATTACTGTTCTAGAT
Organism: Eptatretus burgeri; assembly: GCF_056783735.1. Classification (NCBI taxonomy): domain Eukaryota; kingdom Metazoa; phylum Chordata; class Myxini; order Myxiniformes; family Myxinidae; genus Eptatretus; species Eptatretus burgeri. The sequence goes on along the minus strand of NC_140963.1, from coordinate 120,937,667 downwards.
AAAGTACAGGAGGGACATACAAAAGAATGATATAACCTACCTGAATAGTGTAAAAGTTGAGAAATTGATATTATGTACACATCATGTTCTGAAAATAGACAATGATTGCGTCCTTTTCTTCTTGTCTCAATTTGTTGTGCACTTCCACATATAAACAAACATTTACTTGCATGAAAAGATTCACTGCCAATAATATTATGAGAAGAAAATTGATTTTTTACTATTTTCCAGATCTTACTCAACGACAATCTTGGATTTGGCCCCCGAAAAGTTATATTTCATATTTTGTGACTTAACCCTTAAATATAGCAATCTGGAATGGTAATATATGACATCCTTGACCTTCAAAATATATATTTTGACCCAAAAATCAGAAAAATCGGACATGTAGAACGAAAGATATGCAATTTTTGATATACTGGAAGTAGCATGGCGGCCATTTTGAATTGTCGCATCTGGCCGAGTTAGCCCACATTTTCACGAGGTTCACCACAGCTCATTTTAATCAGCACCCTCAAATTGACTAAAATCAACCTTCAAACCTTGGTCCCGGAAAAACGGTCACGGGACCCTATTGTGGGAACTCGACTATTTATTCCTGCTACGCGTTCTGCAAAACATGGTCGATAACATGTGGAGTGCCCTGTACTGGCCAACCCTGTTCTCCTTAACACGAAAAAGGTTTTGGTTAACAATCTGGGTACAAGTTCAATTCTTGACATGGTCTAAGAAATTAAGTTCAAGAAAGTCAAAAGGGAGACTTGGTGGCGTAATGGTTCGAGCCTCTGTTCCAAATCTTGGAGGTCAGTGGTTCAAACACCAGTAGAGTCGTAACAAAGACTTTAAAAATGGTACGTACTGCTTACTTGTTCGACGTTTAGCAATTAGAAGGTTAAGGGCACAGACAATCTCCATAGGTTTGCATCCATGGGGAGGAGGAAATTCCTCCTTAGGAAATGCCATTGTTGTGGTCGCCGGGAGCCAGAGTGCCCCGGGAAGTGACGGCACTTCTCCTAAGCTCAGTGGCTGTGTTTGTCTCATCTAACAGTTCTGTGTTATGTCTCATGCATTCATCAGTATGTCCATGTGTGTGAGATGTGTGTGGCAGCTCCGCTATGAGCCTTAGATCGTGTGACAGAGAGGTTTCAAACTCTCAACCAAACTTGCAGTCCACAAAACTGTGGTCATACCTACCCTCCTGCATGTGTATGAGACATGGACAACTTATTCCAGACATATAAAGCAGATGGACCGGTTCCACAGCAAATACATTCGGAGCATCATGTGCATCAAGTGGCAGAATAAAGTGCCCTTTATTGAGGTGCTGAATAGAGCCGCTTTGACTGGAATCGAAGCATCCATAATCAAGGCTGAGATCAGATGGAGTGGACATTCATAAAGTATGACTGATAAAATTCCCAAGGCAATCATGTACTCTCAGCTTAAATTTGGTCATCGCAAGTTACCAAAAGAGAGGCCAAGGCTAAGATTCACAGATTCCCTGAAGGCAAACGTTTGGAAATGTGGCAGGGCCAACCATGGACTGGGAGAGCCAAGCTTCAGACAGAACTGCCTGGAGAGAACATTGAAAAAGAAGGAGAAGAAGAGACATCACTTATTATGAATAAAGAATCCAGAAAGCTCAGGAGAAAAGGCAAGCTCGAAAGAGCAATCAAGCTCAGCCAAATCAGCCAGTTTTTCCATGTCCTGAGTGCAGAAAGCCATGCAGATGGAGGATGTTGCTGTTCAGCCCATTCGCAGACGCACAAGTAATGAATAAAAACCTACGCATGAAATGGCTATCTTGGACAACGAATGGGCAACCAACGACGACGATGGCTATTGTAAATAAATAAGAGGATCACTGTGAAACACAAACATGTTAAATGGGTAATTTTTCACCACCGTCAAATATATAGGGCGTTCAAGAAGTTATACGAATGAGATGCTCACATGAGTCGTCCATAGAACGCATGACAAATTGTGTTTTCATTTTTCAAAACATAAGATTCTCAGATTGGTGAGAAAATAAAAATGTATTATTAACTCACATATTAACCTTGTTATACATTTTTGGCATGTCTTGGACAACACTGTGAGTATATCATTCATACAACGCCCTCCATATTTCTCATGGTAATCTGAACATGAAGACGTCTCATGGCATGATTTGGTCACAAAGCCTCCTCTGACTTGGTACCATAGAAGGTAATAACAGAAGTTGTGGTTGAAAAACTTGCCTAGCGGTACTTTTGTAAGTTTTGAAACATGTCCTTCGTTGACCGATCATGACGGGCGACAATGTTCAGTGATAGGGCTTTTGACAAGCACAGCATATCCAAGCAGAATAAATTCATTCATTCATTTTGCATGCTCGTTGCATCATTGTTGAGAGTGTGGCTGGTTATACAGCAGGAATTTGTAATTTGTTCAGGGTGCTGGTGATAGCTCGCCTACTCTTCAGGATGGGTATCGAAGGATCGATCTTTCATGTCCACCAATGACCAATGCTGGAAGAAGAGTCCTTCGGATGTAAGCTGTGCATCACCCTGCCTGCGAAACACTGGGACGTCAGTTTATCGCTGGGTCGAGATTCGAACCCAGGCTCGGCAGCTCAGAGGCGATTGCGCATACCTCTGGAGTCTTGGCCAGCCATGCCAGCCCGAGCAGAATAAATTACATCACAAAATACATCATCAGCTCACATGATAACAGTTATTAAATATCACTGGGCTTTAATGCTTCTTCAATTTCTATTATCGATGGTGGAACTAACAGAATACAAAACGGGATAATTAATAAGCAAAACTCACTTGCGCTGTAGACTGTGGCTGGCACAAAAGCCACTAAAAGAAGCAGAAGAGTTTGAAGTGAGATCTGCATCGTCTGTAACTTCTCAAGATCGTTGAAGACTTCAATACTGACAGTGTTGAGAATGGCTACAAGTGGAAATGTCAGCTATTTATTCATCTCATGCGAAGCACACCCATTGAGCCAAGAACCAATGATTCTTTACACGTTGATCTTTTGCCTCTTTTGGGCTGTTAAAAAATAGAAACACTATCTGCACAGAAATCTCGTTGCATACACTCATTGTGCTATGTATATACCGAACATAGCTATTGAAGGCAGTGCACAAAAATAAGAATAATTGGAAGAATCATAATGTAATGGAGCAAGTATTCCATCAAAGTTCTTGCCTCTTTTGGAGTTACCAGGAATTGATTGATTAAGCATATTGGCAGGCTGGTTCAAACATGTTTGATATGACGAAGATTCTGTTTAAAAGCGGTTGTCGAAACATGGATAAATGCTATGTTAAATCGGAAATGAAGCAAGACAATGTTTTAAAGATAAATAATAACGATGAAAATGAATGGTTTGATGATGAAAAAAAACCCCCAAAACACCGCAGCTATAAAGCTGATAAGACCATATTATATCGTTATAAAGCAATAAAGCTCACAAAAACATCGCAGCTATAAATGATTTACAAGATAAAAACAACTGATAATCATAACATAACAGATGAACACAATGAAAAGAACATAATAACAATCATGACGAGAAAGGCACTCGGTAGACCACGTACCCTCACCACGCAATGCCTCATGCAGGAGAACATATCGGACAAGTACTTCACAAGTTATGGCCATTTATTTACCAAACCAATGACAAGACATGTTGCTGCGTAGGCATGGCCGATGGGGAAAGGGCGCCATTTAGTTCCCGTAGCGTACGAGTGGCACTGGTCAATGGCAGTGATTGTCATGGCAAGCAAAGACAGGGAGGTAAACTTGATTTTAATTGGGACTTGATCAAATCGATGTGAGATTGAAAACACGTACTTTTTCCTGAAACGAACAACCAAGCAGCTTGGAGAGTGCTCGCCATGTGGCTTAAGCATTCAAGCAAGCACTTCAACTAAACGGTCAAAATGAAACGGCTTCCTTGGCACGCAAATGGCAATCACTGACCCGTCATATTAAGCATACACCTCCCGGAGACGCTCAAAATGTCACATATGTCCGAATTGGACAAATGAACACTTTTCTCGGAGTCGGAAGTGCTTGTAAGTTCGATTTTGGAGCTTAAATTTTGTAATTATTTTTAGTTTCAAAGAAACTCGTTGGCAAACACATATGTGGAAATGAAATAAAATACAACAACGAACGCTGATGTACCCAGGCATTAATAAGCTTTGCAATGTACCCAGCGATTCGTAGCGATGATAAACAACTTGTTCAAAGTTGAGGCTTGTTCCATGTCAAGTTAAGGTTGAGCAGGTCAAAAACACATGGCGGCTTCAGACCCCCAGCGTGGTTACCCAGGAAACACCTTCAGACCCCAGACAGCGAGGTGGCCGAGGATTGCCAAATGAAGGATATAATTAAATAAGGCCGTAAATTATCTTTCAAAGGGGTGTTTTAATTAACCCAATCATGCAATTTTCACTCTTGTAATTCCGTGGAGTTTTCTTAGTATGCATGTAAGGTTTCAGGATGCTTGGTTTTATAGTTTTGGAGTTATGGAGGAGACACACTGACATACACACATTGCCTTTTATTAGTATTGTTGCGAATTCGCGCCCGCCGGTGTGCGATCGGCCGCTCGACTCGAATGGCGGCCGCCTCGCCCACCGGAACGGACAATTCTGTCTTGACCCTCTCGGAACAACGCCGGGAGCTAGTCACGGGTGGGGGTTTAACCCCACCACGACCGTGCCAATTGCCCACCCGCGCAGGATCAGGTTGCTCGCCAAATTCGATCTACCTAAGTACCTGCGCAGATGGTCGACCGGGCGATCGTACCTCACCACAGGCCGACTCCGGACATGAACCGCTTAGGCGGTCCGTTCCGTGCTATCGGGATAACCGAGCGGTGTTATCGTCGGCCTCGACGGTTCCGATTAATTATCGGGCATTTTTAGCCCACTACGAACCCTTTTACGTGAAGCAGGATGGAGGGTCAATAAAGAAAAGATGAAGCGAAACGGGAAAACAGTTCACACAATGCACATTTATAACGCGACACACGGAAAGCAAACATATACAGCCAAACAGTCAGAATGCACCTACATTAGGAAAACAAAAGAAACAACGACGCAGAGTTACAACCGAATACGCGTACACACAGCAACATTTACACAGTTCTACTTTACAAGACACAGCGGCAACCAACATTTACTCAAAAGCAAAGGAAAGAAGCCATCCTCATAGACAAGGGGGCAGACGGGACTGTAGGCCAATATGTGCGCGGGACCTGAAGGAACGGCCAGGTCCGTGAGACCGGGTGGGTAAGACCCGCGTCCTCGTGGTGCGTTGGCGGACGAGCCGCAGACGTGGCCGCGTGGCTGTGCCCCAACTCCGTGCTCCTTCGCGGGTTTCGTTGGCACAACGTTTGGAGTGGGGTGGGAACGGGGCCCCCTTAGTTGCACTATCTCAGCGCGGGGGAAAAAGGGGGGATTGTTGATGCTCTGGGGGAGGGAGAATGGCTGGCTGGCTTAGGTCCCGCGACGAGCGATCTCCCACCATGACCTCGTCGCCGACCGCAGTCCTTCTCGCCTCAGACCCGAGCTCCTTGGCCTCTTCCCCCAACTCTCCTCAGCCGACTGCAGAACCAAACTCGATGCCTTCGCCACCCGACCCCACTCTCTGCCACACTCCGCCCGATGACTCTCTTACCAAAACTCTCACTCTCTGCCAAAACTCTCAGCCCCGATTTGCCTTGCGCTCGGCGTTTTATAGGCCGGCAGGAGAACCCATATGCAAATTTCCGGATCAGGATGAGCTCGGGGGCGGAGCCACGCTCGCCCATTGGACGGAGGAAAAGTGGGCGTGAACCTCCCCTGATCTTAAAATTTGCATATTTCGATTTCACACGGACGCGCCTGGAGACGGGGACAAGCCGCTCCGCGCTTTCTGATTGGACGGATCAGAAGTGGGCGTGCAGCATTCCTGATCCGAATTCTCCCTCGGAAAGGCCGCTATTTGCACTCGCGGCTCAGTGCGTATCGCTTGAACGAGCCCAAGACAGCCCAACGCTCAGTGTTCACAGCTGGTGCGGGAATGGCCATAGAAGGAGAGAGGTGAGGGTGGTGGAGGGTTTTTGGTGGTGGATTGATGGTTATGGCGGTTCAAAATAAAGATAGAAGAGAAAAACAGCTATCTCAAAGCGTCGCAGCCCGAATGAATCACATAAATTCCCTCTAAACAGCGGGTTTGGGGCTAACTACACATGTACTTAGAGTTATCTCACCTTCAGGCCCTGAATGGTGGTTTGCGAATTTCTACAGCCATAACAGTATATATATATATATATATATATATATATATATATATATATATATATATATATATATATATATATATATATATATATATAATATATGTATACAAATACATATATATGTATGTATGCAGTCTGTATATATCTCCATATATATATATATATATATATATATATATATATATATATATATATATATATATATATATATATATATATATATATATATATATATATATATATATATATATATATATAAAAAATATATATATAAAAATATATTTTCGATATATATATATTGTTGCGGATTTGCGCCCGCCGGCGTGCTGACGGCGACGTAACTCGAATCGCGGCACGTCGCCCACCGGACGGACAATCCAGTCGTGACCCTCTCGGACTAACGCCGGGAACCAGTCACGGGTGGACCTTTCGGTCTCACCGCGATCGAGCCAATCAGCCCCCGCGTGGGATAGGGTTGCTCGCCAAATTCGACCTACCTAAGTACCCACGCGGAGGGTAGACCGGGCGATCGCACCTCGCCGCAGGTCGACTTCGGACACGGGCCACTTAAGCGACCCGTTCCGTAGTATCAGGATAACCGAGCGGTGTTATTCGTCGACCTCGACGGTTCGATTAATTATCGGGTGTATTCAGCCCACTACCAACCCTTTACGCGAAGCAAGATGAGGATTCAATGAAGAAAATGACGAAGCGAAGCGGGAAACAGTTCAACACAAAAGCACATTTATTCGCGACGAACGGAAAGCACACATACACACACACACACACACACACACACACACACACACACACACACACACACACACACACAGACAATGCAGATCTACTACCGACTACCGAGCACACGGCAACACTTATACAATTTTACTTCACAGACGGCGCCGACAACACATACCCAAAACCAAGGAAAGAATACCCTCAAGGATGAGGCGGGCCTGAGGCCGAGACCGGGTCGGGCCTACCCGTCTGGTGATGAGACGCGGAGCGGCGATGGTGCCTCAACTCCGCGGGCCTCGCGGGCAGTGTCTGGTAGGGGGTGGGAAAGGGGCCCCCTTGGTCGCACTATCTCAGCGCGGGGGGGAAACAGGAGGGGGTTGCTGATGCTCGGGGTATAGAGGATTTTTATTGTCCCGCGACGAGCGTCTCCACCTCGGCCAGGTCGCGCTGTCGGCCTCCCTGGGGTGCAGCTCCCTGCACGACTCGAGCACCCCCTCGTCTGCCCTCGCCGCCTCTCCACAGCTCCGTCCCCTCCGTTCCGACTCCAACGCACACGACGACCAGCTCCTTCTTGCCAACTCCACCGCCCGCGAAGTCTTGACTCTCTGTTCCCTCTCGACTCTCCTACTCTACTACTCTCCGGACTGACGAACACGGTCCTTTTATCAGCCCCGTAGCTTCGCCCTCTCATCTTTGACCCCCTCCCTTCGACCTTTCACCTCGCTCCCCATTGGCCCGAGAAAAAGTGGGCGTGAATGATTTTTGATCCATAAATTTGCATATATCGATCGCCCTCCAACGCCCTGGGGGCGGGGCCAATTCGCCCCTCGCTCACCGATTGGACGGCAAAAAGTGGGCGTGTGTCGTTTTTGATCCGTTTTTGAAGCACAAAATCCGTGATTTTGTACACGCTGTTCGGCGCGCGCCCTGCACGAGTCCAACACCGGTACCCACAGGCGGCGCAAGAACGGTGGCGATGCGACGGTTGCGAGGTGTGACGTGAAGGTCGTGGCGGTTGTGGTGAAGCGGCGTTGTGGTTGGTGGTTGATGTTGTGGTTGTGGTGGTAATCATGGCGGTTGGTCCAAAATAAAGATAGCAAAAGAAAAACGGCTATCCTGAAGAGTCGCAGCACGCATGAATGACATGTATTCCCACTAGACAACGGGTTTGGGCCTAACTACACATGTACTTACCGAGATACCTCACCGAAGGGACCTGAATGGTGGTTTGCGAATTTGGTAACCACAACACTATATATATATTTGTAATGGACACCTCTCACACTTCTCCAGCCGAAGGAGCTGCAGAAAGCAACCCAAGAAGGCTATTCACAAGGTAAGTGCTTTGCTGTTTCAAACCCTTCCCAGAGTTCATCCACAGCTATAAAGACGTTCACACAAAGTGCACACATGAGAATCCCAATGATATGCAATATATATGTATATATATATATATATATATATATATATATATATATATATATATATATATATATATATATATACATATATATATATATATATATATATTGTTACAAATTCTGGCCCGCCAGGCGTGCGAGCGATTGCGTAACTCCAATCGCAACCGCGTCGCCCACCGGATGGACAATTCAGTCGTGACCCTCCTGGAACTACCGCCAGGAGCCAGTCACGGGTGGGGGTTTAACTTCACCACGATCGTGCCAATTGCCCACCCGCGCTGGATAGGGTTGCTCGCCAAATTCGACCTACCTAAATACCTGCGCGAGTCGTCGACCGGGCGATCGTACCTCGCTGCAGGTCAGCCTCGGACACGAACCACTCAAGCGGTCCGTTCCGTGCGACAGTGATAACCGAGCGGTGTTATAGCCGACCTCGACGGATCAGATTCTCTTCTTTACCCGGGTGTTCAAAACCCACTCCTAATTTATTCCGCGATTCAAGATGGCACTTTCAAAAGGGAAAAAAGACGACGAACGGGATACATTTCACACAAGGACATTTATCATAACACACACATATTACACACACAACACAAGCAAGGAATCATGCACGTATTTACAATCAAGGCAAATCGAAATGAAACACGGATACAGGCAAGAAAGAAATGAGAGCAATACCACCGACTATAATTCTTGGCAATGTAGAGGCACTAATACAGGTTTACTTGTCAGACACGGCGCCACCCGCACACACACACAAACAAAAGAAAAGACCTCCCTTTAGTGGTCGTCCAGTCTCTCTCCCACGACCGTCTGCGTGGTCGCGCTTGGTTCCGGCCTCGGACGCGGCCGGCGAACCCTCTCCGGCACCCCTCGTCCGGACGCGCAGGTCCACCAGACAGCCGGCACTGTTGCGCCTCTCGTCCGCATCTCCACCAACAGGCCGCTCGCCGGACCATGAGCGCAGGACCGAGAGAGAGAGAGAGAGCGCTGCACCGAGAAGAAGGAGAGGCAGAGAGGGCTTCCGGACCAGAGAGAGAGAGCGAGCTCGACCCTGGCCACCAAGTGAGAGGAGCGCTGCACCGAGAAGAAGGAGAGAGAGAGAGCTCATGGACCAGAGAGAGATAGAGCGAGCTCGACCCTGGCCACCAAGAGAGAGGAGCACTCGACCCTGACAGAGAGAGAGCTGAGAGCGAGCTCGACCCTGGCCACCAAGAGAGGGGAGCACTCGACCTGGACAGAGAGAGCTGAGAGCGAGCTCGACCCTGGCCACCAAGAGAGGGGAGCACTCGACCCCGACAGAGAGAGCTGAGAGCGAGCTCGACCCTGGCCACCAAGAGAGGGGAGCACTCGACCCCGACAGAGAGAGAGTGACGTCGATGGCCCAGACAGAGAGTGAGAGTGAGCTCAACACTGCCCGCCAAGAGAGAGGAGCACTCGACCCCGACAGAGAGAGAGAGAGAGAGTGAGCCCCGTCCGCGGTCCGCCTTATATAGCGCGGGGCTCCGCCCTTCGCTCCTCCCTGTTTTCGGCTCCACCTCCCTTTGAGAAGGTTCCCGAAAAAGGGCGTTCCCTCACCCCGACAGCCTCACGCTGTTCATCCACCAATCGGCGGTGAGCTGCCCTCCCCCTTTCCTTCACACCAAGCGCGGGGAAAAATAGGCGGGAAAAAATCCGCGCGCCGAAAAGCGAACTCTTTTGGTTCCCTTTTTCGTTCGACGGTTTTCAACGCGGCTTGTTGCTTGCGTGTAGGTTTGTTCAAAATAACAATAGAAAAAGAAAAACGGCTATCTCAAAGAGTCGCAGCCCGGTGAATCACACGAAATCCCTTTAAACAACGGTAGGGAACTATCTGCACATAAACTTAGCGTCATATCTGATCTTAGGACCATTATGGTGTATTGCGAATTTCCACAGCCGTAACACTACCCTCTCCATTTTTTACAGACTCCTCCCGAGTCGTCGAATTTTCGTGTGCCATCATGTGTAAGTTCTCCCCGAGTACGATTTACCTGCGGATCCCTGAGTGCGACATTCAGTGTATTCGTGTCCCCAAAATAATTAACCTACGGGCTGAGTAACTAACTAAACAAACCCACTCATACAGACGACTTAACTAAATTGCCGGCGCGAAGACATACATGCCGGGGGTGCACTCATGTATAATTACAACTTAACCTTATAATTTACACTAAACCATGGCCCAGGACCTATGGACTCTGTGGAGAACACAAGAGTTAGGAGGGAGCCAGGCTGCTCAAGCGCAGTCCAAGGCTCATGAAATGCAGGTGACAGGGAACGTGGCCGGCTGCTCAAACACAGTCCAAGGCCTCCCCCCTCTGAAATAGACGCAGCGAACAACGGCGCACGAGCTGCGCAAACGCAGTCTCCGTGTTGGCTCAAGCAACACAAACAATGAACGATGCACGGGCCGCCGGTGCAGGCCCGTGTTGCAGCTGCCATCAGGGCAGTCCCTGCAAATTTGTGCGGTGATCCTGGCGTACATGGCAATGAGCAAGGTGGGGGGGGGGGAGGGGAATGCAAAACAGAACAGGGCAACTGGATGAGGGCAGCAGGCATTGGCCAAGGCAAAGGCAGGCAGGCAAGGCATGGCATGACAAGGCCGCTGTAGCAAACACAGCCGGCAGACGAAATGGCCGGCACAGGCCTTGTAGCAATCACAGCCGACAGACGATCCGACCGACACAGGCCTTGCAGCAAACAGCCAGCCGATGAAGTGGCCTGCACAGGCCTTGTTCATTGGAGGTTGGTGGAGGGAGTGCGGTGGTGCTGGCCACTCGGAAGGCGGGCTCGGACCTAACCTGCTGTCTCCCTCCCAACCTATCGCCTTTGCCTGTCTCTGTACCTACCCACCCCCTTAATTTGTAAAACCCAATTTAGCCCCAACTTATTTTTTTGTTTGTATTTTTACTTTCCCACTATGAATCGTCCCCTAACCCCCTTTGTTGTCTTTGTTCGGCTAACCTATCCTGTCCTAGCCTACTCCCAACCCCTACGTTCCCTTCCCGGAGGGGAATGAGTGGAGCTAGCGTCTTGTGTCGAGGCCCAACTCAAGCCTCAAGATGGCCTCCTCGGAGTTCAGGGATCTTTACCCAAAGTGGGTTCAGCGGCCCACAACGAGAGCGAAGGGATGGATGGTGCGGAGGGGTACACTTCCTATCTACCCTATCCATTTGACTTTTGAACTACCCCAGGGCTTTCAACAAGCGCCTCTCGCTTAAACTATTGGTTCTAACAACCCAGATTCCCGTCGCCTGTGTTGGTGTCCTCTCAAATTTCAGGCCTCGCCCCCCAATTTTCCTTCCGTGCCCTCACACGGTCTCATGTCTGGGACGCGTGGCTCCCTTGGCAGGCACTACCCTCTGCCGATTCTCCTACGATGGCAACCCTGGGCACAACACTGCCTCCGAGCCTACCAGCTCCCGAAACAGCGGGGAGTGCCCTCCATGGCGACTCCCCTGAAACGCTCACGTGGCAGGCTGGCTTCCCTGGCCCCTTTCCGAGGGTCACCCGTGCCCACGCCACTGCCCACATGGCCAATGGCGCCCCGGGCCCCCGCATAATGCGGGCGCACCCAAGCCCACTACGCTATCCCGGCCCCACCATGGGCCCTTGGCCTACCGTGGCTGACTAGCCCAGTGCCCGGGGTACCCACTCCACGATACTCACCATTCGCAGCCACGCTCCCAGCCCGTCAACAGGGCTCCTGCACCCCTCCAAATGGGTATCGAGCCTACACTCCCACCAACAGCAAAACGACCTCCATTTTTGTCAATTAAACTAACCCACGAACTCACTTTACACTGACCCCAGGGTCCCTTGGGTGGGAATCACTCTTACCCCCAATCACTCATCACACCATGCTTTCCCCATTCACTCCATACACTCAGACCTGCTGGCCTCACTCACTCATCATGTTTCCTTTCCGCTCTTCAACTCACCCCGCTGAATTCTGCCATCCCTCTCACTAAAACCCCTAACTACCTCGTGCTCCCACGTCGTCCCTGTGGTGTCGTGGCCGAGGTGCGAACAGGCAGACACGAGCCGGAGGGGAACACAACTCCGCTTTCTTGCTTCGAGCGAGAGGGTAGGCGTAGGATGCCCCCTACAGGCACACGACCTACAAGACACTGCTAATGATACCACATATTGCGAACTGGTGCTCCAAGTCCCGAGCGGGCGAGAACAGCTATATTCATTGCAGACACATGACTACTATCACAACTCCTCCACGCCCCCACAACGCTCGATGCCAATACACCACAGTCCCTTACACAATAGCACGTTCCTTTTAACCTACGTAGCTAAGCTACGTCCCCTCTACACATCAAAGTATATCACTGTCCTCAAATATTATTTCCCATCTTCCATATCTCATCCTAAATCTGAACTGACATTCCTCAAACTCATCCATTCCACGGGCTCCATAAGGACTTACCCCTGCCCCATGAAGCCGGTCTAAATAACACTAACCTTTCCCCCTAACTAGTGTTATCCTGTGCCCGAGCAGGGGGGTCTTCCACCCCATGCCCGGGAATCCTGGTCAACCGAAGCGAGGCTTGCTTTTTTTTCAACTGCGCATCACCAACGCGGCAACTCGCAGCCTGCGCACCAGCGCGGCAATTCACAGCCGCCCACCTTTGGCGTGACGTCATGGCAGCTGTTCACGAACCTCGTCCCTCTTGGACGGTACCATCCGGTAGGGATACCCCTCCTGCCGGATTCCAACCCTACGTGCAGCCATGACGTCACCCTGCGCGTTCAAAAAACAAGCCTCGCGTTTCGAGGGGTTCCCCACACGAACACATGTGCTCTGCCCGTTGGAGCTTCACACACGCCCGCGTGGAGAACCCATCCGGTCCGAATCCGTAATCCAGCCAAGCTTTTATCCGTTGCGCGATCGGCAACATCCACCGCGGGCGTTTCCGGACCGGGTTTCACTCCCGCAGACGCGTACGCGGCATCTCGTGCGCAGCACGGCACGAACGTCGCGCTCGCCGCTGGGTGAACCCGGCGCGGTCCCCATTGCATCTCCGGCTGCGACTCGGCCCTTGTCTCTCTGTCGCCATCTTCGTCGCCATTCCATCCACGCGCTCAAACTCCCGCGTGTCACGAGACTCACACTCCTCACCATGACACTCACTCTCGGAGATGCGGCTGCGTGCTCCCACATGCCCACCGTAATCTCCCCACACACAACGACCTCACACACGCTGTCCCTCACACACGCATGCCATTTTCCTCGCACACGTGGTTCCACTCACACAGGGTGTTTCGTCCACACACGGCGTGCTGGGAAGCACGCACTTCGGCCCACTCGCAACCTCGCACACCACTTTACTCACACAACGCCTTTCACACACTATGCGCGCGTTTCAGCACAAATTTCGCCTCACTCCTGAACACACACACAGGAACATTCACAATGAGGAATCGCGTCACCACAAAGGTTCCCGGGGCCTTCAAACCCCCCAAGCTCCGTGTTCACCCGTCCACAGCACTCGCCCCCTCGACCTCGCAAAGCTCAACCGGACCCACCTGGTCGTGATCCGCTTCAAGGGAGAATCGCGTCTCCCTCCGTTCCCGAAGGAGGCTATCTGGCTGCTTGCACCGGGTCACGACACATTCCCCGAGCTCCCCTCATCGTCCTCCACGAACTCTGTGTGTGTCTGCACGTTTTTCACCCCGTCTTTATCCGTGTAGTCTCTCCTCTACCGTTTCTCCCTCCCGTGTCTCTGTTATTTATTTCCCCTCGTCCATTATCTCCGTCGTCTCTCCGTGTTTTCCACATGTCTCAGTCTCTCCATTTAATTTTTCCCTCTGTGTCACCGTCACTTTCTCCCTCATCTTTGCGAGTCTCGTTTTACACGTCTCCCGAATTAATTCGCCCTCACCCGCCTCCATTGCGGGCCTGACAGCCGTTGCACTCCCCCCCAGCTCGTTCGCTCCAGTACGTGGCGCCGCCATTTTGAGCTCCACTGCCCGCGTTTCGCTCCTCTCAATCGCCATTCTGCCCGCCTGCAGGCATCATTTTTTTTCATTTCTTCTTTCATTCCGTTTTTTATTTTATTTGTGTTTGTATCCATCTTTTCGTTCATTTCTCTTACCATTTGTTGCGCATTTGTTTTCATTTCGTTCATTTGTGCCAGCAGAACTATGAATCGCTGGCCCACGTCAGGTGGGTCTGTGGCGGTCGCTTCGCCATCATTAGGCGTGGATTCGCCGGAGACCGGAGGAGGACCTTGACGGAGGAGGGGAGGGGGGGTGTCATCCACCGCTGCCGCGCCCATTTCGGGTTCTGGGTTCGGTTGGGGGGGGGGAATTGCTCCTGCACAACAAGCATTTCCTGCTCGGGGTTCTCATCCTGAGCCATGGATTCTACCAATTCCACGTCCATTTCTAATACCCCCGGCTCCTGTTCGCCTTCAAATGCCATCTTATCCCGTGGAAGAATTTAATTTGAATCGCTCGTAATTTGGGGTGAACGGGGGGGGGGGGGGTTGCTGCACTCACCCCTGAACCGATTCCCGTGAATTTAGTTGGAGACGGGGTGGATTCGAATCTCACTCCCGGACACCAGTGTTACGAATTCTGTCCCGCCAGGCGTGCTAGCGATTGTGTTACTCCAATCGCAACCGCGTCGCCCACCGGACGGACAATTCAGTCGTGACCCTCCTGAAACTACCGCCAGGAGCCAGTCACGGGTGGGGGTTTAACCTCACCACGATCGTGTCAATTGCCCACCCGCACAGGATAGGGTTGCTCGACAAATTCGACCTACCTCAGTACCTGCGCGAGTAGTCCACTGGGCGATTCAACCTCGACGCAGGTCGGCCTCGGACACGAACCGTAAGCGGTCCGTTCCGTGCTACAGCGATAACCGAGCGGTGTTATCGCCGACCTCGACGTATCAGATTCTCTTCTTAACCGGGTGTTCAAAACCCACTACTAATTTATTCCGCGATTTAAGATGGCACTTTCAAAAGGGAAAAAGACGACGAACGGGATACATTTCACACAAGGACATTTATTATAACACACAACACAAGCAAGGAATCATGTACGTATTTACAAGCAAAGCAAATCAAAATGGAACACGGATACAGGCAAAAAAGCAATGAAAGCAATACCACCGACTATAACACTGAACAACAAAAATTTTTTACTGGAGATGTGTAAAGTGATTTAGACTAATTTGCGTACGTCGATTTCAAAAATCATAACCGTTTTGCTGTATCACGTCAGGATTTTCAGTAACAGAAATATTCCCATTGCCTAGAAGTCAGGATTTCAATGAAATTTACAAAAATTCATTTATTTCATCATGAATGCTTCAAAATTATAGAAATTACAGAAAAACTCCACTAGAATGTAATTAAAAATGCTTTAGGCATTTGGCTTTGCGTTTGTGCTGCTCTGTGTCAGTTTCACGATGCAGGAACCAGCAGAAATCGCCCATCATGTTCGGGTTGTGCCGCCCTTGGTAACGCGTCTCCATGAGTGAAATCTCTTGGTGGAATCGCTCGCCGTGCTCGTCCGAGACTGCTCCCAAGTTGTCAGGGAAGAAGTTCAGGTGCTGGTGTAGGAAATGGATTTTCAGGGACATCCTGGAGCCAAGTTTCCTGAAGGACTCCAGCAGCTGCTGCACTATTTCTTCATAGTTGTCCGCGCGCTCGTTCCCCAAGAAGTTGTCTGTCACAGCTTTGAAGCTCCTCCACGCTGCCAGCTCTTTGGGGTTTAGAGTTGTCGGAAAAGTTTCGTCCTTCATAATCTGTCGGATTTGCGGTCCAACAAAGACACCAGCCTTGATCTTGGCCTCCGACAAGGTGTTGCCAAACTTTTCCTTGAGGTATAAAAACCCACGCCCATTCCGATCCATTGCCCGTACAAAACTTTTCATCAAGCCGAGTTTTATGTGGAGTGGTGGAAGGAAAACCTTGGCTGGGTCGACAAGGGCGACATGCTTCACGTTGTGTCGACCAGGTACATGCTCTTTTCGCTCTTCCCAATCTTTCTTCGTCCAGTGATTCTTGTCGTCTCTGCTATCCCAGAGACAAAGGAAGCACATGTATTTCGTGTAGCCTGACTGCAGCCCTAACAACAGCGCCACCACTTTCAAGTCTCCGCAGATGTGCCAGTTGAAGTTGTACTTGATGGAATCAAGCAGCTGCCGCATAGTCTCATAGGTCTCTGTCATGCCGAACGCGTGAGCCAGTGGGACTGATGGTTTCTCGTTGCCATTGTGGAGCAAAACAGCCTTCAAGCTGTTCTTCCCCGAGTCGATGAAGAGGCGCCAGTCTGCAGGATCGTGATCACACCCAAGTTCTTTCAACAGACCGTTGATGTCACTGCAGAATGTCATCGTGTCTTCCATCTCAAAGAACTCAGCCATGTCTCTGTGACGTGCTCTGAACAAGGATATCTTGGTGTTAGGTTCAAGTAGATTCCACTGCTGCAGCCTTGATCCAAGCAGCTCTGCCTTCGCCTTTGACAGCGAGAGATCTCTTACAAGATCATTTAAGTCTCCCTGGTTCAGAAGGTGTGATTCTTGAGTGTCGGGTTCAAAAGGTTCATCATCACCATCCTCTTCACCACTGCTTACAGCTATGTTCTGATCAGCTGGAAGTGTTGGAACGGGGTTCTCGTCATCATGAGGCACAGGTTTACGAGCAGAGACGCAGTCAGCGTACTTGATGTGACCTTTATTCTTCTTGTTGAAGCCGGCGATGCTTGTGCAGCAGAAATAACAATCATCATGATGATTCTGCGGCTCACGCCATATCATGGGCACCGCAAATGGCATGCTCGCGCGCTTGCCCACCAACCACTGAGTCAAGGTTGTGTGACAGCTTGTGCAACAGATGTGTGGTGCCCAGCTCTGTTCTTGGTCCCCCACCTTACACCCGAAGTAGTGAAAGTAGGCGGCCTTCATTTTCACTGCTGTAGATATACTTCGCTGTTGATCTTTTTTGGTATACCGACCACAGACATAACAGAAGTTGTCAGGATGATTGGTACAGGAACGCCTACTCATCTTTATCTGAAAGAAAGAAATATAACACAAGTTAACAACAATTGTACGAAATAGACATGTTAAAGACATATGTAAATTTCATTGAAATCCTGACTTCTAGGCAATGGGAATATTTCTGTTCCTGAAAATCCTGACATGATACAGCAAAACGGTTATGATTTTTGAAATCAGCGTACCCAAATTAGTCTTAATCACTTTACACATCTCCAGTAAAAAAAAATTTTTGAAATTTGTTGTTCAGTGTAATTATTGGCAATGTACAGGCACTAACACAGGTTTACTTGTCGGACACGGCGCCACACACACACACACACACACACAAACACACACACACAAACAAAAGAAAAGACCTCCCTAAAGTGGTTGTCCAGTCTCTCTCTCCCATGACCGTCAGCATGGTCACGCCTGGTTCCGGCCTCCCACGCGGCCAGCGAACCCTCTCCGCCCCCTCGTCCGGATGCGCAGGTCCACCAGACAGCCGGCACTGCTGCGCCTCCCGTCCGGGTCTCCACCAACAGGCCGCTCGCCGGCCCACGAGAGGGAGAGAGAGATAGCACTGTACCGAGAAGAAGGAGAGGCAGAGAGGGCTTCCGGACCAGAGAGAGAGAGAGAGAGAGCGAGCTCGACCCTGGCCACCAAGTGAGAGGAGCACTCGACCCCGACAGAGAGAGCTGAGAGCGAGCTCGACCCTGGCCACCAAGAGAGGGGAGCACTCGACCCGGACAGAGAGAGAGAGAGTGACGTCGACGGCCCAGACAGAAAGAGTGAGAGTGAGCTCGACCCTGCCCACCAAGAGAGAGGAGTACTCGACCCCGACAGAGAGAGAGAGTGAGCCCCGTGCGCGGTCCGCTTTATATAGTGCGGGGCTCCGCCCTTCGCTCCTCCCCGTTTTCGGCTTCACCTACCTTCGAGAAGGTTCCCGAAAAGGTGCGTTCCCTCACCCCGACCGCCTCACGCTATTCATCCACCAATCGGCAGCGAGCTGCCCTCCCCCTTTCCTTCAAACTAAGCGCGGGAAAAATAGGCGGGAGAAAATCCGCGCGCCCAAAAGGAAACTCTTTTAGTTCCCTTTTTCGTTCGACGGTTTTCAACGCGGCTTGTTGCTTGCGGGGAAGTTTGTTCAAAATAACAATAGAAAAAGAAAAACGGCTATCTCAAAGAGTCGCAGCCTGGTGAATCACACGAAATCCCTTTAAACAACAATGGGGAACTACCTGCACATAAACTTAGCGTCACAACTGATCTTAGGACCCTTTATGGTGTATTGCGAATTTCCACAGCCGTAACAATATATATATATATATATATATATATATATATATATATATATATATATATATATATATATATATATATATATATATATATATATATATATTGTTGTGGATTCCCGCCCGCCGGCGTGCGGACGATCGCATTTTACCAATAGCGGCCGCTTCGCCCACCGAACGGACAATCTCGTCGCAGCCTTCCGGATCAAACGCCGGAATCCCGCTGTGGGTGTGTTTTGGGTGCACGCCACAGCCTAATCAACACTCTACCCGTGCTACAGGGTCAATCGCTGAATTGTTGATATACCGAATTAATTGCGCGGGCAGACTACCGGGAGACTACCTCAACGGGGCCTCTTGGAGACGAGCTGCTTAAGCAGCTCACTTTGTTTTGGGATAACCGAGCGGAGTATTATCGTGCATCCCCGTTGGACCCGATCACTTTATCGGCTATTTAAAAACCAACGATATTCCGAACGCAGAACGGCAGCTCAATTAAGGGAAGAGGACGCAACGAACGGGTTAACATTTGAACAAGCACATTTATTTACAAAGCACACATAAACAGTGATGCAGTCATGCAGGTATTCAATTATGCAAGGCCGAACACGCACGCAAGTATACAACCAACAAAAACAATGCAAAAGATCTACTACCATCTATCTATTATGTACACACTTAACAGTTCTACTTACGGACATGGCGCCAAAACTTTCATTCAAAAGCAACAGAGAAAACTCCAGGAAAGACGAGGGGTAGACTGGACTTCTTGGGGTCTTTATAGGCACGGAGCCGTGTAGACCGCAAAGGCTCCGAGAGACCGGGCTGGCTACCTTCACCCACGTGGTGACTTGCAAGGGCGACCCTCGACGTCCCCTCTCCAACGACCCACGGTAAGGCACGATACGGCAGGCCGCGCACCTTGGCTCCGCTGCGCTCCTCTCTCTCTCCAGCTCCCTACCGCGGCTCCACACACTGCCCACAACTCCGACACGACACTCTCTCCTCTCCTCCACACAACTCACAACCTCCAGCAGAGAGCGACCTTGCGTTCAGCGCGCCATTTTATCTTCACGGCACCTCGCCCCTCCCTTCCGCCCCCCTCTTCCAGTACGCGCGGGAAGCGACCAGAAGCAGGGCGTTTTTATTTTCATTTTATTTTCATTGAAATCAGCAAACATTACTGCTCTGCATAAAAAGGTATGCATGGTGTTGGCTTAATGGTTTGGGATCCAAGGATCCTGAGTTCAAATCCCACTAGCTGTTGAATTAAAACCAGGTGGGGCTGGCTCTCCCTGTCATCCTTCCGAGGTCGGCAAAATGAGTGCCAGCATGCTGGGATGATTGAGCCATTCGAGCATCCTGTGTCGAAGTGGCGACCCGTCCAGGATTGTGTCCAATAGCCAAGGAGACTGCTTCGGCAGCACCAATGCTCTGCACAGAGTATGGTCACAATCGATGGATGGATGGATAAAAAAGGTGCAAAAACAGATCCCTGCAACTACAGACCAATCAGCCTTCTCCCAATCATCAGCAAGGTTATGGAATCCATCATCGCTTCAGACATTAAATCCTTCCTCTTCTCCAATGGCAATTTGGTTTCAGACCAGGTCACTCTAACCTGGATATGCTGCTTCTGCTCTCCCAACAATGGATGGAGGTCCTCAATGCCAGACAGGAAATCCGAGCCGTATCCCGAGACATATCACATGCTTTTGTCATGGTCTGGCCCCCTGCCCTGCTCACCAAACTCTATTCCTATGGTATCCAATGCCATCTCCACTGATGACTCGCAGACTTCGTCTCCTGTCGCAGCCAACGTGTGGCCCTAAATGGAGTTCTCTCATCCCCTCTTCCTGTCCAGGCTGGAGTTGCTCAAGGCAGCGTTCTGGGCCCTGTTCTTTTTCTGGTTTTCATCAATGATCTCTCCGACTCTCTGGAAAATCCACTTTCTCGATTTGCTGATGACTCCACTCTCTGCCGTGACATCCCTCATCCTTCTGACAGACAGGCAGTAGCCTCTTCCCTATCCTCAGACCTTGTCAAAAATCACAAACTGGTCAAACGCAATTTTGCTTATGTATCCATATTGTACACCCTTTGCGTTTTCCTCACCCCTCATCGTGGTCTCCATCCCTTGTTTATCCATCTCCGTCTACTTTCTCCCTCTGCCCTGCTGTTGTTGTTTCCCCTTTTCTTCTGCTGTTCCTTTTGTTATGTTGTGCCTTAATGTGTTCTGTGTAATCGCTCTTCCATGAGCGTAAACCATTTAAAATAATAATAATAATAAATATATATATATATATATATTTTTAAACAATGTCCTGACATTTGTGGACAACACAGATCCTTCGCAGCATTTTTCAGGAACGTATCCCCCGTGAATAGCGGGGTCCGACAGTATAGTTCAGTTAATGTCTATTTTGAAAGTCTCTTCCAAACCAAGTTAATTTAACATATATTTCTTTTTTTTTTAAAGACTGAGAATTACAAAATGTCATGACTTAACCTTTTCATTTCACTTCTTTCCATTAATTTCATTGAATTTCCCGATTATCTCAGCAGAGATCGCCTTTTTTATGCCATTGAAGGATCCACAATCGGCAGTGTAATGTCATATTTTACTTGAACTCCAACAAAGAAAGCAATTTCAAAGGAAAGAAATAACATTTTTTCTTTCCTGACAATGAAACTCTTTCATAAGTTAAACATAATAAATAATATTTGAAAAATCATCATCATGAAAGCTATTGAAATTCACCTGATGCAAAAGCGAAAAGATGCCACATGTAATTAATGCTTCATCATCTCTATTTTAACTGCAAGAAATAATATCATTGTGTTATAAGATTAGTCATAGTTCCAATCATGAATCAATTTCACTTTGAGTCTTCATCATGCTTACTCAATGTCTCGGAAACATCTCGTATTGATCACAGACAAGGTGAGGAGCCAATCCACTCAATAATATTTGGGTTCGACACAGATCCTCTTGTCATTCTTGGTGCAACAACATTTCTCTTTTCCACAGCAGTCACAGTCACACTTGCAAGTCTTGGAGTGGTGATCACATTCGAGGCAAGAGGGATCCGGGCATTCACCGCACTTCTCATCGCAACAATGTTCTACGGTGAGGTATAAAAACGCAATGAAGAATGCAGTTCCGATAATAATATCTCAGTCTTAGTCACATTTCCCAATCACGTATCACATCCCCATCAACTTAAAATTACATGTTGAAATTGTTGCAAACCCTTCGAAGCAATATTTTTTTTTTTTAACGTAGATCTCAACAAAAGGTCAAAGGAATTGATGTAACAACTCTTTCTTTGGGAACAATCTTCCCACCAACTCCAGTCACTTTGTAGGTGGTACCATCCATGTTCCCTTACCACTCGAAGTTATCATCAAAATAAGATTATATATTTGCTCTAAATCATCGATAAAATTAGCATTGCATTCCCTCACCATCTTTTGGTGCTACACAGATCCTCTTGTCATCCTTGGTGCAGCAACATTTCTCTTTTCCACAGCAGTCACAGTCACACTTGCAAGTCTTGGAGTGGTGATCACATTTGAGGCAAGAAGGATCCGGGCATTCACCGCACTTCTCATCGCAACAATGTTCTACAGTGGGGTATAAAAAAAAAAGCAATGAACAATTCATTTACGATGGAAATACGTCTCAGTCTTCGTCACGTTTCCCAATCGCATCACATCCCCATCAACTTGAAATTACATGTTGAAATTGTTGCAAACCCTTCCAAGCAATATTTAATTTGAATGTAGATCTCAACAGAAGTTCCAAGGAAGTGCTGCAACAACTCACTCACTGTTCGAGAACAATCTTCCCACCCACTCCAATCGCTTTGAAGGTTGTACCTTCCATGTACCCTTACTTTTTGAGTTGTAATCAAAATTAGATTTAAATATTTGCTCTAAATCATCGATATAATTAGCATTGCATTCCCTCACCATCTTTTGGTGCAACACAGATCCTCTTGTTATCCTTGGTGCAGCAACATTTCTCTTTTCCACAGCAGTCACAGTCACACTTGCAAGTCTTGGAGTGGTGATCACATTCGAGGCAAGAAGGATCCGGGCATTCACCGCACTTCTCATCGCAACAATGTTCTACAGTGGGGAGGGGGAGGGGGATGAGGGGGAAACAAAAGGACACTTAAGTATCATCAGGGGTGTGGGGTGCGTCTCATTCAAAATCTTTCCTTGTCAAAGCTGAAATTTTATCGACCGACAAGGCCTTATTCTGCAGCTTTATGGAGTACTGCTCACCCCTCTGGGGTGAGGCACCTCCCTCACCCCTTGCTCAGATTAATACCATGGTGATCAAGGCCTTTAACATCATTGGAATCGCGTGTAATGAAGCTGAGTCGATGGGCCGATCACTTTTTCATCACGCACAGGTCGGTGTTCTCTCTGTCTTATACCGCCATCTTTCTGGTCTCGCATCTTCTGCCCTTTCCATGCTCTGTCTCTCCACCCCCTCCCACACTCCTATGTTTCTGCAGTTACACACAGTCCACCATCAACCCTCTTCTGTTGAAACTACCTAAATCCAGGATCACTGTGCACTTCCACTCATTTGTTGCTCTTTTTCCCCACCTGTGGAACCAACTTCGCCATCCTCTTCCATCTCATTCTTCCCTCAAGGTCTTAAAGACAGCTGTTCACTGCCATCTCAGGTCACCCCCCATCCAAACCATATATTCTACCCTCATTAAGTACGCCGCCTCCCCTGCCACCTTTTTCCGAGTTTCCAGTTCTCTCGTTCCACTTCTGTAATTGAAAATTTGCAGCTGTATCCATCCTGTTTGCTCACCCCCAATGTCCTTCCTTTCCCCTCATTCTTCCCCATATCCCTTATTTCTCAAGTCTTCCTGTATTTTGCCCCTCAACCATACTGTTGGTGTGTTCTCGCCCCCCCTCGTATGTCTATGTCCTCATCAGGTTCTGTTTACTCCTCCCACACATCACCCCTCCCCCACTCTCTTTGAGTGAAGAATTATATAAGGAAACTGTTGCCAACCCGAACAAGCAACATTTTTGAAGTGCTCATCTCAACATAAATTTCAACGAGGTGCTGGAAGCAAGAACAATCTTTTTCCTCCAATCATGTTGCAGTTTTCCACGTTCCATCCTCCCTTTGGTTGGTGTTGTCATCATGATTTGATTTCCTCTTACATGTACATATTTGTTGTATTTATTTTAAACACCCTCACCATCTTTTGGTGCGACACAGATCCTCTTGTCATCCTTGGTGCAGCAACATTTCTCTTTTCCACAACAGTCACAGTCACACTTGCAAGTCTTGGAGTGGTGATCGCATTCGAGGCAAGAGGGATCGGGGCATTCTCCGCACTTCTCATCGCAACAATGTTCTACGTTGGGGAATAACAAAGCAATGAAGAATGCAGTTTCGATAACAATATGTCTCGGTCTTCATCACGTTTCCCAATCACATCACATCCCCATTAACCTAAAATTGCATGTTGAAATTGTTGCAAAACCTTTCAAGCAACATTTACTTTTAATGTGGGTCTCAACAGAAGATCTAACGAAGTGCTGTAACAACTCACTATTCGGGAACAATCTTCGCACCCACTCCAAATCACTTTGTATAGATTGTACCTTCCATGCTCCCTTAATTTGTTAGATGTAATGAAAATTAGATCAGATCTTTACTCTAAATCATCAACCAAATGAGCATTGCACTCCCTCACCATCTTTTGGTGCAACACAGATCCTCTTGTCATCCTTGGTGCAACAACATTTCTCTTTTCCACAACAGTCACCAGTCAAAGTCAAAGCAGGAGAAATGAAGGAAGTGGGCTTGGGTGGATTATCGGGGGTAGAAAAGATCGAGGATTTGGATGGGGGAAGATAAGAGGTGGTGGTGAACAGCTGTTTTGAAAGCCTGGAGGGAAGAATGGGAAAGAATAGAGTGAGGAAGTTTATTCCAAAGGCGGGAAAAAAGAGGAATGAAAGAGTGAAGATGAGCAGTGATTCGTGATTTTGGTAGTTTTACCAGAAGGGGGTTGTTGGCGGACCTTGAGCGCCCTGTGGAAATGTGGTGGGGACAAATCGCAGAGAGAGCAGGGGGGCAAGGCTGGAGAGGAGTCGGTAGAAGACAGAAAGACCACCGACCAACCTGCGGTGATTGAGTGAGAGGCCCAAAGACTCAGCTTCATTGCGGGAGATGCCGATGATCTTAAATGCCCTGGTTTCGACAGCGTGAAGCCGAGAAAGGTGGGAGGCAGGAGCACCAGCCCAGAGGGGAGAGCAGTACTCCATCAGGCTACGGACAAAAGCTTTGTAAGTGGTCAGGAGCTCAAGAGGGCCGAGGAAGGACTTAGCATGACGGAGGATTCCCAGTCGGCAACTGGCTTTTGAGGCGAGGTTGGAAATGTGACTTTCCCAGGAAAGGTCATGGCAGATAGTGAGACCTAGAAGCTTGAAAGAAAAGACTTCTTCCAGAGGATTGTTGAGAAAGTGGATGGGGGGGTTTTGTAAACGGTCCTTTCGAAGAGACATAGTGAGAGTGTGAGATTTGTCCGGATTGAAAGACATGTTCCACGTGTTGGACCAGTTTGTGATTTTATCCAGATCTGCAGTGAGTGAAGAAGCTGCTGCTTGCCGGTCTGAGGGATGACAGATGGTACGGCAGAGGGTGGAGTCATCGGCAAAGAGAAATAGAGGATTTTCCAGAGAGTCCGAGAGATCATTGATGAAAACCAGAAAAAGAACAGGGCCCAGAACGCTACCTTGAGGAACTCCAGCCTGCACAGGAAGAGGGGATGAAAGAACTCCATTTAGGGCCACACGTTGACTGCGACAGGAGAGGAAGTCTGCGAGCCATGAGTGGAGATGGCCTTGAATACCATGGGAAGAGAGTTTGGTGAGTAAGGCAGGGTGCCAGACTGTGTCAAAAGCACGTGATATGTCCAGGGATACGGCTCGGATTTCCTGTCTGGCATTGAGGACCTCCATCCATTGATGGGAGAGCAGAAGCAGCATATCCAGGGTAGAGTGACCTGGTCTGAAACCAAATTGATGATTGGAAATCAAGCCATTGGAGAAGAGGAAGGATTTCATATCTGAGGCGATGATGGATTCCATCACCTTGCTGATGATTGGGAGAAGGCTGATTGGTCTGTAGTTGTAGGGATCTGTTTTTGCACCTTTTTTATGCAGGGCAGTGATGTTAGCAGATTTCCAAGCAGATGGCAGATGACCTTGGGCAAATGAGAGGGTGAATAGAACAGAGAGAGGGTGAGCAAGAGCAGAAGAGCAGGCTTTGAGGACACGTGGGCTGATGCCGTCTGGACCGGTTGCAGAATCTGACTCGAGGTTTGAAAGCAAGCTCTCCACCTTGTCAGGAGAAAAGCATACAGAGTCCAGGGACAGTTGGGTGCGACTGGGTAAAGTGGGTAGAGAAAGTGATGGGTTTAGGACACAAGATTTAGCTGCAAACACCGAGTTTAGACATTCAGCTTTATCACGTGTGGAATCAGCAGTGCGGCCATTTGAGGTAAGGGAGGGGATGGAGGGGGAACATACACCAGAAACAGATTTGATTAAACGCCACCAGGATTTTGAGGAGGGAGAGAGGTTTGAGAGTTCAGACTTGAGATGAGAAAGATGTTGTTTTCTGGCTCTCCTAAGGGTAGATACACACTTGTTCCGAGCTTTGTGGAAAGAACTGAGATTGCCCTCAGTTGGGTTTGCTTTCCATGAGGCAAAGGCAAGTTGTTTCAGGACAACTGCCTCGCCACAAGCTTCAGTAAACCAAGGGCGGGAGGAAGGGTAAGACAACTGAACACGAGAGGGGATAAATCTGTGCATGAGGGAGAGCAAGTTTCTTTGAAAGAATTCCCAGGATGAGTTGATGTTTGAGAAAGTAATGATAGGAGACCAGTCTGTAAGTTTGATGGCTGCTCGGAGACCCTGCCAGTCGGCTTGAGTGAAATGCCAGACTCGACGGCGGTGAGGTGGTTCTCTGATAACAGCCAGAGAGATGTCCACTTTGACAAGGACGTGGTCAGAAGAACCAATTGGAGCGAAGGAAGAGCAGCAGATATTGTCAGGGAAATTTGTCAAAATCAGATCCAGAAGAGATGGAGTACCATTAGTTGAGATCCGGGTCGGGAAGTTGACCGATTGAGTCAGTCCCAATGAGTCGCAGAAAGCTTTTGCTGAGGTGCCATGGCAGGTGAGAGAGGTACCCACACCTAGCCAACTGGCGTGATGACAATTGAAGTCACCACATAAGAGGAAGAGAGAGTTTGGATGAGAAGATAGAAGATGGTCCATGTTTTCGGATAGTGAGGTGTAGATGGAGTCATCACTGTTCGGTGGACGGTACAGTACACATATAAACATGAGGTGGGAGTGGAGGGGAAGCCAAAGCCAGAGGTATTCCTGGGGGTGTGGGGGAGTGAGAGCAGTGCATGGAGAGTGAGGAATAGAGTCTTTGATGAAGAGAGCAACACCTCCACCAGGACGAGGCTCAGGTCTGTCATACCGTAAGAGGGAGTAGCCAGGGAGAGATACTTGGGAGTCAGACACGTCTTGGGAGAGGAAAGTTTCTGTTAGGCAGATAATGTCTGGTTTGTCAGTGGCAACCTGTATGGAAAGATCTGAAAGGTTTGAGCGAAGGCCCCGGATATTTGAGGTCCACACTTTTAATGAAGAGGAAGGGGAGGAGGCTTTGGGTGCAGGAGGTGGAGGGGGAGGGGAGGGTAGGACAAGGGACGAGGGGGGCAGGTAAGGAGGGTTGCTGAAGGAGTGTGGGGTATTGCAGAACAGCGAGGGGAAGGGGCCGAATGAGGAGGAGAAAAGGCTCTGTGGTGCTGGAGGAGAGGGGGGACAAGAGACAAGGAAGAAGGCAGTTGAGGATTTGAGGAGGTGGAGTGAAGAGATGGAGGTGAGAGGGCAGTGGAGGGAGGCAGGTTGGTGGATGAGAGGGGGGCAACTTTGAGAAGGAAGAGTGAGGGGGATGAAAGGTGGGAGAAAGGTGAGGGGGAATTTTTGAGAGAGGTGAGAGGGAGGCTTGGAGGGAGAAGAGTGGGATGGTTGCTTTGAGAGTGAGAGTGAGGGGTGAGGGGGGTGAGGGGGGTGAGTTGGCACTGAAGTTGGAAAAAAAGAATGTTTGATGGAAAGCGAGCATCCATTGCAAACTGTGGTTTTTAAAAGTTTTAGGTCAGAGATGCGATTTAACACAATTCTTGATGGATGCAATGAAGGCGAATTCAGAGCATGGAGAGAAGTAGCGCTGTAATAGTTGGATTTTTTAGGCAAGGAATGAAGAAAAGGTCGAAATGAGAGCAGTCTGTTAAAATAGCAGAAGAGTAGTGCATTGTGAAACAGTAAAGAGTACCACATGTGTGAGAGAGGAAGATGAAGCATTATAAGATCGTTTTTGGAGTTAAAAATAATGTATGAGAGAGTTCAACAGATGAGGTCATGGAAGTGTAAAAAAAAAAAAAAAAAATCGAGGAAGAAGACGAGGAGGAAGTTAAGAGGAAGAAGAAGAAGCAGAATCGGGAGAAGGTGAGCGTGTTGTTGTTGTTGTTGGGTATATATATATATATATATATATATATATATATATATATATATATATATATATATATATATTTTGTTGTTGTTAATATTAATATATGACAGAGTTCAACAGATTAGGTCATGGAAGTGTAAAAAAAAAAAAAAAATCGAGGAAGAAGACGAGGAGGAATTTAAGAGGAAGAAGAAGAAGCAAATCGGGAGAAGGTGAGATTGGTCAGATTTGTCTTAAAATAGGGCAAAATATAGCTATTTTAAATTGCTTGACTCAATGAAGATGTGTATTAAATATACTTTAATCCAGATGTTCAGATTGATTTTAAAGATTACTGGAAGAGACAATAAAGTGACAGTACATTGCATCAAGAAAATTGAAATGAAAATGAAATAACCAATCAGCAGCTTTTGAAATGCAGCACGGGAAGCGGCTGCCATTAATGGGAGACAGACAAATGCACGGTCCGAATCACACCACGGTTCACAATTTAGTTCATACTGTGTATATATATCTTCTTCTTCTTCTTTCGGCTGCTCCCGTTAGGGGTCGCCACAGCGGATCATCCGTATGATCCGCATAGTGATTTGGCACATGTTTTACGCCGGATGCCCTTCCTGACGCAACCCTGGTCACCTCTTACGACAGAGGGATATGGTACACCTATTCTCACTGGGGTATACACCGGCCCAGTATACTGGTACTCATTTCGCTGACCTCGGAAGGATGACAGGCTGAGTCAACCCCCTGGTGTATTAATTCAGTGGCCCAACGGGGCTTGAACTCAGGACCTTTTGGATCCCAAGCCGCTGCCCTAACCACTGCGTCAACACCAGGCATATACTGTGTGTGTGTGTGTGTGTGTGTGTGTGTGTGTGTGTGTGTGTGTGTGTGTGTGTGTGTGTGTGTGTGTGTGTGTGTGTTTATATATATATATATATATATATATATATATATATATATATATATATATATATATATATATATATATATATATATATATATATATATATATATATACATACATACATACATACATATGATTAAGTATTTGTGGTGAAGGGGATTATTCTCTTTGTGGTTGATTAATTATTTTATTGGAGGGAACAGTTTATAGTGTGTGCCGACCTGTGTAACCATATACAATTAATGCTGGTTGTAAAACGCTACCTTCACTGAGCTATGTAACTTTGGATGAAGAATGAAAATTGGGATTTTGTAAATGCGTGTGCAGGAATTAAATTAATCAGTTTTTTTGTCAATGTACTGCCTTGGTTATTTATTCTGTACACATCTACCTTAAGTGGCTGAACTTATGTAAAGTAAATGTATGGTCACAATTGCAACTACATTTATTGCTTGGCTAATCCTTCTGATTGGATCACAATGAGGTCTTTTGGACCATTTTGAGCTAACACTACAGCAATTTCTTCAGTGTTTTGAGTCTGAATTATCATTTTCTGTCTCTGAATGCGCATCGACCAACATTAAAACACACCACGATAAGACTACACTGAAGTGTTCCTCAAGCTCTCCCCTTTCATGCCAAATGCCCCAGGATGAGATTTGGCAGAAAAACCAGATGACGAAACTGGTGGGATCTCTTTCAAGCAAGGTTTGTTTAAAGTCGGCTTTTGAATAAAAGACACAAATAAGGAAGTGTTTGAACAACACAATAACATTTAAGTGAAATAACCGGCAGTATGACTGTAAAATGTTATGTGCAGGTGCTGAGATACATTGCGCGATTGTGCAATCACTTTAGAGGGTACCATATTGGAAGAAAACAACAACAAGAAAAAGAGTAAGCAGATTGCAGACCCTCACCAGGACTTGTTTTGTGTTGTGTATTTTGTGTGGCGTTTGTGTACTGGTGTGCTACATTATTAATAAGAGAAATAATTAGAACTGCCACTGTATAAATGCCTGCAGTGATGACTGGATCAGCCATTTAAGCGAAGGTTTTTGAAGGTTTAAGGAAAAAATGAAAAAATATGGCTGCCGAATCACGTGAATGGTGACATCATGAAACAAATTTCGGGGACATTTTATCCTGAGGTGACCCTCAAAAATTTTCATACTGATCGGATGTCGCGTTGTACATATGCAATTATGATGTCATAACGAAGGCACCGATGTCATTAAAAAAATCACACTCATTCCCCATGAGTAGTACTTGTTGCATGCCAAGTTTCAATTTTTTTCCTTGGTGTGGTTTCAGAGATTGAAGTTCAAAGTTTTTTCCGTTTTTTCCAATATGGCTGCACACCACGTGACCTATGACGTCATAATTATTTTAACATTCGACATGAATAGTCGCACCGATGGTGAAAATTTGGTCTCAATCCGACAAGCGGTTGTGGAGAAAAACATGAAAGTTCTGTATGGACAAACAAACAAACAAACGGACCCAAATGCAATACCTTCTCCTTCGGTGAGGGTAACAATACCAGGTCGACACCATTGAAAAGTTGTGCAGGTTGCAGAGTTGTAAAGTCTATTCGTACTACCCTGGAAGAGTGTTATTGTCGGGTTGGTAAGAAAAGAGACACGGTTTGATAACATGGGGCATTGGTTACAAACTCTCGTCGGTTTTGGAATTTGTCTTCTCGTGGCTCGTAGATAAGGCACGGATGTCTGTCTATACGTTGGAATCCGTTGTCCATTTTACGGTAAAAAACCCCGGCAACCGAGTTGTCTGCACTAATTTCATGTAAGAATTTCAGGACACGAGACCATTATTATCTTCGCATTTCCAACCACTTTGTGAGTTTCACCTTGCAACAAAATTCTCTGTTTCTGAGAAAACTAATTTGATTTCATTCTGTTGATTCAAGTCTTTTGTCTAAATATTGACATTGCACCACTCACCGTGTTTGGGTTCTACACAGATCCTCTTGTTATCTTTGGTGCAGCAACATTTCTCTTTATCACAGCAGTCACAGTCACACTTGCAAGTCTTGGAGTTGGGATGACATTCGAGGCAAGAGGGATCCGGGCATTCACCGCACTTCTCATCGCAACACGGATCTGCAGTGGGGGACAAAACAAGGAACAATTACATTTCAACAAGACTGTGTCTCAGTCCTCTTCTGATCGTGCTCGTACACCCACGGCTCAAGTATGACTGAAAAAAACAAACAAACAAAGATAATGACACCGAGTTCAACCTTTCCAAGCAACATTTTTTAATGTCGGTTTTGCAACAAAAGGTTTAAGGAGGTGCTGTAATAATTCACTATTCAGGAACAATCTTCCAACTCCAAATCACTTTGTGCGTTTCATCCACACCCCCTTCCAATCATCATCATTCCATTTCGTTTTCCGCTTCAAGTCAACTTTGCTATTCATCTTGAACGTCCTCACCATGTTTTGGAACTACACAGATCCTCTTGTCATCCTTGGTATTGCAACACATCTCTTTGCCAGGGCAATCATTGTCACACCAGCAAGGCTTGCAGTTAATGTGGCATTCAAGGCAAGAGGGATGCGGGCATTCACCGCACCATTCATTTCCCCACAATACTGAAGTGGGGAGAGAGAGGAAGTTGGAGAAAAATATAGGAAGCAATCAATTTTGTCGTTGTGCTGTTCCTTTGTTCTATAATTACCATGGTAGTCTTATTCAAACTGTCAGAGGAACGGTTGCACTCACATTCCTAGTTGTTAACATCTACGGTCAACTTATGAGAGTTCTTGACGACCGCTGCGGTCATGGGTAAGATGATTGAGTCATTGAGGTTATTTGTAGAGCATTCTTTTTGGGTGTTTTTAACGTTTATTCTATCCGTCATAACCTCGATACATTAGTGGACTTAACAAAGACTCTTCTGCCCCTGGAATACTAATGTAACTGAGCTCCACCCGTGCTGTACTTTATCCATCGGCCAATGGTATTTACGGTGTTTACTCATTCACTAAAAGTAAAGATATGTTAAGGGGACTTTTTAGTCGAGTTCCCACAATCGGGTCCCGTGACCGTTTTTCCGGGACCAAGGTTTGAAGGTTGATTTTAGTCAATTTGAGGGTGCTGATTAAAATGAGCTGGGGTGAACCTCGTGAAAATGTGGGCGAACTCGGCCAGATGCGAAAATTCAAAATGGCCGCCATGCCACTTCCAGTATATCAAAAATTGCATATCTTTGGTTCTACATATCTGGCTTGCATGCCAGATTGTTTTTGTAAATTATGCCTATGGTGTGGAAAATTCCATCAAAGACAGTGAGCATGAGCATCGTAAATCCACGACAGCATATAGAGATGGGTCCAGAAATGTGTACATGAAAACATCAGATAGGTTTCCTGCCACAAAGAACTTCCAGGTGCTGTTCAGCAATCAGGGAAACAAGCAAAGGCTGCAAAAGTTTCTAAAGGATGAGTTCACCATGCTTGTAAAGAATCATAGAGAAATTGACTTTGTGTCCTCCATCAGGCAAAATTGTTGGAACATCCCCTCCCGAGAAAGGATGGAAGAATTTGAATGTAGTCACATTGAGGCGGACACAATGCTGTTCTTCATCGATTTTCAAATCCGAAAAGCAGGAAAAATGGAGACAGTCGTGATTGATGCCGAGGACACAAATGTAGTGATTCTTTCTGCATATGTTGCACATCAACTGGAGGGCAACCTTGCTATCAAACAGAAAGACAAAATCATCAGCTGCAGAGACCTTTGCTCTGATGATGTCACTGAAATAATAATCCCATTACACATCCATAGTGGATCTGATACAACATCTGGCTTCTATGGACATGGGAAAAACACAGTTTATGAAAAAGGAACAGGAACTCAGGAGGCACGCAATTTTTTGAAAGATGTTGGCAAAACACTTCCAGTGACACAAGAGGTGCTTCAGCAAATGGCCACATTCACTATTAGACACATCTATAATGACACAATCAGTAAAACGTTAGGTGAAGCCAGAGCACGGAAGTGGGGTCAGATGAAAAACAAGTCCACGTCCCGCATCCCACCAGATCCAGATTCTCAGAATCTGCATGTGACGCGAAGTAACTACCAAGTTTACATTCAACTAAATTATGACAAGCCGGATGCACCCCCAAATCCCACCAACCATGGATGGACAATTAAAGACGGTAGATGTGTGTCAGTGAGGTATACCCATGATGCACTCCCAAGAAGTTTACATGACTTGGTTGAACAAGAACAGACATTGTTGCACGATGATGAGGCTGAAAGTAATGATGAAGTTTGTGACTCTGGAGCCAGCGACTCAGATAGTGACTGAAGGATTACATGTATGTGTTTCAATGGAGATTTCATTTAATTTACAACTGTAAAAACATTGCCACAGTCAAAATATAAGAGATGTTAATATTATTTTATTATGACTGTCTTAGATAAAAGACAGTTTGGACAGTACATCAAACTTTGGTCAATGCAAATTGCAAGAATACTTACCGGGAAAGCGTCAATTGCCGGGAATTCAGATAATTCATGTTTTATTTCATTTTTCCATTGAAACAATGTTGCTCTTCAGACAAAATGAAGGAATGTTGATATTCTTTCATCATATTACTGTTCTAGATAAAGTACAGGAGGGACATACAAAAGAATGATATAACCTACCTGAATAGTGTAAAAGTTGAGAAATTGATATTATGTACACATCATGTTCTGAAAATAGACAATGATTGCGTCCTTTTCTTCTTGTCTCAATTTGTTGTGCACTCCCACATATAAACAAACATTTACTTGCATGAAAAGATTCACTGCCAATAATATTATGAGAAGAAAATTGATTTTTTACTATTTTCCAGATCTTACTCAACGACAATCTTGGATTTGGCCCCCGAAAAGTTATATTTCATATTTTGTGACTTAACCCTTAAATATAGCAATCTGGAATGGTAATATATGACATCCTTGATCTTCAAAATATATATTTTGACCCAAAAATCAGAAAAATCGGACATGTAGAACGAAAGATATGCAATTTTTGATATACTGGAAGTAGCATGGTGGCCATTTTGAATTGTCGCATCTGGCCGAGTTAGCCCACATTTTCACGAGGTTCACCACAGCTCATTTTAATCAGCACCCTCAAATTGACTAAAATCAACCTTCAAACCTTGGTCCCGGAAAAACGGTGACGGGACCCTATTGTGGGAACTCGACTATTTATTCCTGCTACGCGTTCTGCAAAACATGGTCGATAACATGTGGAGTGCCCTGTACTGGCCAACCCTGTTCTCCTTAACACGAAAAAGGTTTTGGTTAACAATCTGGGTACAAGTTCAATTCTTGACATGGTCTAAGAAATTAAGTTCAAGAAAGTCAAAAGGGAGACTTGGTGGCGTAATGGTTCGAGCCTCTGTTCCAAATCTTGGAGGTCAGTGGTTCAAACACCAGTAGAGTCGTAACAAAGACTTTAAAAATGGTACGTACTGCTTACTTGTTCGACGTTTAGCAATTAGAAGGTTAAGGGCACAGACAATCTCCATAGGTTTGCATCCATGGGGAGGAGGAAATTCCTCCTTAGGAAATGCCATTGTTGTGGTCGCCGGGAGCCAGAGTGCCCCGGGAAGTGACGGCACTTCTCCTAAGCTCAGTGGCTGTGTTTGTCTCATCTAACAGTTCTGTGTTATGTCTCATGCATTCATCAGTATGTCCATGTGTGTGAGATGTGTGTGGCAGCTCCGCTATGAGCCTTAGATCGTGTGACAGAGAGGTTTCAAACTCTCAACCAAACTTGCAGTCCACAAAACTGTGGTCATACCTACCCTCCTGCATGTGTATGAGACATGGACAACTTATTCCAGACATATAAAGCAGATGGACCGGTTCCACAGCAAATACATTCGGAGCATCATGTGCATCAAGTGGCAGAATAAAGTGCCCTTTATTGAGGTGCTGAATAGAGCCGCTTTGACTGGAATCGAAGCATCCATCATCAAGGCTGAGATCAGATGGAGTGGACATGCATAAAGTATGACTGATAAAATTCCCAAGGCAATCATGTACTCTCAGCTTAAATTTGGTCATCGCAAGTTACCAAAAGAGAGGCCAAGGCTAAGATTCACAGATTCCCTGAAGGCAAACGTTTGGAAATGTGGCAGGGCCAACCATGGACTGGGAGAGCCAAGCTTCAGACAGAACTGCCTGGAGAGAACATTGAAAAAGAAGAAGGAGGAGAAGAAGAGACATCACTTATTATGAATAAAGAATCCAGAAAGCTCAGGAGAAAAAGCAAGCTCGAAAGAGCAATCAAGCTCAGCCAAATCAGCCAGTTTTTCCATGTCCTGAGTGCAGAAAGCCATGCAGATGGAGGATGTTGCTGTTCAGCCCATTCGCAGACGCACAATTAATGAATAAAAACCTACGCATGAAA
This sequence comes from Eptatretus burgeri, assembly GCF_056783735.1. Classification (NCBI taxonomy): domain Eukaryota; kingdom Metazoa; phylum Chordata; class Myxini; order Myxiniformes; family Myxinidae; genus Eptatretus; species Eptatretus burgeri. Next base: position 120,901,965 of record NC_140963.1, on the reverse strand, counting down.
TGGCTATCTTGGACAACGAATGGGCAACCAACGACGACGATGGCTATTGTGAATAAATAAGAGGATCACTGTAAAACACAAACATGTTAAATGGGTAATTTTTCACCACCGTCAAATATATAGGGCGTTCAAGAAGTTATACGAATGAGATGCTCACATGAGTCGTCCATAGAACGCATGACAAATTGTGTTTTCATTTTTCAAAACATAAGATTCTCAGATTGGTGAGAAAATAAAAATGTATTATTAACTCACATATTAACCTTGTTATACATTTTTGGCATGTCTTGGACAACACTGTGAGTATATCGTTCATACAATGCCCTCCATATTTCTCATGGTAATCTGAACATGAAGACGTCTCATGGCATGATTTTGTCACAAAGCCTCCTCTGACTTGGTACCATAGAAGGTAATAACAGAAGTTGTGGTTGAAAAACTTGCCTAGCGGTACTTTTGTAAGTTTTGAAACATGTCCTTCGTTGACCGATCATGACGGGCGACAATGTTCAGTGATAGGGCTTTTGACAAGCACAGCATATCCAAGCAGAATAAATTCATTCATTCATTTTGCATGCTCGTTGCATCATTGTTGAGAGTGTGGCTGGTTATACAGCAGGAATTTGTAATTTGTTCAGGGTGCTGGTGATAGCTCGCCTACTCTTCAGGATGGGCATCGAAGGATCGATCTTTCATGTCCACCAATGACCAATGCTGGAAGAAGAGTCCTTCGGATGTAAGCTGTGCATCACCCTGCCTGCGAAACACTGGGACGTCAGTTTATCGCTGGGTCGAGATTCGAACCCAGGCTCGGCAGCTCAGAGGCGATTGCGCATTCCTCTGGAGTCTTGGCCAGCCATGCCAGCCCGAGCAGAATAAATTACATCACAAAATACATCATCAGCTCACATGATAACAGTTATTAAATATCACTGGGCTTTAATGCTTCTTCAATTTCTATTATCGATGGTGGAACTAACAGAATACAAAACGGGATAATTAATAAGCAAAACTCACTTGTGCTGTAGACTGTGGCTGGCACAAAAGCCACTAAAAGAAGCAGAAGAGTTTGAAGTGAGATCTGCATCGTCTGTAACTTCTCAAGATCGTTGAAGACTTCAATACTGACAGTGTTGAGAATGGCTACAAGTGGAAATGTCAGCTATTTATTCATCTCATGCGAAGCACACCCATTGAGCCAAGAACCAATGATTCTTTACACGTTGATCTTTTGCCTCTTTTGGGCTGTTAAAAAAAAATAGAAACACTATCTGTACACAAATCTCGTTGCATACACTCATTGTGCTATGTATATACCGAACATAGCTATTGAAGGCAGTGCACAAAAATAAGAATAATTGGAAGAATCATAATGTAATGGAGCAAGTATTCCATCAAAGTTCTTGCCTCTTTTGGAGTTACCAGGAATTGATTGATTATGCATATTGGCAGGCTGGTTCAAACATGTTTGATATGGCGAAGATTCTGTTTAAAAGCAGTTGCCGAAACATGGATAAATGCTATGTTAAATTGGAAATGAAGCAAGACAATGTTTTAAAGATAAATAATAACGATGAAAATGAATGGTTTGATGATGAAAAAAACCCCCCAAAACACCGCAGCTATAAAGCTGATAAGACTATATTATATCGTTATAAAGCAATAAAGCTCACAAAAACATCGCAGCTATAAATGATTTACAAGATAAAAACAACTGATAATCATAACATAACAGATGAACACAATGAAAAGAACATAATAACAATCATGACGAGAAAGGCACTCGGTAGACCACGTACCCTCACCACGCAATGCCTCATGCAGGAGAACATATCGGACAAGTGCTTCCCAAGTTATGGCCATTTATTTACCAAACCAATGACAAGACACGTTGCTGCGTAGGCATGGCCGATGGGGAAAGGGCGCCATTTAGTTCCCGTGGCGTACGAGTGGCAATGGTCAATGGCAGCGATTGTCATGGCAAGCAAAGACAGGGAGGTAAACTTGATTTTAATTGGGACTTGATCAAATCGATGTGAGATTGAAAACACGTACTTTTTCCTGAAACGAACAACCAAGCAGCTTGGAGAGTGCTCGCCATGTGGCTTAAGCATTCAAGCAAGCACTTCAACTAAACGGTCAAAATGAAACGGCTTCCTTGGCACGCAAATGGCAATCACTGACCCGTCATATTAAGCATACACCTCCCGGAGACGCTCAAAATGTCACATATGTCCGAATTGGACAAATGAACACTTTTCTCGGAGTCGTAAGTGCTTGTAAGTTCGATTCTGGAGCTTAAATTTTGTAATTATTTTTAGTTTCAAAGAAACTCGTTGGCAAACACATATGTGGAAATGAAATAAAATACAACGAACGCTGATGTACCCAGGCATTAATAAGCTTTGCAATGTACCCAGCGATTCGTAGCGATGATAAACAACTTGTTCAAAGTTGAGGCTTGTTCCATGTCAAGTTAAGGTTGAGCAGGTCAAAAACACATGGTGGCTTCAGACCCCCAGCGTGGTTACCCAGGAAACACCTTCAGACCCCAGACAGCGAGGTGGCCGAGGATTGCCAAATGAAGGATATAATTAAATAAGGCCGTAAATTATCTTCAAAAGGGGTGTTTTAATTAACCCAATCATGCAATTTTCACTCTTGTAATTCCTTGGAGTTTTCTTAGTATGCATGTAAGGTTTCAGGATGCTTGGTTTTATAGTTTTGGAGTTATGGAGGAGACACACTGACATACACACATTGCCTTTTATTAGTATTGTTGCGAATTCGCGCCCGCCGTTGTGCGATCGGCCGCTCGACTCGAATGGCGGCCGCCTCGCCCACCGGAACGGACAATTCTGTCGTGACCCTCTCGGAACAACGCCGGGAGCTAGTCACGGGTGGGGGTTTAACCCCACCACGACCGTGCCAATTGCCCACCCGCGCAGGATCAGGTTGCTCGCCAAATTCGATCTACCTAAGTACCTGTGCAGATGGTCGACCGGGTGATCGTACCTCACCACAGGCCGACTCCGGACATGAACCGCTTAAGCGGTCCGTTCCGTGCTATCGGGATAACCGAGCGGTGTTATCGTCGGCCTCGATGGTTCCGATTAATTATCGGGCATTTTTAGCCCACTACGAACCCTTTTACGTGAAGCAGGATGGAGGGTCAATAAAGAAAAGATGAAGCGAAACGGGAAAACAGTTCACACAATGCACATTTATTACGCGACACACGGAAAGCAAACATATACAGCCAAACAGTCAGAATGCACCTACATTAGGAAAACAAAAGAAACAACGACGCAGAGTTACAACCGAATACGCGTACACACAGCAACATTTACACAGTTCTACTTTACAAGACACAGCGGCAACCAACATTTACTCAAAAGCAAAGGAAAGAAGCCACCCTCATAGACAAGGGGGCAGACGGGACTGTAGGCCAATATGTGCGCGGGACCTGAAGGAGCGGCCAGGTCCGTGAGACCGGGTGGGTAAGACCCGCGTCCTCGTGGTGCGTTGGCGGACGAGCCGCAGACGTGGCCGCGTGGCTGTGCCCCAACTCCGTGCTCCTTCGCGGGTTTCGTTGGCACAACGTTTGGAGTGGGGTGGGAACGGGGCCCCCTTGGTTGCACTATCTCAGCGCGGGGGAAAAAGGGGGGATTGTTGATGCTCTGGGGGAGGGAGAATGGCTGGCTGGCTTAGGTCCCGCGACGAGCGATCTCCCACCATGACCTCGTCGCCGACCGCCGTCCTTCTCGCCTGA